>NC_058080.1:189507503-189822920 GCF_014858855.1 Bufo gargarizans
CTTATAGTGTAGCACTTGTTATTATGATGCAATTTTGTACTCTATATTGCAGTTTATTGTCACATTGCATGTTTTTGTCTTTTAATGTTGTTCCCTGCCATAGCAATGTGCTACTCCGGTTTGGTATGTGCTGACTGACCCCCTTTTTTGGCTTTTCTTTGCAGTTTGTACTGGAGGTGTGGCTGCCTCCTCAGTCATGCACTCCTGACCACCCTGTCTGCCCTATAGGCTGATTTTAATTAGTGTTAGTACATAATCAGGCCTGCTCCCCCTCACTCACTGAAGCCATGGCACCAGGAGTGAGATAGTTTGTGGACTCTCACTGCAATCCTTGGTAGCCGTTTGGCGCCGGTGGTGTTGTGGAGTGGGCCTACTGTGTAACCTGCACTCCCTGAAGTGTATGGTAGCCGTCATGACACCTAACAGGTAATATTCAATGCAGGTACGTGGAACCTACACTCCCTGAAGTGTATGGTAGCCGTCATGGCACCTAACAGGTAGAATTTAGCGTAGGAACCCGTCTAACAGAGATCGCCTTGACGCTCGGCAGACGGGCTCAAATAATTTTGTACAAAACGATTTGCCAAGTATCTCGCACTTATAGTGTAGCACTTGTTATTATTATGCAATTTTGTACTCTATATTGCAGTTTATTGTCGCATTGCATGTTTTTGTCTTTTAATGTTGTTCCCTGCCATAGAAATGTGCTACTGCGGTTTGGTATGTGGTGACTGACCCCCTTTTTTGGCTTTTCTCTCTCCTTGTTCTAGCGATCGGTGGGGGTCTCAGGACTCAGATCCCCACTGACCAGAATGTTTTATATGTCTCTATGACATGTCAAAAGTTTTATGAAAACTCAGTGAACCTTTAAAGAAAATGTATAATCAGAAAATGACCTTTTATTTATAGCTAATCTGCCAGCTGAATATGAAGGCTTATGTAAGTTAGAGGTAAATACTCCTACTGGGCAAAATGGCACAAAAAAGAGTTTGCTATTTAGCTAATAGGAGCAATGAAATAATACAAAGAATTTGTGGTCATCACTTCTATTAGCCAGACGAAACAAACATTTTTAGTACCTTCCAATAAATATGAGCCAATATAACTACACAATAACAGTTACTCATGTATACAGATATCATGCAAAATTGCATGTGTAAATACCATGTAGAAGGTAACAAGTATGCCTATGGTAAGATAACTATACTGAAAAACCTAATAAAGAAATACCAGACCACATAAATATAAATACAGTTTATTGACACAATATAAAAAGTATAGTACATACACGAAAGTACAGGGAAAAGGCGGCATCCACAAGAGGAAGACACAAAGGGTGATGGTTCTCACAAAATAAACAACAATAAAGTGCAATAATATTCAAACAATAACAAAGTATCCATTACCCATGATGTGCTTCCTTCTTAATATTCTAAAACAAGAATATATAGCAATATAGCGAATATTCGAAGAAAAAAAAACGAATATAGAGCAATTTAGCTAATATAGTGCTATAATCTTCTTTGTCTAATAGTTGTAATTTTTTTCTTAGCTGAAGCTCAGATTGGAAAAAAATTACAACTATTAAAAAAAAAGATTATAGCACTATATTAGCTAAAATGCTCTACATTAGTTTTTTTCAAATATTCGCTATATTGCTATATTTTCTTATTTTAGAATATTACGAATATTCGAAAAAGCTAATATATTCGATATAGTGCTATGACTCATTGGCCGACAAGCAAGAAGCAGGGAGAAATCATGTTTTTACTCGGCAATTTAAAAATTTGCGATAAAAATTCACATTACGTAAACTCGCATATTACACGATCATTACCTTGCCAATTTTTTCGAGTAAAAAAAATTGTAGAATGTAATGAATATTCGAAATCACGAATATTCAACGAATTTTCTACAAAATATTTGCGAAATATTGCAAATTCAAATATGACCAGTGCCGCTCATCACTAGTAGTCATAGTAGTGAGAGCGCAAACAACAACATTGAATCAAAGGAGCTGCTCCACCGGACGCTCTGACCTGTGCCTGCAGTAACCTAAACAACACCCCACGAAAGTCTCAGGACCCTGCGGAATGTGCAGTCGACCCACAAAGTAACTAAGCTTGATCTTAGCCCTGTGGGGAGTTCTCTAACTAGGGGGTAGGGGAGGTTTTTATTGCAGCCACCGTCTATATATACATATAGATATAGCGCGGTATCATCGTTATTTTTTGTTCTATTGTATACTCTAATGCAGCAGTTACGTTGCGGTTCTGCTGCGATAAGGCAGCTACACAGTGAGGAGGGAAGTATAGCTCTATTGGGATAACAATACCAAAGCTTTTTGGCTAGCGTGCACAAGTAATTTACTTGCTGACAGTGTGTTCTATCTGTCTGTGTATGTTTACCACCGCTATTTACTATTTTAATATTTATAACTAATTAAGATTATATACTTTTGTATTGGCGTAGCAGTGCGTTATGTTTTTCTGTATGTGTTATAATTGGTATTTAGAATACGGAGTGCAATAATTTCCTAGGATCCCTATAGTTTATTGGAGTTATTATACCTGCAAAGACGTTGTTTGTTTGTTGCATAAGTTTGTTTATCCAGAAAAGATGGATTTTCGGGCGCGAAGCAGCATGGAAAGCACAGGCTGAAGAAGTTTTTAACGGTGGGAATAGTCATGTACAGAGTATGGAACATAGGAAAGTAAAGGAATTAAAAGGTACTTTGAAATCTCTACTACATAAACGTTTACGTATATGGTGGAATAAAACTTCTATGGAACAATACATCTTGAAAAATCTAATCCCTCGGGGGTTGAGGATTCAAGTCTTCCCGTCATTTGGTCTAGAAAGTGACCAATTTATTACTAAGCGGGAGGAAACATGTAACAACTGCTCAGTCAACTTTATGAAACTTCTCATAATAGCAAATGAGAGCACACTTGATCAACTAAATAAGGCAATAACATCTATGGAGGTACAACTAAATCAGACATTAGAGGCCAATGAAGTTGAAAGTTTCAAAAAGGACATTGATGATTCATGTAGTATATGGGAAAGACAGATTAAAGAACGTAAAGTCAAGAAATCTCAGAGGGATTTAAATGACTTTGAGCAAAATCGGGTATACAGATGGAAGCGAGGCCCTAAGAATCACGAGCCAGGAGTGTGTCAAATTCCTCATATGTGTCTACTGATACTGAAGGAGGGAGTCAAGAAGATAATGTTAGACCATATTCCTCTCAATTGGGTAGAAAACGAAAGGAGGATACCCCATATCAATCTACAAACAAAATACATTTTCAACAGGGGAAGCTCAAAATCAGCAACTACAGGTAATCAATTTATCAGATGTAAAATTGACGCAAACACAATTAGATGTTCTCAGTCTAGGTCTGAGTTTTGTTCCTGAAGATAAGTTTGATTTTTTTACAGCGGTCAAAGACCTAAACTTATTTGCATGTAATCAGATTTTTAAGACATTTTATCATAAGGATGAAAGGGTTTTGGAGACACACACAGACGATGAATGCACTGCAATATAATACTATGTGATCTTCTGGATGAGCAGGAACAAAGTATTGAGGTAAGCCGAATACCATCCACACTGATACCTAGGTCCAAGAAATTTCCTCCTATGACACCATACTCTAATATTGATATCTTTGTTAAATTAGTAACAGAAGATATGAGGAAGATCTCTGGAAGAATTACAAAAGATAATTTGAATAGGAAACAACAGAAGGCCCTAAGGGAATTAAGTCAGCTGTCACTAGTGGTTATCAAACTCTCCGACAAAGGTGGGATTATTGTTATCTGGCCCACATCATTATATGAAAAGGAAGTCTTCCGACCACTAAAAGATCAGAAATGTTATAAGAAGTTGACATATAATCCATTGGTGAACTTTCAGAGTGAACTGTTGAGAATCCTACAAAAAGCCTGTGATGAAGGTGTGATTTCTTCAAAGTTACTAAAGTGCCTAGGGGTTGACAATCCGACCATAGCGACTTTCTATATGCTGCCAAAAGTCCACAAAAATGAAAAGAATCCAACTGGATGTCACATTGTATCAGGTACAAACAATTTTTGTGAGACGATTTGTAAACTTATTGATTGTGTCCTGAGACCATCTATTGAAAGCCTCCCCTCGTATTTTAAGGACACAGGTGCTGTTATACGGAAGGTTGAAGGGTTACAACTGGAGGAAGATATGGTCATCGTAACATGCAATGTGGAATCGTTATATACTTCAATACGACATGAGGATGGCCTACGTCGATAGTGAGTATGGGACTTTTATACTTAATCTGTTGGATTTCGCTTTGCACCATCATTTTATCTCTTTTAAGAACTTCTTTTACCTGCAGCTCCAGGGAACAGCTATGGGGGCGGATTGCGCGCCGGCTTACGCCAATCTGTTTCTGGGGCTGTGGGAGAGAAAGATCTTTCTCACCGAGCCATGTAATTATGTCGAGAAGGTACATATGTGGAGGCGGGACATCAACAATGTTCTAATGATATGGCAGGGGACGATGAACGAGCTGGGCCACTTCATGGAGTTATTGAATAACAATGATATGAACATCAAATTGATCTACAAAGTAGGTAGGAATAACATGGATTTCTTGAACATCCTCTTACAGGTTGACGAAAGAGGTTTCATATATACTGACATCTTCCGGAAATCAACGGCGGTAAACAGCCTCCTCCATGCAAGTTCTTCACACCCCAAAAAACTCATTGAGGGTATTCCAACAAGCTAATTCCTCAGATTGCGAAGATTGTGCTCCCGTGAGGATACCTTTGAGGTACGTGCAAGGGAGTTAAGTGACCGCTTCCGGGCCAGAAGGTTTAACAATGTATCTCTAAGAAAGGGTTACATGTCGGCCAAAAATTCCAAAAGGGATGCACTGTTATAATATCACCCACTGAGGAACAGAAGGTAAGGGAATTTGGTAAGATTTATCATTACCTTCAATTCATCTCATAGGGAAGTGGCGAGTATCTTACAGAAACATTGGAGTATATTGCTAATGGATAGAACTTTGAAGAACCACTTACCTCCCGGTCCATCTATTACCTATAGAAGAGAGAGGAATTTGCGGGACATTCTGGTACACAGCCATTATGAGGGTATTGGCCCAAATAGAGCATTTGGATCAAAGGGTCCCAAATGGGGCTGTCACCACTGTGGGGACTGTGTCGCGTGCCCCAACGTCGAGAGAGAAACATTGTTTACTGATACTGGCCGCGTAACATATCAAATTACACACATGATTTTGTGTAACACATATGGGGTTATGTATGTGGCCAGTTGCCCGTGTAAGTTGTTGTTTTTTTAACCTCTAGAGAACTGAAGAGACGGGTAAGGGAACATGTCCTAGGAATTGAAGCAGCAAAAATAGAAAAGGACCTTACGAAACTGAAGACTGTTCCTCGCCACTTTAAATCCCACCACAAGAGTAATGTATCCCTCTTAAAGGTAAGGGGTATAGACAGGGTTTTGGTGGGGAAGAGAGGTGGCAGTTAGAAACGGTTGTTGACACAGAGGGAAGTAAGGTGGATTTTCAAGTTGGACACAGTTACTCCATACGGCTTGAATGAGAACTTAAGTTTTTCACCTTTTTTGTAATTTGTCATTTTTACATGACATATACAGTATGTAGTGTAGTTATCTTTACCTCTTATTTAGTTATGATCATTCCTTTTTCTAAGGCTGTTGTTTTTAGTGTGCTTGGTTTTATATATTAACTTATAACAGGTAAAATTTGTTTTATTGATTTTAAAGGGATGTTCGTCCCACTATATATTTGCTGTGGTTCTTGTTCTTTTTATATTGTTATTTCTAATCTGTTTTCCTTTTCTTTGTAGTTCTATATGCTAGGAGTCAAGAAATATCCATTATTGAAGGGAGATCTTCATATGGGGGACTGTTTCAAGTTTATAAACCAGGGCCATGGGCTATTATGGACACATGTTTCTTTTTCTCTCTTTTTTCTTTATTTTTATATATACAGGTGAAACTAGATAAATTAGAATATCGCGCAAAGTTCATTTATTTCAGTAATGCAACTTAAAAGGTGAAACTAACATATGAGATAGACTCATTACATGCAAAGCGAGATATTTCAAGCCTTTATTTGTTATACCTTGGGTGATTATGGCTTACAGCTTATGAAACCCCAAAGTCACAATTTTGAGGTACCCTTTGCTCAGGGGGTATGGATTAATTAGCTGACTAGAGTGCGAAACTTTGAGCCTAGAATATTGAACCTTTCTCACAAAATTCTAATTTTAAGCTGCAATAATGCAATTCCTTTTAATTTGCATTACTGGAATAAATGGACTTTGCACGATATTCTAATTTTTCGAGTTTCACGTGTATATTTTTTATGTTTATATTTCATGTATAATGTGTATTAATTGTGACTTATTATAATTGGGATATCACTTTATAAAATTTGCATTGTATTACATAAGTATTATTGTCATATTATATATATTTTATTGTTAGGTATGATTAATAATTCTGATTATTAAAGCACTTTTCTTCACATTCGACACTTGCACTTTTTTCACTGTGTGGCACTTGCACTTTGCATGCTTTCACCTTTTGACTATTTTTTTTAAACTAATTATTTATAATACAGTGGGTTTTACACATTATTGTTATTTATTAATTTATCTTATAGAATTGTTTGTAGCCATCATAGTAATAAGGACAGCATTGCGTGGCCCTGGTATTTAATTATTCATTTGTATAATTGCAATTATTTTTATGTCCCCCCTTGGGCTTTTTATCTTCAGTCAGCTGCCCTGTTATGCGTTGCGCTGCAGTATCGAGCGCAATTATATTTCCTGGCATGTGCAGAGCATTTCACGCTGGAGCGCTTCTCTGGGCTCCCTCACGTGACCACATTAAGGAGGTGGTCCTTATTCCTTTGCTTCTCTGTGATGCGTCTGGGCTGTTGAGCACACAGTGGAACGCATCGCGGGGATGCCTTGTATATTTTAACAATATGTACTGAGCTTTTCTCTGCCATGTGCAGAGTGTGTTTATCCTGAACTATAAAATATAATTTAAGATAAATGTATTATATTTAGGAAAATGTGGACAGTGGGGTTGGGATGTTCCCATGTGAAACAGGAAGTGATGTCATGCGTTCCAGCGTGGAACGCACGCTATGGAACAGGATTTGGCCATGTTTTTGACTCCTGATAGAAAAATTCACCTGTTCTTGACTATACTGAGTATTAAGGTATAAATATATAAGGTGTTTATTTGCACACTATCCCCTGAAGAAGCGAGATGCGAGACGCGTGTCTGGGTATATGATCACACTGGTCGGTATTAATTTTATGTTATCTTAAACTGGATTACTTGATTATTTTGTCACTATGTTACTTTCTCCTGATCTTATGTAATACAAACCGGATTCCAAAAAATTTGGGACACTATACAAATCGTGAATAAAAACTGGATGCAATGATGTGGAGGTGCCAACTTCTAATATTTTATTCAGAATAGAACATAAATCACGGAACAAAAGTTTAAACTGAGAAAATGTACAATTTTAAGGGAAAAATATGTTGAATCAGAATTTCATGGTGTCAACAAATCCCCAAAAAGTTGGGACAAGGCCATTTTCACCACTGTGTGGCATCTCCCCTTCTTCCTACAACACTCAACAGACGTCTGGGGACCGAGGAGACCAGTTTCTCAAGTTTAGAAATAGGAATGCTCTCCCATTCTTGTCTAATGCAGGCCTCTAACTGTTCAATCGTCTTGGGGCTTCTTTGTTGCACCTTCCTCTTTATGATGCGCCAAATGTTCTCTATAGGTGAAAGATCTGGACTGCAGACTGGCCATTTCAGTACCCGGATCCTTCTCCTACGCAGCCATGATGTTGTGATTGATGCAGAATGTGGTCTGGCATTATCTTGTTGAAAAATGCAGGGTCTTCCCTGAAAGAGATGACATCTGGATGGGAGCATATGTTGTTCTAGAACCTGAATATATTTTTATGCATTGATGGTGCCTTTCCAGACATGCAAGCTGCCAATGCCACACGCACTCATGCAACCCCATACCATCAGAGATGCAGGCTTCTGAACTGAGCGTTGATAAAAACTTGGGTTGTCCTTGTCCTCTTTGGTCCGGATGACATGGCGTCCCAGATTTCCAAAAAGAACTTTGAAAACGCCTGAGCTTGTGGATCTTGCTTAGAAATGGCTTCTTCTTTGCACTGTAGAGTTTCAGCTGGCAACGGCGGATGGCACGGTGGATTGTGTTCACTGACAATGGTTTCTGGAAGTATTCCTGAGCCCATTCTGTGATTTCCTTTACAGTAGCATTCCTGTTTGTGGTGCAGTGTCGTTTAAGGGCCCAGAGATCACGGGCATCCAGTATGGTTTTATGGCCTTGACCCTTACGCACAGAGATTGTTCCAGATTCTCTGAATCTTCGGATGATGTTATGCACAGTTGATGATGATAGATGCAAAGTCTTTGCAATTTTTCGCTGGGTAACACCTTTCTGATATTGCTCCACTATCTTTCTGCGCAACATTGTGGGAATTGGTGATCCTCTACCCATATTGGCTTCTGAGAGACACTGCCACTCTGAGAAGCTCTTTTTATACCCAATCATGTTGCCAATTGACCTAATTAGTGTTAATTGGTCTTCCAGCTCTTCGTTATGCTCAAATTTACTTTTTCCAGCCTCTTATTGCTACTTGTCCCAACTTTTTTGGGATTTGTTGACACCGTGAAAATTTGAATCAACATATTTTTTTCTTTAAAATGATACATTTACTCGGATTAAACGTTTGATCTGTCATCTGCGTTCTATTACAAATAAAATATTGACATTTGCCATCTCCACATCATTGCATTCAGTTTTTATGCACAATTTGTTTAGTGTCCCAACTTTTTGGGAATCCGGTTTGTATTATGGTTATTATCTTTTGCACTATGCACTTTATTATGTTATATGAGACACATCAGTTTCAGGGTATATTTAATGCCATAGTCATCCCAGTAGTATATGTAATTTACTTGCTGACAGTGTGTTCTATCTGTCTGTATATGTTTACCACCGATATTTACTATTTTATTATTTATTTAAACTAATAAAGATTATATACTTTTGTATTGGTGTAGCACTGAATTATGTTTTTCTGTAGGTGTTATAATCGGTATTTAGAATACGGAGTGCAAACATTTCCTAGGAGCCCTATAGTTTATTGGAGTTACAGATATCTATCTTAGCAAAAGCCATGAGGAAAGAACTTCTTGTAGAGCTGGGAGACAGGATTGTGTGGATGCACAAATGTGGAGAAGGGTACAAACATTTTTGCTGCACTGAATGTTCCCAAGAACACAGTGGCCTCCATAGTTCTTAAATGGAAGAAGTTTGAAATAACCTCTTCCTAATGGCGTGCAGCTCATCAAGAAGGGTCTTGATAATGCATCATCCCACTATTACAGCAGTGGTAATCTGCAAAAGGGTTGAAAATGTGATTTTAGATGATGTATGCATTTCATGTATTTTTGGGTGCATACGGAGTAAATGGGCCTTAGCTACTATCACTAGGCCACCCTGTTGTCACCCTCCTAGGAAGTGGTTAGAACTGAGTGTAACGCAGTCAGACGGTGGATATCTGTACAGTGTAGTGTGTTGAGGCAGCAAGAAAGATTAAAACAAACTAAAGTGGGGGGGCATGGTTTGGCAGCCGAGTGAGATGGCCGCTTGAACTTGCAGCTCCTGCACAAAGCGACTGAAAAAGCACGGTATTCACTCTATACCATCTGTTGCCATCCACCCCAAAGTGCCCACAACCTCTATAAGATGCCTCGGAGCAAGAGAGTGCATGCCAAACAGGGCAAGTTGGACTTTTACTTCGATAAAGAAGCTGACGCTGCACAGCCGAGTCAAGCGGCACCTCCATCTTTACCTCACACAACCGAGACGGACTCCAGACCCTCTCCAGCACTGCAGTGCGAACCATCACAGCCTGTGAAAAGCAGTTTGGGCTTACCTGTAACATCTTGGTCCGACAACCGGACTTCAGTAACAGGTGGCTCCGCAAGTTCATCTCCCTTCTCAGGTGGTGCGAGGGCACAGACGCCATCTTGTTCAGACACGAGGAGCCCGGAGAAGCAGAGGCCTAGACTTCAGTCAGCTGCAGATGTGGAGGTGAGCTCTGAGGGCCCAGACACCCATCCTATTACCGCCATATTACACAAGCTCCCCATCTCTGATCAACCTGCATCGGGGAACCTCTTGAAAGAAATGCTGATTGCTTTCAGCGCAGCACTCCATACTGATTTCTCCTCCCTAATAACCCCGCTACAATCTTCTATTGCGGGCCTAGAATCTAGAGTTTCGCATGTGGAAACTAAAATGGGAGAGTTTGCGACATCGCACAATCAATTGACTGACCTAGAGGATCGCTCTAGGCAAAACACTATTTAATTTCGGGGTATACCTGAAGATGTTGTTCTCTCAGATCTTGCAGACTACCTAAAATCCCTTTTGAATAAGCTGCTGCCCCCCTGTGCGGCCCACGATTTGATCATTGACAGGGCACACCGGATCCCTAGACCACTCCTAGAGACACTCTACCTCGGATAAATTTGAAGCTCCTGTTTACCCATAACGGCAAGCAGCATAGTATTGCATTGGTGGAAGAGGGTCGACGCCTGCTGGGCTCATCAACGGAGGAACTCCACCTATCGCCCCTACGCTACATGAATTCCGAATGGCACACAGTCAATGCCAAGAGGGGTACCAAGCATTGACTTTGTCTTCTTTAATTTGTGCACTGGAGTGCACTTTTAGTGCTTGGCATCAAACAGGACTGGTTCCCCCTAAAGTCCTAAAACCGGATTATACACCTCCGTGGGTGACTATTCCACTCCGGTTTGAATTATTGTTTGTTTTTTATTTTATTTGTTCTTTAATGTTCTACATTTGCCTTTACAGTAATGTCTCAGATAGTTATGCATGGTGGGGTGGGGAGGAAATCACGGCCAGATCCCATTTTAGCGTCATAGAGATCCTAGCAGGTAACATTTGTCAAGGAACCATGAACCAGACGTACAACAAGAGGTAAGTGGAAATAAGAAGGCTTTATTGAAAATCAAGCTGTAAGGCAAAAGTCCAAACGGATGGCAAAACCGAAGCAGGGTCTTGCGAAGCCAGAGGTCAGGAACCAGAAGGGTAGTCAGACGAAGCCTGGATCAGGAACCAGCAGGGTAGTCAGACGAGGCCAGGATCAGGAACCAGAAGCAGCAGCAGTCTTAGAAGCATGTGAACACAGGAGGACCAAGCAAGGAACTGAAGCCACAGACCTCCTATATATATGAGCTAGGCATCCAGCTCCTCCCAGTGGGAAGGAGAAGCCGCAGGGTGGGAGGCTACAAGAAACCCAGAAACCAAGATGGCCGCCAGCACATGTCAAACGAAGGAGAACAGCAAGAAGGTAAGACCATGACAGTACCTCCCCCTCAAGGGCCCCTCCTCCGCGGAGTAAAGAACGGTTTCTGAGGGAAGCGTGCGTGGAAGGCTCGGAGCAAGGCAGGAGCATGGACATCTGCGGAGGGAACCCAGGAACGCTCCTCTGGACCATAACCACGCCAATGGACCAAAAACTGCACCCGACCGCGGACCAGGCGTGAGTCCAGGATATTGCTCACCTCATACTCCTCACGATTGCCCACTTGGACCGGACGAGGCCGAGGAACCGAGGAAGTGAAACGATTACACACCAGTGGCTTCAACAGGGAGACATGAAACACGTTGGAGATCCGCATGCCAGGAGGAAGCGCAAGGGCATAGGCTACCGGGTTTACCCTGCGAAGCACTCGGAAGGGACCAACAAAGCAAGGCGCCAGCTTGGGAGTGGGCACTCGAAGGTTGAGGTTGCGAGTGGACAACCATACGCGGTCTCCGACCTGGTAGGAAGGAGCGGGCGCTCGTCTGCGATCAGCCTGAAGTCTCTGGCGCTGCGCAGAGACCTCAAGGGACCTCTGGATCTGTACCCAAGAAGCACGTAGGACGGAAAGGTGATCCTCCACAGCCGGAATATCCTGGGGAGAGAATACCTCCGGTAACACGGCAGGTTGGAACCCATAATTGGCCATGAAGGGAGACGTCCCAGAGGAAGAGTTCACCGCCGTGTTCCTGGCAAACTCAGCCCAAGGCAGGAGGTCAACCCAATTGTCTTGGTGATCGGAGACATAGCAACGAAGGAATTGCTCCAAGGCCTGATTGGATCGTTCTGCGGCCCCATTGGACTGAGGGTGGTAGGCCGAGGAGAAAGAGAGATGAATCCCCAACTGGGAGCAAAAGGCGCGCCAGAACCTGGACACAAACTGACTCCCCCGATCCGACACAATCTCCTTGGGCAAACCGTGCAACCGGAAGACCTCCCTGGCGAAAATCGTGGCCAACTCTTGTGCAGAGGGTAACTTCTTGAGAGGAACACAGTGGCACATTTTGGAAAACCGATCCACAATCATGAGAATGACCGTATGGCCTCGGGATGCAGGGAGGTCCACAATGAAATCCATCCCCAGGTGTGACCATGGACGCTCCCCGGTGGCTATGGGTTGCAAAAGGCCCAACGGACGGTGCCGAGGGGACTTACTCTGGGCACAAACGGAGCATGCCGCTACATATGCGGCGATGTCGGAACGTAGAGAAGGCCACCAGAACAGACGTGAAACAGCCCAGGACAGCTGATTCTTTCCAGGATGCCCCGCGGCCTTGGAGTTATGGTAGGTTCGCAACAACCGAGTGCGCAACTCCTCAGGCACAAAACATCTGCCGTTGGGTCTCCCAGAGGGAGCACCAGATTGAGCCGCCAAAATCTGCTCACCCAGGGGAGAGGTCAGGCTGGTGCGAATGGCGGCCAGGATCTGATTCGGAGGTATGACCGAAGTCGGAATCGACTCCTCCCCGGACAGCTCGGAGTACTGCCGTGATAAGGCATCCGCTCTGATGTTCTTGGAACCGGGTAGGTAGGAGACCACGTAATTAAAACGTGACAAGAACAGAGCCCATCTGGCCTGACGTGGTGTCAATCTCTTGGCCTCAGAGAGGTAGGTCAGATTCTTGTGATCCGTCAGGATGAGAACCGGAACCACCGAGCCCTCGAGCAAGTGCCTCCATTCTTTAAGGGCCTGCACGATGGCCAATAACTCCCTGTCACCAATCTGATAGTTGCACTCCGCGGAAGACAGTTTCCGGGAGTAAAACCCACAAGGAAGCAGAGGACCCTCTGGTGTTCTACGCTGAGACAGAAGGGCGCCTACTCCCGTCTCAGACGCGTCCACCTCGAGGACAAAAGGCAACCCAGGGTTGGGATGCGACAGAATCGGAGCCGACACAAAGGCGGACTTTAGAGCCTCAAAAGCTCGGATGGCCTTGAGCGGCCAGACCTGGGGATTACTGCCCTTCCTGGTCAGATCCGTGAGAGGCTTGGCTAGCATGGAAAAGTCCCTGATGAACTTCCGATAATAATTGGCGAAGCCCAAAAAGCGCTGCAGGGCACGAAGACCACTGGGCTGGGGCCACTGTAAGACAGCCGAAACCTTCTCAGGATCCATGGAGAACCCCTCAGCGGAAATGATGTAACCTAAGAAGGTTACCTGGGATCGGTGAAATTCGCATTTCTCAAGCTTACCGAACAGCTTGTTCTCTCGTAACCGTTGCAACACTCGTCTGACATCCAGAATGTGGGCCTCCATGGATTCAGAATATACCAAGATGTCATCCAAATAGACCACCACACACTGCTGCAACAGGTCACGGAAAACATCGTTGATGAATTCCTGGAAGACTGCGGGCGCATTGCACAACCCAAAGGGCATAACCAAGGATTCATAATGACCGGTCCTGGTGTTAAACGCGGTCTTCCACTCATCGCCCGCCTTGATCCTTACCAGGTTATATGCCGCCCTCAGGTCGAGTTTGGTAAAGACCGTAGCCCCTTTGAGGCGATCGAACAGCTCGGAAATCAAGGGTATCGGGTAAGCGTTCTTGATCGTGATGCGATTGAGACCCCTGTAATCGATGCAAGGCCTCAACTCACCGCCCTTCTTTTTCACAAAGAAAAATCCAGCCCCTGCCGGGGACGAGGATTTGCGAATGTGTCCGCGTGAAAGCGCCTCCCTCACGTATTCCTCCATGGCCTCATTCTCCGCTACCGACAGTGGATAGACTTTGCCACGAGGAGGAACGGCACCAGATTGTAACTCTATGGCACAATCGTATGGGCGGTGCGGAGGTAGGGCAACCGCACGCACCTTATCGAATACATCCCGGTACTCCTCGTATTCAGGAGGCAACAGAGAGTCCGAGGAAGTACACAGCAACTTGACAGGCCCATGGATGCAACTAGCCCCACACTGCGGTGACCACGAGAGGATCTCGGCCGATCTCCAATCGAAAGTCGGATTATGCTTCTGGAGCCAGGGGTACCCCAAGACCACCGAGTAGTGTGGAGACGAAATAACCTGGAGACAGACCGACTCTCTGTGAACGGCACCAATGGCCATCCCCACTGGAAGGGTCTCATGAGTCACGTGTGGCGGCAGAAGGGGTCTGCCGTCTATCGCCTCAAGAGCCAGTGGGGAACCTCGAGGCTGCAGAGGAATGGAATTGGCGGCAGCGAACACACTATCAATGAACAAACCACCAGCACCAGAGTCCACCAACGCCTGGGTCGTCACCGAGCCCCCGACCCAGGAGAGGACAACAGTAATCAGTGGTTTGTCAACACGGAAAACCGGGGACGAGGAGACTCCACCCAAGATCTGCCCCCGACAGGATCTCAGGTGCGAGCGTTTCCCGGACGGTTCGGGCATGCCAACCGAAAATGCCCACCGAGACCACAGTACATGCATCGGCCCTCGCGTCTCCGGAGTACCCTCTCCCCCTCGGACAGGCGAGCAAACCCCAGCTGCATGGGTTCACCCCCAGACAAGTCATCCCCAGGAGGCGTGGGAGGAGAGGGAGGCACGGGTGGGACAGCAAACGTAGGCGCCAATCTGTTAGAAGACCTCCGCAGGCTCTCCTTAAAGGAAGGTCTCTCCCTGAGTCTGGTGTCAATCAAAATCAGGAAAGAAATAAGAGACTCGAGCTCCACTGGTAGGTTCTTAGCTGCAACCTCATCCTTCAAGGCATCCGAGAGACCATGAGAGAAAGCAGCGACCAGAGCCTCATTATTCCAGCCCACCTCTGCTGCCAGGGTACGAAACTCAATGGCGTATTCAGCTACGGATCGTGAACCCTGTCTGATGGACATAAGGAGCTTCGCAGCAGAGGCAGCACGAGCCGGCACATCGAATACCTTCCGAAGAGAAGCAACAAAACCGGAAAACTCGGCAACCACCGGATTGTTGTTCTCCCATAAAGGGCTGGCCCAGGCCAAGGCCTTGTCCGAGAGCAGCGAGATCAAGAAGCCCACCTTTGATCTCTCAGTAGGAAAGGCATGTGGCAGCAACTCGAAATAAATGCCCACCTGGTTAAGGAAACCTCGGCACTGAGTTGGCTCTCCCCCAAAGCGCTGTGGAAGGGGGCAGAACCGGTCATACCCCGAAACACCGCAGGCGCAGCAACAGGTGTCGGGGTAGACTCTGGCGCAACAACCGGAGCGGCAGTAGGAGCGGGCCCAGGAGCGACAACCGACCCATCGGCAACGGAAGCTAAATGAGCCGTGCGTTCAAGCAGGGTTTGCAACGCCACAGCGAACCGACCCAACAGGTGATCCTGCTGATCAAGTCTGGCAACCAGCGTAGGTAGCGAGGATGGCCCTGTACCGTCAGAATTCATGGCTTGGTCCTAATGTCAAGGAACCATGAACCAGACGTACAACAAGAGGTAAGTGGAAATAAGAAGGCTTTATTGAAAATCAAGCTGTAAGGCAAAAGTCCAAACGGATGGCAAAACCGAAGCAGGGTCTTGCGAAGCCAGAGGTCAGGAACCAGAAGGGTAGTCAGACGAAGCCTGGATCAGGAACCAGCAGGGTAGTCAGACGAGGCCAGGATCAGGAACCAGAAGCAGCAGCAGTCTTAGAAGCATGTGAACACAGGAGGACCAAGCAAGGAACTGAAGCCACAGACCTCCTATATATATGAGCTAGGCATCCAGCTCCTCCCAGTGGGAAGGAGAAGCCGCAGGGTGGGAGGCTACAAGAAACCCAGAAACCAAGATGGCCGCCAGCACATGTCAAACGAAGGAGAACAGCAAGAAGGTAAGACCATGACAACATTAGCCTCATGACCATTTCCCATGGTTCTTAAAATAGTCTCTTTGAATACTAAGGGGCTAAATAGTCCTCAGAAGAAATCTTATATGTGGTCAGAAGCGCTCGATCTTAAAGCTGATATTATTTGTGTACAGGAGACCCACATAGTCAGCAAGGATGCTCATAGGATCAGACATTCCCACATGTCGTACAGTCTCACTATCGCAAAAAGCAGAGAGGAGTTCTATTGGCCTTTAGGAATTCTATTGCCTTTTCATCAAGCAATACATTCTTGGACAAAAATTGTAGATTTATCATCTTAACATGCACTATAAATAATCTAACATATACTATAGTGGCTGTCTATGCTCCTAATAAGCACCAACTACATTTCCTCAATAAAGTACTAGCCAAAACGGCGAAAATGCAAAAAGGTCAACTTATAGTATGTGGTGACTTCAATTTAGTGCCAGATGCTGAGATGGATTCCACAGCTAGAAATAGGAAATAATACCCCACCTTGAACCCCTTTCTAAGGCGTGAAGAGCTGTACAACATCTGGAGAATACATCATGCTTCTGAGCGAGATTATTCTTTCTTTTCACATGTGTATAATTCCTACTCCCGTATAGATTTATTTTTAGTTAGCCGATCACTTCTCCAGCTGGCCACACATTCCACTGTTGAGACAATAAAGTGGTCTGACCATCCGTCTATACAGGAAACATATAATATAAGGGATACCCTCTGGCACTGTAGCCCCCACATTATCTCTAACCCAGGGTATAAAGCAGAAATCGACAGAGCACTGATTGATTATTTTGAGCTGAATGAAGATTCAGTCTCCAATCCTTGCTGCCTATGGAATGCCCACAAGGCATACATTCGTGGGATATTTATCAAGCTGGGCCATCAGTCAAAAAAACAGAGAGAACAGAAAATACATACCATACTTTCCCAACTCACTTCCCTGGAATCACTAAATAAGTCATCCTTTTCTCCAGAAAGAGCAGCCCAAATACATGTCCTAAGGACACAACTTAGGGAATTTCTTCTTTTCACATATGAAAAGAACTTAAGAGTCACCAAGGCTGGGAAACTACTGGCCCGTCGCCTAAAAATGAGAGCAGGAAAAGCCAGAGTTCCTCACTTGATACATCCTGTCAATGGTAATAAGATCTATGACCCAAAAGCTATGGCAGACCAGTTTGTTGAATATTATTCGGCATTCTACAACCTTAAGGACTCCCCTGAGATACTACCAATATCGCCCCTTGAAATCAACTCCTACTTAGAGAAATTAAATCTCCCGGCCCTGAACGCTCAGCAGAGCTGATGCATTATCTCACCCTATCAGTTCTCTAGAAATACAAACCGGATTCCAAAAAAGTTGGGACACTAAACAAATTGTGAATAAAAACTGAATGCAATGATGTGGAGATGGCAAATGTCAATATTTTATTTGTAATAGAATAGATGACAGATCAAATGTTTAATCCGAGTAAATGTATCATTTTAAAGGAAAAATACGTTGATTCAAATTTTCACGGTGTCAACAAATCCCCAAAAAGTTGGGACAAGTAGCAATAAGAGGCTGGAAAAAGTAAATTTGAGCATAACGAAGAGCTGGAAGACCAATTAACACTAATTAGGTCAATTGACAACATGATTGGGTATAAAAAGAGCTTCTCAGAGTGGCAGTGTCTCTCAGAAGCCAATATGGGTAGAGGATCACCAATTCCCACAATGTTGCGCAGAAAGATAGTGGAGCAATATCAGAAAGGTGTTATACAGCGAAAAATTGCAAAGACTTTGTATCTATCATCATTAACTGTGCATAACATCATACGAAGATTCAGAGAATCTGGAACAATCTCTGTGCGTAAGGGTCAAGGCCGTAAAACCATACTGGATGCCCGTGATCTCCAGGCCCTTAAACGACTCTGCACCACAAACAGGAATGCTACTGTAAAGGAAATCACAGAATGGGCTCAGGAATACTTCCAGAAACCATTGTCAGTGAACACAATCCACCGTGCCATCCGCCGTTGCCAGCTGAAACTCTACAGTGCAAAGAAGAAGCCATTTCTAAGCAAGATCCACAAGCTCAGGCGTTTTCACTGGCCCAGGGATCATTTAAAATACAGTGTGGCAAAATGGAAAACTGTTCTGTAGTCAGACGAGTCACGATTCGAAGTTCTTTTTGGAAATCTGGGACGCCATGTCATCCGGACCAAAGAGGACAAGGACAACCCAAGTTGTTATCAACGCTCAGTTCAGAAGCCTGCATCTCTGATGGTATGGGGTTGCATGAGTGCGTGTGACATGGGCAGCTTGCATGTCTGGAAAGGCACCATCAATGCAGAAAAATATATTCAGGTTCTAGCACAACATATGCTCCCATCCAGACGTCATCTCTTTCAGGGAAGACCCTGCATTTTTCAACAAGATAATGCCAGACCACATTCTGCATCAATCACAACATCATGGCTGCGTAGGAGAAGGATCCGGGTACTGAAATGACCAGTCTGCAGTCCAGATCCTTCACCTATAGAGAACATTTGGCGCATCATAAAGAGGAAGGTGCAACAAAGAAGGCCCAAGACGATTGAACAATTAGAGGCCTGTATTAGACAAGAATGGGAGAGCATTCCTATTTCTAAACTTGAGAAACTGGTCTCCTCGGTCCCCAGACGTCTGTTGAGTGTTGTAAGAAGAAGGGGAGATGCCACACAGTGGTGAAAATGGCCTTGTCCCAACTTTTTGGGGATTTGTTGACACCATGAATTTCAGATTCAACATATTTTTCCCTTAAAATGGCACATTTTCTCAGTTTAAACATTTGTTCTATAATTTATGTTCTTAATAAAATATTAGAAGTTGGCACCTCCACATCATTGCATTCAGTTTTTATTCACGATTTGCATAGTGTCCCAACTTTTTTGGAATCCGGTTTGTAGCTGAAGCCATATCCTCACTCCATCTCCGTAAATCCCCTGGCCCTGATGGTCTGTCTAATATATACTTCAAAACGTTCCAAGACCAACTTTTACCTTACTTTCTACCAGTATTTAACAAGGCATTTACAGATGGATCTTTTCCAGATGAGATGCTATCAGCGACTATAGTGGCTCTACCAAAACCAGGCAAACTCCCAGATAGACCCCAAAATTTTGGACCCATTTCCCTACTAAACACGGATCTAAAAATCGACGCCAAAATCATAGCAACTAGATTATCAAATATCCTACCACTCCAACTGCTGACCAAACAGGATTTGTCAAGGGGAGGCAAATCATAGATAACTCCCGTCGGGCCTTGAACATTGTGGATGTTGTCAACCGCAAGGGGATAGGAGCATTATTGGTGACCCTGGATGCAGAGAAGGCGTTCGCCCGACTGAACTGGTCGTTCACCTTTTCTGTGTTGAGGAAAATGGGCTTGGGAGAGGGTTTTATTGAGGCAATACGAGCCCTTTACTCTAAACCTTCAGCAAGAGTGTTCATTAATGGAGCTCTGTCACCATCATTCCGTTTAACAAATGGCACTCGACAAGGGTGCCCTCTCTCACCCTTGATCTTTATCCTAGCAATGGAACCCCTGGCCCAGGCCATTAGACTTAACTCGGACATTTCTGGCATCCAAATTGGGAAAATTCAACATTGCATATCTATGTATGCAGATGATGTGCTTCTGACACGTTCGTCTCCTCAAATTGCCCTTCCAGCGGCACTCTCCCTCATTAAAGAATACGGTCGCTTGTCATATTACAAGGTCAATGAGTCCAAATCTCAAATCCTCCCTCTGAATATGCCAGACAGCCTACTAGATTCCCTAAAGCGTGATTTTCCTTTTGATTGGAGACAGGATAGTATAAAATACCTAGGAGTTTCTATACCACTGACTTATTCCAGTTTATTCCGCCTAAACTATCTCTCCCTATTAGATGTTATTAAACAAGACATTGCCTCATACAGCAAATATGAAATCTCCTGGGTATGCCGCATTATGACCTTTCAAATGTTAATTTTGCCAGAGCTTTAATTTATTTTTAGAATGGTCCCCATTATAGTCCCCAATCATTTTTTCAAGAAAGCACAGGGCCTAATCAACAACTTTGTGTGGTCAGGGAGTAAGCCCCGGATCGCCACAGGTACTCTCATAAAAGATAAATCCAAAGGAGGACTTGGTCTTCCAGATCTACGGGATTACTTTCTGGCCACTCAGACTCAGGTGCTGAAGAAATGGTGGATGTCAGACGTTCATACTCCCTGGGTACAAATTCAGTCTGCATTAGCTCCTGCTAGACATCTCAAAACTCTCCTTATAAACAGTTTCAGTGTCTCCCAGCTCAAAGTACTACCCTTACCAACTGTGCTACAGACCTCAGTTTATCACTGGCATCTGTTCCACCAGAGATGCATCCATTAACCCTTCTCTTTGCTAAAAGTATCTTCATTACAATTGGTTGAATTACATATACCTGACATTGATCTATCCTCCTGGCGCTCCTAAGGCATCAAAACTCTGAGCCAGCTCTATAACAAAAATGTTTTGAAATCCTTTAGTGAACTCCAAGCAGAATTCATAGTGCCCAGAGGAGATTTCTTTAAGTACCTGCAGATTCTGCACATTTTGCAATCTAAATCGCCTCACCACGTAATTGCACATAAAGAAATCTTTGAATTATGGTCCTTTTCAGTGCGGTCTGATCGAAAAGTGGGCATCAGACCACTATACCAAGCCTTAGGCTTGAAATCCACTTTCTCCAAAACTACCCCACTCCTGGCATGGGATAGAGAACTACTGGAGAGTACATCGGAGGCAGATTGGCTGGCAAAATTTAAGTTCATTTCCATAACATTTCGCAGCACATCTCTATACAAAGCTGCTATTAAGACATGCCTGAGGTGATACTATACCCCTGATAGACTGAGCAGAATCTATTCCGGTACGTCACATCTCTGTTGGCGCGGGTGTGGAAACATTGGCACCTTACTACATATCCTCTGGACATGCCCCCTGATATTGCAAATATGGTCAGACATATTTGAGGTAGCTGTCACGGATGATGTTGCAGAAAGCTGGAACTTATAAATAAACATCCGACTGGCTTGATCCCAAACTAAGGAGCATATGGGTGAGCCCTATAAAACCCCTAGAGCTCTCCCTGACTGCTATGCCCATGCAAGGGTCTCTATGGTAGACGATTGCATGCCCACGTACCTAATACTGTGTGACACCTGAAAACCCTATAATAGTGAGGGGACACGACCACCGGCTCCCTGCACTTAATACGGACGGAGTCAGGGTCACCTAGAATCAAGCCAGCAAGGAAACACAAATACAGGAAAAAGACTTATCTGAGGAAACAGCAGCAGCCTCCAGCAGTGAACACCTCATCCAGGAAGTAGTATAAACCGCAAAGTGAGGCAGTATGGGAGGGAATATAAAGGGAGACAATTAGTCTAAATAGGTGACACCTGAGAGAAGGAAAGGAGATGACAAATTGAAACCAAAACAAAGAACGTCATGCAAGAGGTAGAGAAGAACGTCTGCCAGACCTTCTCACAGAACTGGCGGTGACAGTAGCTTCCAGATTCTGTGGAATCACTAATAACAAAACCGTACATGTAACTCGCTTTATCAGGGGTATCCAAGCCATTCGGACTAGGAACAGAACCCCAGTTGCTCATCTGTTACTGGGAACAAAATTAGCAATCACTAAATACTTGAAAACTGCCAATACCCCTTCTAAAGCTGAAATATTGGCCATGGTTCACAATAATTGTACTTTTAAAAAACTGATGGCATACAAGGATCATAGAGTGGAAAAGTTTAACCACCAATGGGAGTCGTGGCTCTTGTCCATGCCCCAGACCTCGAGTCAATCATATGACCTATCATTGTAGAACTATCTGAACACCCTCTAAGATTACTACTTTGTTAAGGCAACATCTCACTTTGTGTTAACTTGTTATTTTTTGTGTGTTTGTATAAATAACACTACACTCATTGTACCGCCATCTGTAACTATCTATGCAAACTATTGATCACTTACAATGGAACAGATGTTATTTCAGATGCGATTTTGTTGGAAAAAATTCTATAAAAACGATTGAAATAAAAAAAAAATAAAGTGGCAAAAAGAGTAAAAGATATTTAAAGGGATTTTGTCACCTCGTTTTAGCTGATAGAGCTGCGGACATGCACGGCTAGATCGCCGCTAGCATGTCCGCAATATACCTGTCCCATAAAGCGGTGTCCTTTTATTGTGTTTAAAAAAATATTTTAGAGATATGTAAATGAGCCTGGTAAGGTGCCCAAAGGGCTGTACTTACCTTCTTGGTGCCCAGCCACGTTCCCCTGTGAAGGAGCCTAGCACCGCCTGCGTCCTCTGAATCTCCTCCTTTCTTCACAGTTAGATTGCCGTAATCTCGCGATGCGCAAGTTCGCGCATGCGCAGTGCCGGTATAGTGTTCCTATCCTGTGCTGGCATCAGCCTCAGGGAAGGAACTGCGCATGCACGATCTCGCGCATCGCGAGATTACGGCAATCTAACTGTGAAGAAAGGAGGAGATTCGAAGGATGCAGGCGGTGCTGGGCACTTAGTCTGACATTGGATGTCACCCATGGTTGCAATGTGAAAGAGGTGTTGCACCCCTATTTCCGAATGCTTGTACCTAAGTCAGCTAGAAAACTGAAGTGTGAGGGAAATTTGAAGAGACATATTGGCTTATTAACTACTTCAAACTACAGATTGGCGTGGTGTTAGAAAGCAGGAAGTGCTCAACCCCATATGCAGTGGTGCATCTATACAGAGGGAGCAGATCCTGCACTTGTGGTCCGCTGCTAATGGCGATCCCCAGCAAAAATGCATACAATGGAGGATGCCTGCAGCGGACCACAAGTACCACAATGGACATCCTACACAGGATAGCAAATGTGTGGATGTAATAAACAGTAAAAAATAATATAACAAAAACAGGTGCACACTACTGTCTTACTAACCCTCATACTGGTGTAAAATTGAGAGATTAGCCAACATATCCTGCTTGGAGGACATGTCTGAGCACCGCTCCAAGGTTTTTCAAGTAGCTTGGGACCTAACGCTTAACCTACCTGGGCCGTATGGCCAATACTAGGAGCCAGTGGGCAAATTACAGGAGCGCAAGGTCCGACTCACAGTCAATCTCCTAGTAACCTCCAGTATGTGACCATGCATACAGTGGGAGGAGGGAGAAAGCTCTGAGCCCCACCCAAGACTGGCTGATATAGCCCAGGCCTCACATGTGCACCAGAATGCTGCCTGTGGATGGAAATAAAGGCACATTCAGACTAGGAGTTTATACACCTCAATAAAATTAAATATACAAACTACAGATTGGCGTGGTATTAGAAAGCAGGAAGTGCCCAACCCCATATGCAGTGGGGCATCTATACAAGGGGAGGCAATCCCCAGCAAAAATGCATACAATGGAGGATGCCTGCAGCGGACCACAAGTACCACAATGGACATCCTACACAGGATAGCAAATGTGTGGATGTAATAAACAGTAAAAATAATATAGCAAAAACAAAAACAGGGTATGTTGGCTAATCTCTCAATTTTACACCAGTACGAGGGTTAGTAAGACCGCAGTGTGCTTCTGTTTTTGTCAGCTGCCACTGACATTGGAGAAGAGTACGCTGGATGGAGCTGAAGCAGAAAGCTCTGTTACTGTGTTATTGCAGGTCATCTCCCATTCACTTGACCTGAGGACAGGTCACCTATATCTAGAACCCAGACAACCACTTTAAAGAGAACCTGTCACCTGGATTTTGGGTATAGAGCTGAGGACATGGGTTGCTATATGGCCGCTAGCACCTCCGCAATACCCAGTCCCCATAGCTCTGTGTGCTTTTATTGTGTAAAAAAAACCCGATTTGATACATATGCAAATTAACCTGAGAAGAGTCAGAGCTTGAAAATATGACTCTTCTCTGGTCACACAAGTAAGATATGACTCGTTTATGTTAATTTGCATAAAAGGTGGGAAGTATAAAAATGCATAAGGCTACTTTCACACTTGTGGCAGGACGGATCCGACAGGCTGTTCACCCTGTCGGATCCGTCCGTCCGCTATTTTACCATGCCGCCGGACCGCCGATCCATCCCCATTGACTATAATGGGGACGGGGCGGAGCTCCTGCGCAGTATGGCAGTTCGCGGTGAGAGGCCGCCGGACTAAAAAGTCGGACATGCAGGACTTTTAGTCCGGCGGCCTTTCTCTGTGCACTGCCGTGCTGCGCCAGATCTCCACCCCCGTCTCCATTATAGTCAATGGGGACGGAGCGGCGGCACGGCGAAATAGCAGAGTGAACAGCCTGTCGGATCCGTCCTGCCGCAAGTGTGAAAGTACCCTAATACTTATTGAATGTGCCTGCAAATGAAATTAAAAGTGTCATTTATATGTTTAGGGTAACACATTGAACATTTAGAAACGCTCAGTGAGGGTAGCATAGTCGAGGTGACAGGTTCCCTTTAAGTACTTTCAGCTGATGGGATACTCTCTGCTATTTGGCTGACAATCCTCAGAGGTAAAGTAAACTGGAAATATAGTCATGTGTATACACATTTATGGTCCGCAAATTCTGCCCCCTGAGCCAGTAAATCTCAGAGTTGTATCATAGTTGCATTACAAAATGAGTGGGAACATGTAAAAGTGTCTAAATACCAGCGGCTGAATTGTGTCACCCTTGGGGATTTCACAAATAAAATCATATTTTTCTTTTATTCTGTTGGGCTGCCACAAAAGCTGCTTTTAAATACCACATCCTGATATTTGGTTTACGCAAGCCAGGTTCCCAAACCTTGTGTTTCTCTCTAATTACAACATTTGGAGATACTGAGTAGTATGTGTACAACACAGATCATGTTTTAATTGCAATAAATGAGCCCTCACAGAATATTTTGCCACAAGCAAAATGATTCATTCCCATTCGACAATAACAGAATATCTCTTCTGTGTTATTTCTAATATTGAATATATTACTTGGTACATTGTATGGCAGAACCCCTATTCTTTTTATTGAAAAATGACTAATATGGTTTAACTTTAGTTTGACAGCATGACATTTTTCCAAGGGGTTTTGAAGGGGGTGACAGGTAGCAAACCCTCCAGCAAGGTGACTCTAAAGTCAGCCATATACATTACATAGCTCTTGGCCAAATGATCGCTCGGCCAACGGCTGTCTCTCCTATACTGTCCATATACAGGTGAAACTCGAAAAGTTCGAATATCCTGCAAAAGTCAGTAATGCAAATTAAAAGGAATTGCATTAATGCAGCTTAAAATTTTAATTTTGTGAAAAGGTTCAATATTCTAGGCTCAAAGTGTCACACTCTAGTCAGCTAATTAATCCATACCCCCTGAGCAAAGGGGACCTGAGATTGTGCCTTCGGGGTTTCATAAGCTGTAAGCCATAATCATCCAAATTATAACAAATAAAGGCTTGAAATATCTCGCTTTGCATGTAATGAGTCTATCTCATATATTAGTTTCATCTTTTAAGTTGCATTACTGAAATAAATGAACTTTGCACGATATTCAAATCAGCTGAGCATGCCTGTATCTTAAACAGCGAGGGCAGAGAAAGCTAGCAGTGACTTATCTCCTTAAGAACAAAGGGATCAGGCAGTTGAAACATGTTGTACCAGCCCTCAGAAATGTATTTTTGTACATTTCCATTTGCCCCCCAGTTCCTCCATGCAACTTGCTGCTTTGAAAGGATACTTCCAGGGGCGGACTGGGAACTCCTAGAGGCTCTGCTCTCTCTGCAACTGCTGTGCCGTATGCACTTTAATTGACTTTGGGAGAAGTCACAGACTACGGTATGATAATGTTTACATTGCCTGGCCCTGTCGATCAGCTTGAAACTCCCCAATCCCCTCAAAGCCCCCCTTTCCCACCTTCTCAGCTATTAGGTGGGCTCAAGCAGCCTCCTGGGCATCGGACCCCTGGGAAATTTCCCTGTAGAGTCTATGGCCAGTCAGCCCCTATATACACCTAACAGGTCTGCTTAACATCCTATATGACTAGCCAAACAGACTGTGCATGTGCCCACCCTGAAATAAAAGCCACAGGAGGATTTAGCTCCTGTCAATATTAATTATCATTTTCACACTTGGGTACAATGAGGCCTGATTATGATCGTGGGAATACCTCTTTAAGAACAGGTATTAAATTGAAAATCACTTTTATCTAGACAAATGTTTGCCTACTGTGGTTAGAAAGTAAATTAGCATATCATTGGGGGGGGCAATGCACTGTTTTGGGGTAATAAATTCTATGCCACGATCATATTGCTAATAAGTATCTGTGTGCATTCACACCCAAATGCCACAGTTCTCTTTACAGTATACCAAGCCCAGCTCTGTTCTTTATATTGCATGCCTTAAAGGGAGTCTGTCACCACAATTTGCCCTTCTAGACCACTTACATAGCGCTGTAGCATCACTATAGATCAGTCAAATGGTACCTTTGTCTTTTTGTTTGGACGTTCACCAGGGGCAAAAACTGAGTTTTACTCATATGTAAATGAGGGCTCGCAAGTGCCCAGGGGCGGCATTCGGGCTGTAAGTGCCCAGGCCGCTCTGCCTTCTTCTCACATAAAACCTCCCCAGCCTGTTGCTTGGCCCGCCCTGTAGGTCTCTTACGTCATCCAGTGTACTGGCCGATATCCCGCCGGCGCATGCACACTGTGATGACCATTGTGGGCAGCAGCATCATTCCATGCAGTGCGCATGCGCGGGCGGGATATCGGCCAGTACACTGGATAACGTAAGAGACCTACAGGGCGGGCCAAGCAACAGGCTGGGGAGGGATTATGTGAGAAGAAGGAAGAGCGGCCTGGGCACTTACAGCCCGAACGCCGCCCCTGGGCACTTGCGAGCCCTCATTTACATATGAATAAAACTCTGTTTTTGCCCCTGGTGAACGTCCAAACAAAAAGACAAAGGTACCATTTGACTGATCTATAGTTATGCTACAGCGCTATGTAAGTGGTCTATGAGGGCAAATTGTGGTGACAGACTCCCTTTAAACTGAGAGGAACTTGATATGTCATGGACTTCTACATAGCCCCCTACCCTGTCCCTTATTCCCTTCCTTTCCACTTGCTTTGGCAATATGTATTTTGTCCTGCTAATAAAACTTCTTTGGTGTGAATAGGATAATGTTTTTTTTCAAATCATAATTCAATATTTTAACTAGATGTACAAAATCTTGGACTGAATATTTATGTAAAAGAAAGAGTATATCAGGTACAGGACAGCAGTTGTAGTGATTATAACGTCTGTTTCATCTACTATAAAGAAAGAAACAAAGAACACAGTAATCATCTGTTTTGGTAGCTGCAGTAGAAATTCTAATGTGAACCTGGCTTTACATATTAGATTTTCTCCTGATATCTTTAGTTATAGGGAAACAGATATGGAAATAGACCCAGGTTGTTATTTTACCCATTCAATCCATTGTTCATTGAAATGAGCAGTGAAGAAGTGGCATAACAGTGGCAGACGGTTCATCTGATCTGGAGATTCAGGGGAGAATAGCTGCTGTTAAATGATTGTTCCATCACAGCTTCTGATTCATATTTCGCTCTCCTATAAGCTTGTCCAAGATGTCCCACATGTTGGCATCTGGGATGAATGGATGTACCAAACGCTAATAAATGTGTACGTGTTCTGACTCTGCCACACCAGCAGCGGTTGGGTTAAAGGGGTTTTCTAGTAATAATTATATTTTATGTAATACCCACAGCCTGCCTCCTGAAAAAGAAGATTTAGGGTCCATTCAAACCTCCGTAGTATATTGCGGATCCGCAATACACCCGGCCGGCACCCCCATAGAACTGCCTATTCTAGTCCGCAATTGCGGACAAGAATAGGACATGTTCTATTTTTTTACGGAGCCGAGGTCCGGAAGATCAGGGACGCGCTCAGGAAATACGGATGCAGACAGCACACTGTGTGCTGTCCGCATCCATTCCTGCCCCATAGAGAATGAATGGGTTCGCACCCGTTTCGCAGAATTGCAGAGCGGGTGCAGACACATTCACGGACGTGTGAATGGACCCTAATACTTACCTACCCCATGACTTTTTGGTCCTCCGCTGTCTTCATCTTCTGGTCCCTGCACTGTGTACATCTGGAGGGCCATGGTCACATGCAAAGCTCCAGCCAATGACTGGCTTCAGCAATGATGTGGCCACAAACAGCATCCTTAGGAGCAATTTATAAACACCTGAAGATACCAAGTTATCTGTTCAAATGAAAATATGCAAATTTAACGCTTTCATGACCGGGCCTAAAAAAGGCCTGAATGTCTAGGCAACTTGTTTTTATTTTTTTATTTTGTGCTTGTGGTGGTTTAGTGACCCTAACTTTTTTATATGTTTGACTACCAAAATAATTTTTGCAATTTTTTTTACTTGACTTTTTATTAGAATGCTTTTTTAGAGATTTTTTTTTCTTTTATTAGGTTTAATTTGGAGGCTAATTCTTATTAAAAAAGTAATTATTTTTAACCACTTCCAGACCCTTTCCTGACCAGGCCTTATTTTGCAAATCTGACATGTGTCACTTTATGTGGTAATAACTTTGGAACACTTTTAGTTATCCAAGCCATTCAGAGACTGTTTTCTCGTGACACCTTGTACTTCATGTTAATGGTAAATTTGAGTCAATATGTTTTACCTTTATTTATTAAAAAAATCCAAAAGTTAACAAAATATTAACAAATTCACTGTTTTCTAAGTTTGAATCTCTCTGCTTTTAAGACAGGTAGTGATACCTCATAAAATATGTATTAATTAACATTACCCACATGTCTACTTTATGTTGGCATCATTTTAATAATGTAATTAAATTTTTTTAGGACATTAGAAGGTTTAGAATTTTGGAAGCCATTTTAAAAAATCTTAAGAAAATTTCCAAAGTCAGCTTTTTTAAGGACCAGTTCAGTTCTGAAGTCACTTTGTGGGGCTTACTGAATATAACCTGTAACGGTTCTCCTGGCACTCTGACTGGGTATCTCCATTGATGGATGCTCCTAGTGCTTCCCGAGGGCTCCAAGCACTCCACTTGACACCATAAGCACTGCAGACCCCATGAACCACCGCAGCTTGGTTGGGGTCTCGCCGTCTTCTACTCACCCTGGACCTACGACAAGGCTCCAGGCTCCAGTGGGTGAACCTCTCTTCAGAGGGCGATGCAGGAACAAGGAACAGGAACAGCTCTTACAAGAGCTAGGGGTTATAGCCAGGGGAGTATACAGCATATAGCAATCCCCACACACATGAGATGAGGCTCTCTGTTGAAGGTAAAACAGGAACTCACTTTATTGAAGACCAACTCAGTATATATACAGTTCAAGAAGTCTAACAACATCAATCAATCAACCATGAACAACATGCAAACAGACATCTTCACCCCCTCCCTAATGAATGAATAGGGAGAGAGGAGACACATGTGATGGGATTATCTCCTCAGTGTATCAAAGGGTGATCTACTCATCTACACTGGAGTCGGCTACTCCTAGAGTCAGCTATCTTAATCCCATCACTAACACAATTATTGGGAGTCTCAGTGCAGAGTTAACCCTTTTTGTGTTGCTGGATTCCCACCCTGCACGTTTAGTGGTCAATAGGAAATATGTGACATATAAGCAAAAATTATTATTATTTTATTTTTTTACGTGAAAATGGTGCTTTAGGCTTTCTTTTTCACAAAAGACAACAGGAGAATATCCACCCACAATATGCTACCCATTTTCTGCTGAATACAGTAAGACACCAATTGTGGTCATAAACTGTTATTTGGGGATACGCCAGGGCTCACAAAGGAAGGAGCGGCATCTGGATTTTCTAACATGGAATTTTCTGTCATGGTTTTTAGGAGTGATACATTTTTTAAATTTTTTGTTGAATGAGCTGCATGAGGACTTATTTTGTGCGGGACAAGCTGTAGTTTTTATTGGCACCATTTTGGGGTACATTTGGCTTTCTGGTTGCTTTGTCTAAAAAAAATTTGGAGGTGAAGTCACTAAAAAAAGCAGTTTGGTGTCATTTTTCAATTTTTTTTACACCGTTCACTTGATGGGGTAGATCATGTGATATTTTTATAGATCTGGTCCTTACGGATGCAACGATACCAAATATGTCAAATTTTATTTTATTTTTTACGTTTTACTCATTTACTTTTCATTTTTCTGGCTATAGTCTTGTGTGAGGGCTTGTTTTTTTGCGGGACGACGTGACATTTTTATTGCCAACATTTTAGGCTACATACGACTTTTTGTTTAATTGATGTTTTTTGTGAGGTGAGGTGACTAAAAAAGGCTGTTTTGGCATAATTTTTATTTGTTAGTTTTTTTACAAGGTTCACTTGATGGGGTAGATCATGTGATATTTTTGTAGAGCCAATTGTTACGGATGCGGCGATACCAAATATGTCTATTTTATTTTATTTTTTTACATTTTACACAATAAGAGCATTTTTAGAAATTAGCAATTTTCATAGACCCACATTTTAAAAAAATTTCTGGCTATGGTCTTGTGTGGGGGCTCATTTTTTGCGGGATGAGGTGACTTTTTATTGCTACAATTTTGGGGTACATACGACTTTTTGATTTAACATTATGTTTTTTGGGAGGTGAGCTCACAAAAAAATCTGTTTTGGCGCAATGTTTATTTTTTTTGTTTGTTCACCTGATGGGGTAGATCATATGATATTATTTTAGAGCCAGTCTTTGTGGACGCGGTGATACCAAATATGTCTCTCTTATTTTTTTTCTTTTGTTTTTAACATTTTTTAAATAACGAATTTGGGGGGAATTTTTTTCCCCCAAAACACTTTATTTATTTTTTATTCTTTATTTTACCCTGTAACTGGGGGTGACATAGTAGCCCCAGTTGCAAGGTAAATACACGCCCCAGAGAGGCTGTACAGCAGAATACAGAGCTGTACAGCCTTGGGCCTCTTGCACACGACCATATGGCTTTTTCAGTATTTTGCGGTTAGTTTTTAATGGATCCGTTGTTCCGTTTTTTGTTTCAATTCCGTTTCCATTCCGTAGTTCCGCCAAAAATTTCCGTATGGTTTCCGTATGCGATCAGTTGTTTGCGAATCGCAAACAGAAACATAACATTTTTAATCATTAATGTAATGTACAGTAATGTGTTTTAACAGTATACACATGGGCAAAGTCGGCATGGATCCGCAAAAAACGGATGACATACGGATGTGTACCGTATGCATTTTTTGTGGACCATTGACTTGAATGGAGCCACGGATCATTATTTGCGGGCAATAATAGGACAAGTTCTATCTTTCAGCGGAACGGATATATGGAAATACGGAAACGGAATGCATACGGAGTGCATTCAGTTTTTTTCGCGGAACCATTGAAATAAATGGTTCCGCAAATGGAACAGACACAGAAAAAAAAAAGAACGATTGTGTGCAAGAGGCCTCAGTGCAGGGCAGATTGTGGTCTATGGAAGACTCGACAGCTCCTGCACTGTCCCGGCCCCTGGCGGTCACATGATCACCGGGCCGGGACAGGAAGAGGCAGATCGCTTCCTCAGCTGTATACACAGTGCTCATTGAGCACTGTGTATACAGCGATCTATAAGGCAGGGACACCCAAGAATTGTCCCTGCCTTCTCTCTGGGATTCTCTCTAATCGTGCAGCTGCCATCAATGAAAGGACATCTCAGAATGACCATTCAGAGATAAACCAGACCGCCCAGACATTTATAGTCAATGGGCGGTCGGGAAGTGGTTAATGTATGGATTTGATTGAACTATGGTGACGATTTCCATTCGCGACTGCATTTAAATTATAATTTTTTTATTTATATTTTATTTTATTTTTTACTTTTATTTTAATTTATTTTTGACACATAATATGTCCCCCAGGAGGTCATTAAAAGACCTCTGGAGGACACTGACTTAATTTTTTTATTTTACTTTTTTTTTCACTGTTTCCACTGTAACTAGGGCATCCACAGGGGAAAGCAGCCCCCTGTGGGGGCATGAGACACAGACAGAGCTGATATCTCCTTAGACCCTTTAGCTCTGCTCCTGCCCCCAGACACCCCTGGTCAGGGGCGGATTGGCCATAGACCTTACAGGGAAATTTCCTCGTGGGCCGATGCCCTGGCAGCCGCCCGAGCCCTCCTCACGGCGGGCCAGTGGTAGTTTTTGGGGATGTATTTTGTGCTGCAGGCGGCAGTATTTTGTCATGGACTATGGTATTTGGCTCTGTTGAGGTGGTATAAATGTGCCACAATATAGTATTGCTTGCCCTGCCTACTTGTGTTGTCCCAGCCTTCCATCAATTTGGACCCAACTACAAAAGGGGGTCATTTTTAGTATTTTTTTCCACTGCCACTTTAGGTTTCCAGTCCGCCCCAGCCCCCGGCGGTCACGTGACCGCCAGAACTAACAGAGGAGGCGGCTCGGCCCCTTCCTGCTTTCCCCCTGCGCTCCTGCATGGATCTTCTGCCAGAACAGGAGAAGGTAGAAGCGGTTATAAACTGCTCCTGTCTTATCCCCAGGGTCTCCGCTGTGTCTGTCAGCTGACAACCGACCTGCTCCTGCTAGATTGCAGGAGCTTTAATCTCAGCACTGATTAGCGCTGGGATTAACGCTGGGTTCAGACCTGAGCGTTCGCAATGGAGCGCTCTGCATGCGCGATTGTACCGGCGTTTTGCAAACCGAAAGTCTATGTACGGGAACGCGCGACAAGACGCCCCAAAGAAGCTCATGTACTTCTTGGGGCGTTGGGCGTTTTACAGCGCGATCGTACGCGCTGTAAAACGCCCAGGTGAGAACCATGCCGATAGGGAAGCATTGGTTTCTCCTTGTTGAGCGCTTTACAGCGCGTAGGAACGCGCTGTAAAACGCTCAGGTGTGAACCCAGCGTAAAGGGATGCCTGCTCGTGTTTATACATGCTATCTGCATGGGGTATGTGCAGATAGGACGTATATAACCAGTGGGCAGTCGAGAAGAGGTTAAACAACAAGGAACCATGCCATTATACTATTCATGAAAGAGATGCAAATGTACTTTGGTTTGAAAAATACAAATTAATCCAGGAACAACAGCAAACTGCTTTATGGAGATGCTGGAGGACACAGGTACCAAAGTAACTATATACATACTGTAAAATGTGCTCCATATCACGTGGGCAGCACGGTGGGTCAGTGGTTAGAACTGGTACATTGCAGTTCTGGGGTTCTAAGTTTGAATCTGATCAAGGACATCTACATCAAGTTTGTATGTTCTCCCCATGTTTGCATGGGTTTCTTCTGGGTACTCTAGTTTCCTCCCATGCTCCAAAGACATAATGATAGGGAACTTAAATTGTGAGCTCCATTAGAGACAGCAAGTAATGACAATGTCTGTAAAGCACTACTGAATATGTCAGCGCTATATAAGTAAGAAAAATATATAAACCACCTGAGAAGCCACTCAGCAAGGAAGAAGCCACTGTTCCAAAAAAGCCAGGTTAGAGGTGCAACTACACTTGGGGACAAAGACTGTAATTTTTGGAGAAATGTTCTGTAGTCTGATGAAAGAAAACTGGAACTGTTTGGCCATAATGATCATAACTATTTTTGGAGAAAAACAGGGAAGGCTGTGAAGCATGGGGGGTTAAGTATCTTGTTTTGGGGGTGCAATGCTGAAGAAGGGACTTGTGTACTTAACAAAATAGATGCGATTATGAGGAAGGAGAATTATGTAGATTTATTGAAGCAAGATCTCAAGATATCAGCCAGGAAGTAAAATCTTGGGAGCATTGGGTCTTCCGAATGGACAATGACCCCAAGTTTACTTCCAAAGGCCTCATGCACACGACCGTTGTTTCATTCCGTGTCCGTTGTTCTGTTTTTAGTGATTTTCTGCGGACCCATTGACTTTCAATGGGTGGGTTGAAAACTCGGCTAATGCACCATTTGTCATCCGCGTCCGTGATTCGTGGTTTCAGTCCGTCCAAAAAATATAAACTGTCCCATTTTTTTCACGGAAAACGGTTTGCGGACCCATTCAAGTCAATCGGTCCGTGAAAAAACACGGAGGCACACAAGATTGTCATCCGTGTCCGTTTTTTTCCTATCATTTGCATGGCAAACTTGACTTAGATTTTTTTTTTACTTTCCTTCATGTCTGGAGATCCTCCAAAAATAAAAGAAGACACACGGAAACAAAAAAGGAAACGGATCACGGAACAACGGAACCCCATTTTGCGGAACGGAACACAACAACGGTCGTGTGCATGAGGCCAAAGTTGAGGAAAAATGCTTTAAGGACAGCAAAGTAAAGCTTTAGTGTACAAACCGGATTGCAAAAAAGTTGGGACACTATAGTAGTAACATAGTAACATAGTACATAAGGCCGAAAAAAGACATTTGTCCATCCAGTTTGGCCTGTTATCCTGCAAGTTGATCCAGAGGAAGGCAAAAAAAAAACAAAAAAACTGTGAGGTAGAAGCCAATTTTCTCCACTTTAGGGGAATATAAAATTCCTTCCCGACTCCAATCGTAAATAAATACTGAATGCAATGATGTGGAGGTGCCAACTTCTAATATTTTATTCAGAATAGAACATAAATCAAGGAACAAAAGTTTAAACTGAGAAAATTTACCATTTTAAGAGAAAAATATCTTAAATCTGAATTTCATGGTGTCAACAAATCCCCCAAAAGTTGGGACAAGGCCATCTCCCCTTCTTACAACACTCAACAGACGTCTGGGGACCGAGGAGACCAGTTTCTCAAGTTTAGAAATAGGAATGCTCTCCCATTCTTGTCTAATACAGGCATATGTTGTTCTAGAACCTGAATATATTTTTCTCCATTGATGGTGCCTTTCCAGACATGCAAGCTGCCCATGCCACACGCACTCATGCAACCCCATACCATCAGAGATGCAGGCTTCTGAACTGAGCGTTGATAACAACTTGGGTTGTCCTTGTCCTCTTTGGTCCGGATGACATGGCGTCCCAGATTTCCAAAAAGAACTTCGAATCGTGACTCGTCTGACTACAGAACAGTTTTCCATTTTGCCACACTCCATTTTAAATAATCCCTGGGCCAGTGAAAACGCCTGAGCTTGTGGATCTTGCTTAGAAATGGCTTCTTCTTTGCACTGTAGAGTTTCAGCTGGCAACGGCGGATGGCACGGTGGATTGTGTTCACTGACAATGGTTTCTGGAAGTATTCCTGAGCCCATTCTGTGATTTCCTTTACAGTAGCATTCCTGTTTGTGGTGCAGTGTCGTTTAAGGGCCTGGAGATCACGGGCATCCAGTATGGTTTTACGGCCTTGACCCTTGCGCACAGAGATTGTTCCAGATTCTCTGAATCTTCGGATGATGTTATGCACAGTTGATGATGATAGATGCAAAGTCTTTGCAATTTTTCGCTGTATAACACCTTTCTGATATTGCTCCACTATCTTTCTGTGCAACATTGTGGGAATTGGTGATCCTCTACCCATCTTGGCTTCTGAGAGACACTGCCACTCTGAGAAGCTCTTTTTATACCCAATCATGTTGTCAATTGACCTAATTAGTGTTAATTGGTCTTCCAGCTCTTCGTTATGCTCAAATTTACTTTTTCCAGCCTCTTATTGCTACTTGTCCCAACTTTTTGGGGATTTGTTGACACCGTGAAATTTTGAATCAACGTATTTTTCCTTTAAAATGATACATTTACTCGGATTAAACGTTTGATTTGTCATCTGCGTTCTAATACAAATAAAATATTGACATTTGCCATCTCCACATCATTGCATTCAGTTTTTATTCACGATTTGTATAGTGTCCCAACTTTTTTGGAATCCGGTTTGTACTTTCACACTAGCGTTTTTCTTTTTCGGTGATTAGTTCCGTCCTACGGGCTCAAATCCGTAAAAGAACTGATCAGTTTTATCCCCATGCATTCTGAATAGGGAGCAATCCGTTCAGGATACATCAGGATGTCTTCGGTTCAGTCTTTTTGACTGCTCAGGCTTTTCAGAAAACCGTAGCATGTTGTATTTTTACCTCCGGCCAAAAATCCGGAACACTTTGACTTTTTCCCATTGACTTTTTCCCATTGACTTGCATTAATGCCGGATACGGCGCTGTGTGTTCCGTCAAACCGGATCCGGCTTTTGCATGTTAAACCCGAAAAATGTGAAAAAAAGGTTAAAGTCCATAAATGGCGGATCCGTTTTTTCCAATACATTTTTTCATTGTGATCAAAATCCTGATCAGGATTCAAATGTAATCAGTTTTCACATGTTTTTCCGGATCCGGCGGGCAGTTCCGGCAATGGAATTGCACGCCGGATTCAAACAACGCTAGTGTGAAAGTAGACTAATAGAGTGGCCATCACAAAGCCCTGACTTCAGTCCCATAGAAAAATTATGGCCAGAATTGAAAAAAACATGTATGAGCAAGGAGGCCTACAAAACTCTCTTAGGAGGAACGGGACAAAGACAAAATTCAAGCATATTATTAATCTGAGAAGCTTATAGAAGGCTATCCAAAACAACTGACCTAGTGTTACTATGATGTTTCACTTGTCGCCATTTTACTGTGTGTTCAGGTAACGGCTTTTTATGGGTTTAAATTTCTGCTATTGTGTTCAAAGGTGGCTCATGTTGTCACTTTTCCGTAGGACTTGGCCTAGGATACTTGTGAGTGTGGATTGGACCATTGTGCTTGTATATTGTCTCAGTTTGGTTTTGCAAGGGTTGATCTCCCTACTCTGTATGTCTGCACCTGTTTGACTCATGAGAGCTGACTGGTTTCCAGCTTGTCGGCTTTCGGCTGGACAAAAAAGTCAGAACAGACTACTGGAGTTCACAACATATATGTGAACCTAGCCTAATCTCTCTCCAACATTGAAATCCAATGTGACTGATCCATACATCCCCCAATATGACCTGTCAGGGGAGAGTCAAGAGTTCCCATACACATTAGTACTGTCACGGAAGGTGTACAGGAAACAAGACAATACAAAATGAATATATGACTCACTGGATCCAAAACTAAGGAACAAAAAGGGAGACCCCTGCATAAGACCTGGCACTCTCCCTGACTGCTCAGCCTATGCGAACATCCCAATGGTAGATGATCGCATATCCTCGTACCTTGACTGTATAACACCTGAACACCCTACAATAGTGAGGGGACACGACCACCGGCTCCCTACACTAGACACGGAGGGAGTCAGGGTCACCTGGGATCCAGCAAACAGAAAATCACAAATTAATGTACAACACTTATCTTGTAGAAGACTGGGAAATAGGATCAGCATGCACACACACTCCAGGAAGTTGTATAAACCATAATAAACAGAGTATGGTGGCTCTCTGTCGCCTATAACTATGAGTGGGTGCTGCTAGGCCTGAGTGACTCACCCAGTCACAAATTAGAAATAAATGTAATATATAGAAAGGCTGAGCACTCTCCCAATGGACCACACAGAAACTATTCAAAGATTGTTTGAGTTTATTACACCAATATATAGATCTAAAAATCAACAAAATTATAATAAGACTATAGTAAAGATAAAATATTCAATAAAAATACACTATGAATATAATAAAAGGGTTAAACAGATTCAGAGCATAATGAGTAAAATGGTTTACAAAAGCATAATATATCTGGCTTTGATGAAGTATGTCCTGGATATGCAGAAAAAAGATGATGATTTGCAGATAATTCAATGTATAAATATTCGACAGTCAGAGAGTATATGATAATATTTTCGGATATATTTTCGTATATATACTGTATTCGCATAAATGTCCAGACTGGAATAGATTATGTGCTTGCGATAATTAGTCAATATCCCCTGTGTGGCAATTTAAAGGAAACACTTACTCTTGCAGACAGCCGTCTGATTATCGCACACCGTGGCGTCCCACGTGGCTAATGGAGTTGAATTTCGGCGGTGTCTGTTACTTGCAGTACAGCAGGAGTAGTGTGAGCGATATAGCCCTCCGTGTAGAGATTCTTTGTGAAAGAAATTGAAGTTATAGCTCTACTTCATGGGACTGAATGTTCGCTTTATGCCATAAAGTTCCTCAGGGTGAAAGGAATTGATTCAAATTATTAGCATCGGGACGTCCATCAGCTGATGTGCGGGTCTTTTGAAACCAGACGCGTTTCGGGGTCTTTTCCTAGCCCCTTCCTAAGTGGTAGCCCGCAAAGGGAAAAGAACCCCTTTTTATACCCAAAATCCTTCATGATTCGACAGATTACAAAATCTGGAGTGGATTTGGCGATTTGTATCAGCCAGTTGCATATTAAATCCGGTATGGAATAGAAGATGGATGTGTATATTAGATATATGCCAGTTTTTCAAATGTAACTATTATGAAGGATCCTAAATGGTGTCTCATAGGATTATACATACACATACATATTAATTCATAAAACATCTATGAAGTTTTCCGAAAAAACGCAGATGCGATTTCTTCAACCTTTGTGCGTTTTTCATGCGTTTTTTCAAGATTTTGCATCTATAGCCCATAAGTATATGTAAGGTACCAGTTTTCAAAGAAAACATTCTCCCGAAAATGTTTAACAGTGTCTTATATATCAGTATGTGGATATTAGTCACTATCTGTGACCCAGCAGTACGATTTTCCAAAAAACGCAACTGCGTTTTTTTGATAATCCATGCGGTTTTCGTGCGTTTTTTTGTAAATTTGCTGGATTTCTTCTCCATATTCATTCCACATATAGATATATATTACATATGATAATTTAAAACGTATAATAGACAATAAATCTTAAAATACTTTCTATATATCAGAGATTACATAAAATTAATGAAACCATTGAGTATAAGCTCATGCAGTATATTAAAAATGATTTCTACAACAATAATATATCCTAATATCTGTATAACAGTAAAATAGAACCCATTGCGAATATATGATAAATAGTTAAAACCTTGAACTTAAACAAAGAGTGAATAGTCTATTTGACGCGGACCCCAAATTATATTCTAATGTTCTATCTTCATTTCACTGATTGATTGTCAGTAGGTATTTATTCGATAAGTCATCTAAATGTTCATCTAATGTTCTAGTTGGAAGATGTTTCTGACTGAGGAGTCCAAAGGAGAAACTCCTTTTTGATCAGTCAATATCACTGATCCAACTAATCGTGAAAAGAAGGACCCAAATCTTGGATGAAATTACAGTTAAAATTTCTAAAATAAAAGAAACTATAGAAAAATTCCCAAAAGATGAGGAATTTAATTCCTGGCAAGAAAGATTATGTAGGAGTATAGATAAATTGGAAAACGACATCATTGAAAGAAAATTTAAAAAATTTAATAATTATGAAAAACGACATCTAAGTGTTCCACACACTCAAGATGTGGACCATCTACAATTAGAAGATATACATAACAAAGAACTTATAAAATTTAATGATAATAATTGTTCACAAGACATACAAACTAGGTCTACTATTTCAATTTCCAATAGATATGAAGCACTCAGAAATGATCATTTTTTAGACCAGACACCACCACACCACAGAGTGCGGACAAGACAACATCACAATCACACGAAATATTCACAGAGCAGACAACGCTATTCACCTTCACCCATTTCACACCCGTACAATCTGAGGCACAGACAGGAGGAATGGGGCCACAGAGCCCCCCGAGAAAGATCACCTCAGAGACATCACAATTACCAAGAACAGAATTGGCCACAAGAGACGATACAGAAAAATCACAAAAAACACACGCACCAAACAGGAAGAGAAAAACACGGAGGAGTAAACGAAAGGCACCACAATCACAACAGGAAATGACCTTATGTCAAGATGCCATAATTAACTTGAGTGATGTCGATTTAACCGAACCGCAAATCAAACTCCTAAATAAAGGATTAAAATTCGCTCCAAGCACTAAAGCAAATAAATTTGATATATACATAGGGATTGAAAAATATATCCGTAAACTGTGCCTTAAAAAATATTTTCTCAAAAACCCAGTCATCTCATGTCAGGAGAGGAATTCAAAATATTTATATACTGAATTGAGACCTAAATCAGTAAAATTCCCCAGACAAGAAATTAGTTCGGAAATTAATACAGTCCGAAAAAATGTTGAACAAGATTTAAGATCTTTAAATATTAAATTCACAAAAAACAACCTCTCTAATCTAGAAATTCAAGCTATAAAATCTCTACAATCAAAGGAAAATATTATAATACGCCCCGCCGATAAAGGCGGCGCCATTGTAATTATGAACACTCTGGATTACAATGAAGAATGTAAAAAACAATTAGGGGATGAAAATACTTACACCAAATTAAGTGTGGATCCTATAGAAGGTTTTAAAATTATTTTAACGGATTATTGTATTAAAGGCACACGAAATAAGATTTTATCAGAACCTGAGGCGAAATTTATTCTAAATACCCAATGCAGACTCCCAGTCTTTTATTGTTTACCCAAAGTCCATAAAAATCCTTTGAAACCGCCAGGTCGTCCCATTATTTCAGGGATAGGTTCCCTTACAGCGAACCTTTCCCAATATATAGACAATCTGTTACAACCAGTCGTCAAAAATACTAAGTCCTATATTAAGGACACGACTCAAATAGTGGACATCATAGAAAAATTAAGTTATGATCCTGAATGGACTATGGGTACTTTAGATGTTCAGACACTATATACATCAATTGACCACACACAGGGTATATCAGCAATGATTAATCAACTTAAGAATAGTAAACGTTTCCATGAGGAACAAATTGATTTTATAGCGGAGGGCGTGGAGTTAATTTTAAAACACAATTATTTTTATTTTGATATGGACTATTACCTTCAAGTGACTGGAACAGCTATGGGCACCAGATTCGCCCCTAGTTATGCCAATCTTTTTATGGCAGATTGGGAAGATGCTACCATTAACCACCTTCTGGGGTCGAACCTGGTGCTATGGCAACGTTATATAGATGATGTGTTTTTTATTTGGAAGGGTGATGAAACATCTTTAACTTCATTTTTGGAGACGATTAATGAGAATCAATTAAATCTCTGTTTCTCCTCCACAACAAGTAAAACACATCTAGAATTCCTTGATCTAAATATTAATGTTGAACAAGATAAATTAATATGTTCAACATACCAGAAACCAACGGCTAGAAATAGTTTTATTTTACATTCCAGCTGCCATCTACCAAGATGGCTGCTTAACATCCCGAGCAGCCAATTTAGACGCCTCAAAAGGAATTGTACTAATAATGACACCTTCCAACAAGAAGCCGAAATGTTAAAGTCACAATTTAAAGTAAAAAATTACCCAATGAAATTAGTTGAAGACTCTTTTAATAAGATACAAATTTTAGACAGGCAGACTTTCTTTGACAAACCTTTGGAGAAGATAGAGAACCCTACAGTTCATGGGAAAATGGTAGAATTGGAACAAACTAACATTATTCTCCCTTTCAATTCACATTATAAAAAAATTGAAACCATCATAAATAGACATTGGCATTTTATCCAAAAGGATAAAATTATAGGAACGTTACTACCTAAGAAGCCAAAGATCATCTATACCAAAGCCCCCAATCTAGGTTTAAAAATTGCTCCAACAATCAAATCTGGAAAGTCTTCCTCAGACCCAACTATTCATAAGTGGCTAAATTTGAAGGGTTTCTTTAGATGCAACACCTGCTCAAATTGTAAAAAAACACTTTTCTCGAAGAAAACAATGGAAATTTCATCCACTTCAAATGGTTTTAAACATGAGATTAAAGATTTTTTGACATGTAACAGTAAGAATGTAATATATATCCTTCAATGTCCTTGCGACAAACAATATATAGGGCGCACTAAAAGGACCTTGAAGGAAAGAATCTCTGAGCATTTCACAAAAATCAGAAGTGGATCAGACAAACATACTGTTTCCAGACACTTTAAATTACATCACAATCAAAACCCAAATGTTTTGTCTTTCGCTGCTATTGAGAGAGTTAAACCACATTGGAGAGGAGGGGACCTCATCAAACAAATGTCCCGTGTTGAATCTAAATTCATTTTTAATTTTGATTCAATCATACCGATGGGCTTGAATGCCGAATCTTAAATCTACGGCTTCCTTTAAGTACCCATCTCGGTTGGGCGCCCCCCATCTGACTCAGGCCCAGAGGTGGTTTGCTTTACCCACTCTGGTCCTTCTCGGATGGAGGGCTCCCAATCTCTCACTCTCCTTTGGACTCCTCAGTCAGAAACATCTTCCAACTAGAACATTAGATGAACATTTAGATGACTTATCGAATAAATACCTACTGACAATCAATCAGTGAAATGAAGATAGAACATTAGAATATAATTTGGGGTCCGCGTCAAATAGACTATTCACTCTTTGTTTAAGTTCAAGGTTTTAACTATTTATCATATATTCGCAATGGGTTCTATTTTACTGTTATACAGATATTAGGATATATTATTGTTGTAGAAATCATTTTTAATATACTGCATGAGCTTATACTCAATGGTTTCATTAATTTTATGTAATCTCTGATATATAGAAAGTATTTTAAGATTTATTGTCTATTATACGTTTTAAATTATCATATGTAATATATATCTATATGTGGAATGAATATGGAGAAGAAATCCAGCAAATTTACAAAAAAACGCACGAAAACCGCATGGATTATCAAAAAAACGCAGTTGCGTTTTTTGGAAAATCGTACTGCTGGGTCACAGATAGTGACTAATATCCACATACTGATATATAAGACACTGTTAAACATTTTCGGGAGAATGTTTTCTTTGAAAACTGGTACCTTACATATACTTATGGGCTATAGATGCAAAATCTTGAAAAAACGCAAAAAACGCATGAAAAACGCACAAAGGTTGAAGAAATCGCATCTGCGTTTTTTCGGAAAACTTCATAGATGTTTTATGAATTAATATGTATGTGTATGTATAATCCTATGAGACACCATTTAGGATCCTTCATAATAGTTACATTTGAAAAACTGGCATATATCTAATATACACATCCATCTTCTATTCCATACCGGATTTAATATGCAACTGGCTGATACAAATCGCCAAATCCACTCCAGATTTTGTAATCTGTCGAATCATGAAGGATTTTGGGTATAAAAAGGGGTTCTTTTCCCTTTGCGGGCTACCACTGAGGAAGGGGCTAGGAAAAGACCCCGAAACGCGTCTGGTTTCAAAAGACCCACACATCAGCTGATGGACGTCCCGATGCTAATAATTTGAATCAATTCCTTTCACCCTGAGGAACTTTATGGCATAAAGCGAACATTCAGTCCCATGAAGTAGAGCTATAACTTCAATTTCTTTCACAAAGAATCTCTACACGGAGGGCTATATCGCTCACACTACTCCTGCTGTACTGCAAGTAACAGACACCGCCGAAATTCAACTCCATTAGCCACGTGGGACGCCACCGTGTGCGATAATCAGACGGCTGTCTGCAAGAGTAAGTGTTTCCTTTAAATTGCCACACAGGGGATATTGACTAATTATCGCAAGCACATAATCTATTCCAGTCTGGACATTTATGCGAATATATATCCGAAAATATATCCGAAAATATTATCATATACTCTCTGACTGTCGAATATTTATACATTGAATTATCTGCAAATCATCATCTTTTTTCTGCATATCCAGGACATACTTCATCAAAGCCAGATATATTATGCTTTTGTAAACCATTTTACTCATTATGCTCTGAATCTGTTTAACCCTTTTATTATATTCATAGTGTATTTTTATTGAATATTTTATCTTTACTATAGTCTTATTATAATTTTGTTGATTTTTAGATCTATATATTGGTGTAATAAACTCAAACAATCTTTGAATAGTTTCTGTGTGGTCCATTGGGAGAGTGCTCAGCCTTTCTATATATTACAGTTGTATAAACTACACACTAATGCATTATGTGGAGGAATTTAAAGGGATGCAATCAGTCCAACTACAAGACAGCTGAGAGAGGCTAACGAGATGAGGAACTGAAAACCAAAACAAAGGAAGCTCAAGGAGGAGGTTCTGAAAGGCATCTGTCAGAGCTTCTCAGATGTCTGGTGGTGACAAGTACCTGCCGAACTCTATGAGACTCTATGACTAAGGGTGCTACAAGCGTGTACCCGAAACACGTCAAAGAGATGTGAGGCCTGTTTGTATTTTTCCTTTTGTAACTGCTTTTAATGGAGAAAAAATAAAATTGAATGGATTTTACCAATACCGGTGGCTGGAAATCACTTACATTTATTGCCGAACTCTATGAGTTCCGCCAATATAGATTTCATTTATGTAACTAGCATAAATTACATTCTATTCCTCTGAACTCAAGTCTCGTGAAATATTTAATGTTTTCTCTTGGTCAGTGGTATAGATGAAGTAGATCTTGTAGAAGGTTTTACATACAATTTACAAGTTTAAGAGGTGTTGGTGTGCTCTAAATTTGATTTGTTTGCTAAATATACTTAGCAGGGAAACATCAGTAGAGCTCTAAGGGCACTCATACAAACCATTAAGCTTCTGACTCTACTAGTGTGCACAATATTGTTAAAAGGTATTTTGGCTCACAGAAAGATCATCAAGTTAGAAAATATATTACATTTTAAGTTGGATAGGAGCCATCGTATCAATTTACTAAATTTATGCTATGCTGTTAAATAAGTGAAAATGATCTGGCTATTTTTATACTGTCTATAGATTTTGATGCAATGCTGTACACTAGCTGTCTATAAAAATCAGTACACCTATTATTTAATAATGACACATCAGATCTCACTGTAAGCTCTTAACAGACAAACTTATTATATTGAAAAATGCAGACCATCAAGCATGGATTTCATAAGTCAACCTCAAGATCCTTTAATGGTCTTCTTGAACAAACCCTTGTTTTTTTTCTTTTGGTCAGTACTTATATGCATGCAGGTCAGAGCCGGAACAAGATTGCTGAAGGACCCTGGGTAAAGATTGTATTGGAAGCCTTTCTACCACTTTATCTGTTCCATTCAGTAGCAGCCACTTCACAAACCCTCCCTTCTACGTGCCTGAAGTCTTCTACTTCCAGAAGAGATTTATAGTACTGTGCTAAAATTTTATGCAGGTTTGGGAAAATGCTACAAAATAAGATTGCTTTCAAAAATGGAAGCGTAATAGTTTGTCAAAATGTATGCAAACGGATGATCCTGATCCGTATGACAAATGCATTGAAATGCCGGATCCGTCTCTCCAGTGTCATCCGGAAAACAGATCCGGCATTTTTTTTTTTACTTTTTTTGCGGTCTGAGCATGCGCAGACTGCAATGCCGGACTTGTTTTGCCGCAACACTCGGTATTAATGCATTTCAATGGGAAAAAATGCCGGATCCGTCATTGTGGCAAGTGTTCTGGAATTTTGGACGGAGATAAAACCGCAGCATGCTGCGGTATTATCTTTGTCCTGAAAAGGCAAAAAGACTGAACTGAAGACATCCTGATGCATCCTAAACAGATTGCTCTCCATTCAGAATGCATTAGGATAAAACTGATCAGTTCTTTTCCGGTATTGAACCCCTAGGATGGAACTCAATGCCAGAAAAGAATAACGCTAGTGTGAAAGTACCCTAAATCAAATCAATATTTTGTGTGACCACCGTTTGCGTTCAAAACATTATCAGTTCATCTAGTTATGCTTGCACACAGTTTTTGAAAGAATTCTGTAGGGAGGTTATTCCAAACATCTTGTGTAGAATTTACCACTGAACTTCTGTAGATGTATGCTTCCTCAAATCCTTCTGTCCCTTCATATAATCCCAGACAGACTTGACGATGTTGAGATCATGACTGTGGGGGCCATATCATCACTTCCAGGACTCATTGTTCTTCTTTACAATGAAGATAAATCTTAATGACATCGGCTGTATGTTTGGGGGTCACTGTCCTGCTGCAGAATAAATTTAAACTTCAACTTTTAACACTTTTATTTTTTAAAGCATTCTTGAAACTATAAAACTTTTACAAAGTACTGTAGCCGGCCATACACTTGTGTCACGAACCAGCAGGTGTGAACCCACTGTGCCACGTGTCCCACCTCCTCTAAGGGCGTTGTCTAAGTGTACCCCTCGATTCTTCACAGTACCCCTGATAGTGGGGATTAGTGATGAGCGGCAGGGATCATATTCAAATTCGTGATATTTTGCTAATATTTTTTAAAATATTCGTTGAATATTCATGAATTGGAATATTCGTTATATTCTACATTCTTTTTTTTTTACTCGAAAATTGGCAAGGTAATGATCAATACAGGAGTGGGTCAAAAACGAATATATAGCACTATAGAATATAGTTCTATATATTCGTATTTTAGAATATTCTTTCCATCTGAAGTCATGATTCCTCCCTGCTTAAGTTGCTTGCCTATTTAATATAGTGCTATATATTAGTTTTTTATAATATTCATAATTTTTTTTCCATCTGAAGATATGATTCCTCCCAGCTTAAGTTGCTTGTGGGCCACAAGCAAGAAGCAAAGAGGAATCATGTGTTCAGATGGAAAAATAGGTGAATATTTGATATAACGAATATATAGCATTATATTCGAAATATTAGCAAATTCTCGAAGTGCCGATATTCGCGATTAAAATTCGTAATTCGAATATTCACGCTCAACACTAGTGGGGATAGACTTTCCGGAGGGGAACACCAGGTAGCTATCTCTTGAGGAGGGTAGGCACATGAGGCAGCTGGTCCAGGCGGACCAGGAGGTACCTGAGAAGGTACCAGAAGTACAAGCGTAGTCAGGAAAGCTGGGTCGTTACCAGGAGCAACAGCACAGGACTGAAGGAAGAGGCAAAGGCGTAGTCAGACAGGCAAAAGCTCAGGGCCGGTGGCACAGGAACAGGTCAGGCAATCTGGGTTCGGCAACAGGAGAGTCAAGGCAAGCAGACAGGGATCAGACAAGTAGCAGAATCTAGGAACAAGGTATAAGTCAGGAGCACACGTGAGTATCAGGAGCTTAGCATACACAAGGACCTTGACACAGGCATCTGGGAAGGGGCCTGAGCCACTTTAGTACCTGCAGAAGAGCCTGGGTTGGTCAGAGAGGTCACATGACCCAACCTATGTAGCCCAGGAAGTGATGCGCACCGTCCCTAGGGCAGTGTAACAAGAAACCAGCAGCGTGCATGCTGTGGCCAGGGCTGAGTGGAACCTTTGGAATGGAATTCACAGCACCACAGCAACAGAGCCCCGGACTGCGGTGGTGGATGAAAGGATCACCGCTAAGCGCGGCACCCAGGACCATGGCGGTAAGTGGGGGAATAGCAGTGTACAGCAGCCGCTGTTACAGTAACCCCCCTTACGCCCCCTCTGCTTGAGTCCACAACGGGACAAAAACCTCTATATCAAGTGTGGAGCATGAATATTCTCCTCTGGCTCCCAAGACCTCTCCTCAGGACCAAAGCCCTTCCAGTCCGCCAGATAGTAGGTCTTCTTGCCACGCTTCTTGAAGTCCAAGATGACCTTGACCTGGAATGTTCCATCCGAATCTTCAGATATCGGAGTAGGAGTAGACGGAGCCGTAGAGAAGCGGTTAAGGACTACAGGTTTAAGCACGGATACGTGGAAGGCATTGGGGATACGTAGAGAGAGCCGTAATTTATAAGTCACTTCATTGATCCTCCTCAAAACTACGAAGGGTCCAAGGAACCTAGGGGCAAACTTAAAACTAGGAACCCTTAAACGGATGTTTTGGAAGATAGCCATACCTTGTCTCCAGACAAGAACTGAGGCGGCTTTCTTCTTTTATTGTCTGCATTCATCTTCATGCGGGTCACCACTTTACAGATGCAGACCTTAGTATGACACCAAATCTTCAAAAAGTCCCTAAAAGAAGAATCCGCCGCTGGTACTCCAGAAGATATATAGACAGGGAGAGGCATACGAGGATGTTGTAAAAAAACGACAAAGAAAGGAGAAGATCCAGTAGACTCACTAGTGTGGTTATTATAGGAGAACTCTGCCCAAGGTAGCAACTGTACTCAGATGTCATGTTGAGCAGAAACAAAATGCCGGAGATAGTTCTCCAATATCTGATTGACCCTCTCAACCTGCCCGTTGGTCTGGGGATGATAACCGGAAGAGAAGTCCAGATCGATCTCCAGCAGTCGGCAGAGAGCTCTCCAGAGCTTTGAGGTAAACTGGACTTAGCGATCAGAAACAATATGCCCAGGTAAACCATGCAAACGGAATATATGTTTCACGAACAGTTTAATAAGTTCTCCAATCCAGTCAAGGGAATGAAGTGCGCCATCTTGGAGAAGCGATCCATGACCACCCAAATAGCTGTACATCTGGCAGAAGAAGGCAGATCTGTAATAAAGTCCATGGCAATGTGTTGCCATGGAGCATCAGGAACAGGTAGAGGTAACAACAGCCTGGGTGGTTTGATTCTGGAGACTTTATTTTGAGCACAGATGGTGCAGGCAGAGACATAGTCACACACATCCTTGGACCTTGTGGGCCACCAGAAGTGATGTTGTTTTGCGGAACACTGGATGACAGGCCAGTTTGGAGTTGTGCCCCCAAGCTAAAATAAATCTCCTCTTGGCAGATGGCATGAATGTCTTCCCGGGAGGGATGTCTATTATCAAGACAGGAGCCACTGTGATCAATCGGGCAGGATCTACAATGTGCTAAGGTTCCTCCTGCTGGTCGGAGAAGTCAAATGACCTAGACAGCACATCCGCCTTGATGTTCTTCTCAGCCAGGCAAAAGTGCAGCTCAAAATCAAAACGGGAGAAGAAGAGAGCCACCTGGCTTGACGAGGGTTCAGACGCCAAGCAGTCTGCAGATATGTGAGGTTCTTGTGATCGGTGAAGATTATCACTGGATGTTGGGCCCCCTCAAATAGATAATGCCACTCCTTCAAGGCAAGTTTATGGCCAGAAGTTCTCTGTCTCCTATACAGTAATTTCTTTCAGCAGGTGAGAAGAGCTTGGAGGAGAACCCACATGTAAACATCTTGCCCTTGGAACGTTTCTGTAGTAAAAGAGCACCGGCTCCTATGGAGGAGGCGCCCACTTCCAAAAAGAATTGGCTGTAGACATCGGTATGATGCAGAACAGGTGCAGAAGCAAAGGACCTCTATAATTTGGACGAAGGTGGCCTCTGCCTCAGGAGTCCAGTCTTTGGCAGTCACCCCTTTCTTAGTAAGAGCAGAGATCAGAGATGTAAGGGATGAAAAATTCGGGATGAACTGACGGTAGAAATGAGCAAATCCTATCATGAAGGCCCTGTGGGCGGGGGCCAGTCCATTACTGTGTTCAATTTTTCAGGATCCATCTGCAACCCGGCATCCGAGATGATGTATCCAAGAAACGGTACGGTAGATTTTTCAAAGATGCATTTCTTGAGTTTGGCATAAAGTTGATTCTCTCTCAACCGCTGTAAAACTAAACGTACATGCTTCCGGTGAGTGGTCAGATCTGGAGAGTAGATTAGTATATCGTCCATGTAAACTATCACGCAGACATAGAGTAGATCCCGGAAGATATCGTTTACCAACTCCTGGAATACCGCTGTAGCATTGCACAGGCCGAAAGGCGTGACGAGATACTCCTAGTGTCCATCACGAGTGTTGAATGCAGTCTTCCGTTCATCGCCCTTTCGGATGCGGACAAGATTGTATGCACCGCGCAGATCGAGTTTAGAGAAGAACTTAGCCCCACGAATCCTGTCAAAGAGTTTGGAGATTAGCAGAAGAAGGTATCGATTTTAGACTGTGACCTTATTCAGATCACGATAGTCAATACAAGGCCATAAGGATCCATCTTTTTTTCTGCACAAAGAAGAACCTGGCAGTGGCTGGAGAAGTAGATTTCCGGATAAACCCCCTCTTGAGATTCTCCTTGATGTACTCTGACATCGCTTAGGTCTCTGGAAGTGAGAGTGGGTAGACTAAACTACGAGGAGGAGTGGCACCAGGCAGAAAGTCAATCGGACAATCATACGGATGATGAGGAGGTAGGGTCTCAGCCTCTTACTTACTGAAGAACTGTCATACTGCTGCGGGAGTTCAGGCACTATACAGGTACAGTAGGCGAGGAAGCAGGTCGGACCTCTGATAAGCAGGAGGAGTGACAGGATGATCCCCAACGCAGAATCTGACCGGAGTGCCAGTCCTCAACTGGAGTGTGCTGACGCAGCCAGGGTATACCAAGGATAACCGGATTCACGGAGGATGGCAGCACATAAAAGGAGATCATTTCAGAATGCAGAACCCCAATTTGCAGCTTAAGGGGCATAGTGACAGAAAGCACTGGTTCCGGGTAATCCATTTACGGAGGCCACTGACAGAGGCCTTTCTAGACAGATGGTAGGAAGCCTGTACTGATGGACCAGAGCTTGCTAAATGAAATTACTGGCTGACCCAGAGTCCAGGAATGCAGGCACAGACAGTGTCATTCCCTGGTGTGAGAGAGTCACTGGAACAGAAAGTTTGGGAGAGGATTTCTCCTTATCTAGGACCACCTCTCCAACTGATCCTAGACATTGGCGTTTCCTGGCCTCTGTGGGCACTTACGCACCAAGTGCCTTCACAATACAGACACAGGGTCTCTGCTTTGCGGCGTAAATGTTCCTGGTCAGACAATCAAAGGCACTCTATTTGCATGGGCTCTTCAGATGGGGTGGACGCTAGAGGAAGGACCGGCCTCTGGAAGGATGGAGCCAAATGAGGTGGTCTTCTGGTTTATGCCACCTCCTTAGATTGTTCCCTGAAATGCATATCTATCCTTGTGGCCAAGGAGATCAGGTCATTCAGAGCAACCAGCTAATTCATCCTTAATCCGGTCAGAAAGGCCCTCCCAGAATACCGCCAGTTGAGCCTCATTGTTCCATGCAAGTTCGGCAGCCAGGGTATGAAACTGTATGGCGAACTGACCCACAGACAAGGAACCCTGTCGTAGACGCAGCAGAGCTGATGCAGCGGAGGACGTGCGGCTGGGCTCTTCAAAGACCAGCCAGAAGGTAGCCAGGAAAGACTGCAGATTAGTGGTCTCTGGACCTCCATGTTCCCAAATAGGATTTGCCCAAGCAAGGGCCTCATCAGACAGCAGGGACACAATGAAGGCAACCTTGGACCGCTCAGTGGTAAACTTCTGCCCATGCAACTCAAAGTTGATCAGGCACTGGTTCAGGAATCCACAACAGGTTTTTGGATCTCCACCATAGCGGGATGGCAGAGGGAGTTGCACAGCAGCGGCACACAAATCCGGAATCACCAGTGTGGGAATTGCAGGAGTAGCAGTGACTGGCAACCATGCAGTAGCTGGAGAAGAGAGGGCATCCAGACGAGCAGCAACATTTTGCATGAACTGCATCATGACTTCCTGACGTTCGCTCTGACTCCACTTCGTGTAACAATTCCTGAACGACAGGCTTGGAGTGACCAGCGGGGTCCATGGCCTCAGTGTACTGTCACGAACCAGTGGATGTGAACCTACAGTGCCACGTGTCCCACCTCCTCTAAGGGCGTTGTCTAAGTGTACCCCTTGATTCTTCACAGTACCCTTGATGGTGGGGATAGACTTTCACGAGGGGAACACCAGGTCGCTACCTCTTGAGGACATGACCCAACCCATGCAGCCCAGGGAGTGATGCGTGCCACCCCTAGGGCAGTGAAACAAGAAACCAGCCAGTAAGCATGCTGTGGCCAGCGCTGAGTGGAACCTGTGGAGCGGAATCCTCAGCACGACAGCAACAGAGCCCTGGACTGCAGCGGTGGATGGAAGGATCACCGCTGAGCACGGCCCCCAGGACCACGACGGTAAGTGGGGAAACAGCAGCATACAGCAGCCACTGTTACAACTTAAGATAACATTTGGCCAAACAAGCTTTCAACTATCTCTCACAATCCCCCGTACACATGTATGCTCAGATGAGTACGCATAGCTGCTGCCAAACATGTCTGTGAACTGATTCTGAGAACAAAAAGACTGGGCATGTTAAAATCCAAAATTCTTGAACTTTTCTCTCCCCAGACATCTACCAATCAATAATTATTCAATGGTTGTCTGATCCTGCTAAAATCAGCGGGTTTGCCAACATAAATCTAATGGGACCTCCTGCGTCTTCATTACATGTCACACGCTAGCTGATGATGATATGGCTGTATGACATGAAATTGCTGAAACTTTTACGTCTGGCTGGTGGTGCAGCACGCCAGACCTGCAGGGTATAGCGATAGTGAGGTCACGGTTATGGGCAATCGAGGGTTACTCACTTTTTAGATGGGAACCCTGGGCAGGCATGCGACAGTGAAGGAGAGGTAGACACTAGTTCCTCTGGGGCACACTCGGTAAATAGGGACCAGGCCTGATGGTGGATGAGGTGCCCTGGATGTTGCAAGTATTTTGAGTGCCTGAGGTAAGGTCCCTTTAAGAATCGTGACACCAGTGCCTGTAACGGTGGCACACCGGTTTGCAGGAGGATTAATAGAGTACACAGATGGTAAACCAAACGTTGCTTTACTTTGGAAAACAGTCCAACTTTATACAGGCAATTGCAGTTGATAATGATGCAGTCCTTTACAGTACAAATGCACAGCAGGTTCACTTTACAATACGGCAGGTTTAAATCTTGCAAGATACTTGGAGGGTAAACAGTTAATGCTTCGCAGAACTAGGCTGCTCTATCCCCTCAGCTATACTAGCTGGCTGGATCCCAAGGCCCGGATGTCTAATTGCTGGCTTGAATTCTTGGTATATCAAATCTTCCTCCAGTTTTGACACTTGCTTTATATATATTACAGTACCTCTGCCTCTCAGGTTACTTCTCTGCTGGGTTGGAAGATGGCTGCAGGTTTCTCCCAGGAGGTCCGCTCCTACTACTGGGGTATCTCATCTGTGTTGGTTGGATTACTGGTCTCCAGGCAGGCTGTACTCCTTCTAGCCTCCTGGTGCAACTAGAAACCAGGACTATCTAGCTGCATGTCAGGAGGAGGCCCTCAGCATATCTTGGGCTGGTGCCTTCTCACTTCTGTCTCCACAGACTCCTGACTATGACCTAACCCCTCACTGTCTGGGCCTGGACATTTATACTAGGGGCTCCCTATCTCCCTCTAGTGTCTGGGATGTCTAACTACACCCAACTAGGCCTGCTAAATATCTAACAGGGAAAACATACAAATGTAAAAACACACAGAAAATACATTACAATGAATGGATAAATATAATATCACTGTCCCTTGTGAGCAGGAGTAACACGTTACCCAATTGACCCTTGTGTAGTGCCCACTCCTACCTAGTGGGACACTACACTGGGAGTGCATGGAATGTGGTAGAGAACTAGGTGGTGGTGGGTGCTATTCTGCCCTTCTTATAAAATAATGTAGGTATCAATAATCTCGTAGTCGTAGTTACTCCTGCCAGGTTTCTTCATCAGAAATACCAGACCCCATAATTTATCAGTTTATGGTACAAATGGAGGGCTGTTTAAACATTCAAAACAAGATACCAAACAGAACATACTGCAAATGAGCCTCTATCAATTCCCTCTGAAAGCAACATTTAAACTTAGGGTTTTCAGCTGATGAGTAGAAGCAAAGTTTTAATCTGGATTTACACAGCCTGATGTTTGAGCCGACTATCAGGAACAGATTTTAATACAAACGCTCGTTCCCATTAATCTGTCCATCTAAGGCTGGGTTCACACGGGTGTTGCGGGAACAGATGCGGGTGCGTTGCGGGAAAATGCGCAATATTTTTAAAGCGTTTTAATGCGTTTTGCATGCGCATGAGAAAAAATCACCATGTTTGGTACCGGGTTTGGGTTAGGTGTTGTGTAGATTGTATTATTTTCCCTTATAACAAGGTTATAAGGGAAAATAACATTCTTAAAATAGTAAAAAATAAAAAATAAAAATTTAACTCACCTTAATCCACTTGTTCACGCAGCCCGGCTTCTCTCTGTCTTCTGCTTTGAGGAAAATGACCTGTGGTGACATCACTGCGCTCATCACATGATCCATCACCATGGTGATGAATCATGTGATGGACCATGTGATGAGCGCAGTGACGTCACAACAGGTCCTTTTCCTCACAGATCATCAAAGAAAAAGAAGAGAAGCCTGGCTGCGCGAACAAGTGGATTAAGGTGAGTTAAATTATAAAAAAAATGTTACCCTTCCATCACTATTTTGCTAAGCATTCTGTATTAAGAATGCTATTAGTTTCCCTTATAACCATGTTATAAGGAAAAATAATAAGATCGGGTCCCCATCCCGATCGTCACCTAGCAACCATGCGTGAAAATCGCACCGCATCCGCACTTGCCATTCTCTTCTATGGGGCCTGCGTTGTGTGAAAAACGCAAAATATAGAGCATGCTGCGATTTTCATGGAACACACAAGTGATGCGTGAAAATCACCGCTCATGTGCACTGCCCCATAGAAATGAATGGGTCCGGATTCAGTGCCCATGTGAAAGGAGCCTAAAGTTACAGCAGATCACCCGATGAATGAGCAAAAACAAATCGTCAGGTGAAATGATCTGAGGTGCGAACATCTCAATCGTTTCCTGGCAGCAGAATTAGCACTGTAGCCCAGAAACAATGCATCTGTATGAGGAGTAGCCATCGCTCGTCCTCATACTGTGGAGGCAATTGCTGCATATAAATCCATGCACATGCCGCAGAAACTTTGCTCCAACAAGATGTACAAAATTGATTATGAATCACAGAAATTTCTGCAGCAAATCTACCTAATTTGACTTTACCCATATAGTAATTCAAACATTCCTCTGCTTTGTATTGTTTTATATTTAAAATCATCAGATTGGGATTTGCATTGAAAAACTAGATATTAGATTGTGCTCTTCATTATATAATATATCATGCAGGATGTAGGAATCGGCATTGTCGAACAGACAAGGAATTGTAAGAATTGTTGTATGCCAATGCCAAGAATAGTCATCATATTGGTGTCATTGTGTAGAGTATATTTTTTGCTATAAATGTACATTTTCTTACAACATGTCTTTTTGACCTTTGTTATAGTGTAGCTTAAATTGTCAAGATGCAAATAAGCTTTCCCTATTGTAATTAGTGGAAACTTTCCTGGATATCTGTACATTCTTGAGGTTAATATTAATTATAACGTGTATGTTTTTCAATGTGGAGTATAAGCTTAAAGAGGACCTTTCACCCTGATATCTATAATCAAATTATTATACTACCTTATAGTGTGTCCCCCAGTGATGTCTTGAATTTTTTTTTTTCGAAAGAACCCCCCGTTTGTCCGCTGTGGTCCCCGTATCTTTTGGCACCTCATATGCTAATAAGGCAACTTGGTTATACTACTGTAGGCGTGGACTTGAAGTTCTCCTGGGCGCAGTTATCTTCTCCCTGGCTGATCCCCCAATAACAGTGCATCATCCACAGATCCCCAATAACAGTGCGTCATCCACAGATCCCCCATAACAGTGCGTCATCCACAGATCCCCAATAACAGTGCGTCATCCACAGATACCCCATAACAGTGCGTCATCCACAGATACCCCATAACAGTGCGTCATCCACAGATCCCCCCATAACAGTGCGTCATCCACAGATCCCCCCATAACAGTGTGTCATCCACAGATCCCCCATAACAGTGCGGCATCCACAGACCACCATTAGTTCAAAACCTACCAAAAGCACACCTTTTGGTTCAAAATATTTTTTTCCTATTTTCCTTCTCAAAAACCTAGGTGCGTCTTATCATCAGGTGCGTCTTATAAAGCGAAAAATACGGTACTTCCTATTATCTGTTATGTAGTGAATTGTAATTGTTATTTTTTTGGGGTAGAAGGAATTTATTAATTAAAAAAAATATATGTCTTAATTGCTGTTCAGCGTTGAAGTTACATAGTACTACAGCAATTTATGTGGTGTATTAAAAGGAAATATATGTACGTCCCATTAGCCGTTCTACTGTGAATTGTGATTATTATATTTCTTTTTTGGGGATGTAGTAATAGGAAAAAAAATACGTCTTAATTGCCGTTCTGCGGTGAATTGTGATTATTATTATTTTTTTGGGGGGGGGGGGCAGTTTTATTAATCGTAAAAAAATATATATATGTCTTAATTGCCGTTCAGCGGTAAAGTAACATTTTACTACAGCCATTTACGTGGTGTATAAAAAGGAAATATACATACGTCCCATTAGCCGTTCTGCGTTAATTTTACATTGTTTTATTTTTTTGGGGGGGGGGTGTATTATTAGGAATAAAAAGCTAAAAATATATGTCATAATTGCCGTTCAGCGGTGATGCTACATTGTACTACAGCCATTTACAGGGTGTATTAACAGGGTAGATACGTACATCCTATTAGCCGTCCTGCGTTTTCCTTTTTTTGGGGGGGTGTATTAATAGGAAAAAAAGGAAAAAAATATATGTCATAATTGCTGTTTAGCCGTGAAGTTACATTGTACTACAGCCATTTACATGGTGTATTAATAGGAAAGATACGTACGTCTCATTAGCCGTTCTGCGGTGAATTGTTATTGTTAAATTTCTTATTTGGGGGTGTAGTAATAGGAAAAAGAATACACAATTCTGCTGTGAATTGTGATTTTTTATTTTTTTTTTGGGAGGAGGGAATTTATTAATCAGAAAAATATATATATTTCTTAATTGCCGTTCAGCGGTGAAGTAACATTGTACTACAGCCATTTACGTAGTGTAGAAAAAGGAAATGTGCCTGCGCTGCCAGCTTTATTCATAAAGTGGGCGGAGCAGGCACGTGATGTAGTAAGTTACGCTGCCAGTGCCCGCCCACCCAACCTCCTGCCTGCTATAGTCGTAAGTACAGGCTGCTGGATCGAACATATTCTATAGTTAAACATTGCCTGCAGTTACCGTAGATACGATTAGTACAGTGAGTGGGGCCGGGTGCAATAGAATACATTGACTGCAACGGGCCCCGCTGCCATTACAAAACTAGATGCCGGCCCCCAGCCCCTCCTCCATCCCCACTGATACACAGCCAGCCGCGCTGTGCAGCATGCGGTCAGCGGTGTATCAGTGTAAAGAGCAGCATTCGCCCCAAGAGACGCACTACCATTTTCCTCACACTTTTGGGGGGGGGGGAAGTGCGTCTTATAGGGCGAAAAATATGGTATTTCTTTTTTTGGGGTGTAGTTATAGGAAAAATAATACATCTTAATTGACCTTCTGCGGTAAATTATGATTGCAATTTTTTATTTTTTTTGGGTGGAGAGTTCATTAATCAGAAAAAAAATATATATATATGTCTTCATTGCCGTTCAGCGGTAAAGTAACATTGTACTACAGCCATTTTCTGCGTTATAAAAAGGAAATATATGTACCTCCCATTAGCCGTTCTGTGTTAATTTTACATTTTTATTTTTTTGGAGGGGGGGGGGTGTATTCATCAGGCATTCAGTCAGCAATCGATCACCAAAGCGATTCCCAAGAGACAACAGTATGCATGCACTCATCCAATGGCGCAGAAGCTGAACCAGTTGGCCAAGTTGCTAGTGCTGCAGTCCCTCCCTTTCCAAGTGGTGGACTCTGCACCTTTCAGAGAACTGATGGCTTGTGCCGAGCCGAGGTGGAGAGTCCCAAGCCTCATTTCTTTGCGAAAAAGGCAGTACCAGCCCTACATACATACATATATATAACAGAAGGTGGGCCAGTCCTTGAGCCTGTTGGTGTCTGCCAAAGTGCACGGCAGCGCAGATGTGTGGAGCTGTAACTACGGTCAAGAACAATATACGTCTTTTACGGCCCACTGGGTAAATGTGGTTCCTGCCCAGCTACACCAGCAACTTGCCCAGGTGACGCCACTTCCGCCTCCAAGTTCTCACGCCGTTGGTCCTGCGACAATGTGCGCATCTGCCTCCTCATCCTCCACCATGTCCGCAGCCTCCACTGCAAAATCAATTCACAGTGCCCCTCCAGCATACCACATGTGCAGGGCATGGCGGTGTCATGCTATCCCACACCTAGTTTGCCTGGGCTAACGGAGTCACACAGGGGAGGAATTGCTCGGCATCCTTCATCAAGTAATCTAATCCTGGCTTTCTCCCCAACAACTCAAAATCGGAACCATGGTGACCGTCAACGGGAAGAACATGGTGTCGGCGCTAAAGGAGGGCCCTGCATGGCGCATGTGTTCAATCTGGTTGTAAAGCTGTTCCTGAAGTCTTCACCCTATCTGCAAGACATCCTGAAAATTGCCAGAAAACTTTACATTCACTTCAGCCACTCGTACACCGCAAAGCACACCCTCCCCCAACATAGGCTGATATGCGACGTTTCCACCCGTTGGAATTCCACTCTCCATATGTTGGACCAATTATATGAACAGAGAAAGGCCATAAACGATTTCTTGATGATACAGGCGGACAGAGGTACTCCCCTGTGTAACTTCGATGTTAGCCAGTGGCAGCTCATACGTGACACCTGCCGTTTGCTCGTGCCCTTTGAGGAGGCCACTTTATTTTTCAGTCGCCAGGACTACGGGATGATCAACTTCATTCCACTGATTCATGTCCTGGAGCACATGCTGCTAAATCTGGCTGGCCAGGGGACAGTAGACGTGGCGAATACATCTCAAAGCCACATGAGCCCTGTGGGGGCTAAACTAGAGGAGGCGGACATTTGAGCACAAGCAATGTATAGAGAAATGGGTGGTTTTACTACACAGGTGACAGGAGAGGAGGAGCAGGAGCAACCAGAGGAGCTACAAGGCGATGAGGCAGAGGACCCAGACACACTGTGGCAGTATGCAGTGGAGAGGGAGGGAGGGAGTCCCTCCGAGTCACTTGCACAAGTTGCTTGCGTAGTGACAGCCGAATTGTCACCATTCGACAGAGAGATGACTACTTGCTCTCCACCATGTTAGTCCCTCGCTACCGGTAAAAAAAGGGGGCCTTTTTTACACCCACTGAGAGGGAGGACAAACTGAACTACTATCGAGACATCCTATGTAGTCAGTTGGCCGCTGCCTTTGTGCACCATCGCCCATCACGCAGGTCTAACTGGGGGGGCCCTTTGCGCTCACGTTCCACTGCAATGGCTGCTGGGGTGGGGTGGGAGGGGCAGGAGCAGTACCAGCTCCATCAGCAGCAACTTAAGTCTAGAGTCGCTGATGAGCAGTTTTCTTCACCCGCCTACTGAAGAAACTACTCACCAGCAGCAGCAGCTAGACATAGAGCAGAACCTGAAACAGCAGGTGTTGACATACTTGGAGTGCACCCTGCCAACTGACATTGAAGATCCAATGGACTACTTGCCAGCCAAACTTGATTTGTGTCCGCAACTGGCCGAGTCTGCCCTGGACAAGCTTTCCTGCCCGGCCAGCAGTGTGGCATCAGAGCGGGTGTTTAGTGTGGTGGGGGCCATAGTTACCCCAAGCAGAACTCGCCTGTTCACCCAAAATGTGGAGAAACTGACTTTGTGAAGATGAATCAGGTGTGGATCAGCCAGGATTTTCAAACACCAATGCCTGATGCATCAGACTAGATCATTCATGGTGCCACACCTATACTTTGACAAAAAGAGAACCGTTTCTTCTGGCTACCTGCTTCAGCTACTATTCTGATGTTGCCACCCACCTGATGCCACACCTGCTGCCAGGTGCTCCTACTGCCAGCCACCATCTTTATCTGGTACTGGTATTGACCCCCACCTCCCCACTCTGTCACTGGGCCACTCTGTAGTCTCCTCATGCTGCTGCCACCTCCCTACTATGTCACTTGGCCACTCTGTGGTCACCTTATGCTGCTGCCACATCACTACTATGTCACTGGGCCACTCTGTGGTCTTCTCATGCTGCTGCCACATGACCACTCTGTGGTTTTTTCATACTGCTGCCAGCTCACCACTATGTCACTGGGCCACTCTATGGCCTCCTAATGCTCCTGCCACATCACCACTTTGTGGTCTCCTCATGCTGCTGCTACCTCAACACTATGTCACTAGGCCACTCTGCGGTCTCCTCATGCTGCAGCCACATCACCACTCTGTCACTGGGCTATTCTGTGGTCTCCTCATGCTGCTGCCACCTCAACACTATGTCACTGGGCCACTTTGTGATCTCCTCATGCTACTGCCACCTCAACACTCTGTCATTGGGCCACTCTATGGACTTCCCATGCTGTTCCCAACCTCCCCACTCCATGACTAGGCAACTATATTGCCTTTTTGGCCTGGTTGACATCTTTATTTATTTGACCATTCTTCTGATCTGTTAGAAGGAATGAAAAATGAGATGCACAACGGATCCTGTCTATGTAGCAGCTGTATGGATTGTATGACATGGTCCCATTAGAATTGGGTTATGATTTGGTAGTCAAAAGCAGAAATAGGTACAAAACACAGAAGACATGCAAATATTCCATTCACGTGTCATCTCTGTTTTGGATCTTCTCCAGGTTTTTTTGGGCTTTAGCAATACTGATTAGTGTTGATCGAGCATGCTCGATGCTTGGCACATGGCGGTACTCGGCTGAGTACCGCATGTGCTCGAGTGCCATGCTCGAGTCTCCTCCCCGCAGTGCTGCAAGGGGAGGAATAGCCCATGTTGGCTACAGCATTACAGTGATATAGCACCCGATGACGCATGTTCGGCTCATTCGTAGTCAGGGAGAGCTGAGCATAGAAAGGGACAGAGTGTAGGGAGTGTAATTGAATATTTTTTTGTACAAAAACGTTTCAGAGACCCAAAAGTCCTTGTAAGTACTATTGTGTGTGACAGCAGCAATATATGTTTATAGCTCAACCTGCGCTAAATTGGTCAGTGTTAGGAAGAGCTGTGCATAGGAAGGGACAGATCGTGTAGGGAGTGTAATAGGAAGATTTTTTGTACAAAAATGTTTCAGAGACCCAGACTTTTTCCGTAGATGGTGTCTGCTGCAGACAGTTAAATTATCCTCTCCACATCTCCTGTTTAAAGTGTGCGCATCCCTAAAATATCAGTGACATGCAGTGTACTTTTTCTATAGACGGTGTCCGCTGCAGACAGTTAAATTATCCGCGCCACATCTCCTGTTTAAAGTGTGCGCATCCCTAAAATATCAGTGACATCCAGTGTGCTTTTTCCATAGACGGTGTCAGCTGTGGACAGTTAAATTATCCGCGCCACATCTCCTGTTCAAAGTGTGCGCATCCCTAAAATATCAGTGACATCCAGTGTGCTTTTTCCATAGACGGTGTCAGCTGTGAACAGTTAAATTATCCGCGCCGCATCTCCTGTTTAACTCCTTAAGGACCGGACTCATTTTCACCTTAAGGACCAGGCCATTTTTTGCAAATATGACCAATGTCACTTTATGTGGTGATAACTTTAAAACGCTTTGACTTATCCAGGCCATTCTGAGATTGTTTTTTCATCACATATTGTACTTCATGACACTGGTAAAATGGAGTAAAAAAAATTCATTTTTATTTATCAAAAAATACCAAATTTGCCCAAAAATTTGAAAAATTAGCAAATTTCCAAGTTTCAATTTCTCTACTTCGTTAATACATAGTAATACCTACAAAAATAGTTATTACTTCACATTCCCCATATGTCTACTTCATGTTAGGATCATTTTGGGAATGACATTTTATTTTTGAGGGACGTTACAAGGCTTAGAAGTTTAGAAGCAAATTTTCAAAAACCAACTTTTTAAGGACCAGATCAGGTATGAAGTCACTTTGGGAGGCTTACATAATAGAAACCACCCAAAAAGACCCGATTTCAGAAACTACACCCCTCAAGGTATTCAAAACTGATTTTACAAACTTTGTTAACCCTTTAGGTGTTCCACAAGAATTAATGGAAAATAGAGATACAATTTAAAAATTTCACTTTTTTGGCAGATTTTCCATTTTAATAATTTTTTTCCAGTTACAAAGCAAGGGTTAACAGACAAACAAAACTCAATATTTATGGCTCTGATTCTGTAGTTTACAGAAACACAACATATGTGGTCGTAAACCACTGTACGGGCACACGGCAGGGCGCAGAAGGAAAGGAATGCCATACGGTTTTTGGAAGGCAGATTTTGCTGGACTGTTTTTTTGACACCATGTCCCATCTGAAGCCCCCCTGATGCACCCCTAGAGTAGAAACTCCAACAAAGTGACCCCATTTTAGAAACTACGTGATAGGGTGGCAGTTTTGTTGGTACTAGTTTAGGGTACATATGATTTTTGGTTGCTCTATATTACACTTTTTGTGAGGCAAGGTAACAAGAAATGGCTGTTTTGGCACCGTTTTTATTTTTTGTTATTTACAACATTCATCTGACAGGTTAGATCATGTGGTATTTTAATAGACCAGGTTGTCACGGACGCAGCGATACCTAATATGTATACTATTGTTTTATTTATGTAAGTTTTACACAATGATTTCATTTTTTAAACAAAAAAAATCATGTTTTAGTGTTTCCATAGCCTGAAAGCCATAGTTTTTACAGTTTTTGGGAGATTATCTTGAGTAGGGTATTATTTTTGCGGGATGAGATGACGGTTTGATTGGCACTATTTTGGGGTGCGTATGACTTTTTGATCGCTTGCTATTGCACTTTTTGTGATGTAAGGTGACAAAAAATGGCTTTTTTTACACCGTTTTTGTTTTTTTGTTTTTACGGTATTTCTCTGAGGTGTTAGGTCATGTGATATTTTTATAGAGCAGGTTATTACGGACGCGGCGATACCTAATATGCATACTTTTTATTTATTTATGTAAGTTTTACACAGCTTTTTTAAACAAAAAAAAATTATATTTTAGTGTCTCCATATTCTGAGCCATAGTTTTTTTTTTATTTTCTGGTCGATTGTCTTAGGTAGGGGCTGATTTTTTTGTGGGATGAGGTGATGGTTAGATTGGTACTATTTTGGTGGGCATATGCCTTTTTGATCGCTTACTGTTTACTTTTTGTGATGTAAGGTGACCAAAAAATGGTTTATTTAGCACAGTTTTTATTTTTTTAAATTTTACGGTGTTCATCTGTGGGGTTAGGGCATGTGATATGTTTATAGAGTCGGTCGATACGGATGCGGCGATACCTAATATGTCATTTTTACCAATTTTTTTAAACTTTATTTGGGAAAAATGAAGTTTTTGTTTATTTTTACTTGAAACTTTTTTTTGGGGGGGGGGGAAATTTTATTTTTCAACTTTCTTTCACTTTATTTATTGTCCCACTTTGGGATTTCAACTTTTGGGGGTCTAATCCCCTTTACAATGCATTCCAATACTTCTGTATTGGAGTGCATTGGCTGTATGAGTAATACAGTGTGTATTACTCATACAGCTTCTGGCCTGTGAGATCCATGGGGCTGGATCTCACAGGCTCGTCACCGGAAGGCAGCACAGATGCCTAAGGAAGGCATCGCGCTGCCTTCAATGCCATCGGGTCCCCCCTACAGCCACAGGGGGACGGGGGTCATGGGACCCCCCCGCGCATTGATCCAAGGTGCCTGCATAATGATTTGAGCAGGCACCTTGTTCCGATCACCGCCCGACGCGCAGCGGTGATCGGAAATACACAGGACGTACAGGTACGCCCTGTGTCCTTAAGTACCGGGACATCAGGGTGTACCTGTACGCCCTGTGTCCGGAAGAGGTTAAAGTGTGCGCATCTTTAAAACATCAGTGACTTCCAGTGTACTTTTTCCGTAGACACTGCGAACACAGTGACATTACCTGTGGTACCTGTTCTGTATAACGTTTCCTCATCACAAATATCTTTGCAAATTATTTTGTGCATACACTTCAAAATCCTACGCTACTGTACGTGTGACATACTTTCAAGCATATATCACATTTTAAATGAAGAAGGCAAGTAGTAAGGGACAGGGAAGTGGCCGTGATGCTACTGGTGCACGTAGAGGCCGTGGCCCTGGGAGCAGAGAAACTGTGCCTGCTGCCAGAGCACAAGAAAAACAATCATCCACGATACCTAGCTTCATGTCCCAGTTTGCAGGGCGGCGCAGGACAACGCTCGTAAAGTCAGCCCAGTGCGAACAGGTGGTCGGTTGGATTGCAGCAGATATTGCTTCCAGTCGGTTAAGCACCACTCTATCTTCCACCAAGTCCGGTCTCAGTAGCCAGGAGTCTGGTCAACACTATCCTCACCCTGATCCTCCTTCCTCCCACCATGTACAGTCTGGCCAAACAAGTGATCTCACCCTCGGATATTCCGAGGACCTCTTTTCATCGCCATTACTTGATTTGGCCCTCTCGCCAAGCATGCTTGAAGAGGAACATGAGATCTTGTGCCCTGATTCCCAACCTCTTGAGCATCCACGGACACAAGAACATGATGGTGTGGAACTGCAATTTGTGTTTAACCTCTTAAGGACATAGGGCGTACAGGTACGCCCTTGTGCCCTGGTACTTAAGGACACAGGGCGTACTTGTACGCCCTGTGTATTTCTGATCACTGCCGTGCGGCTGGCAGTGATCGGAACCCGGTGCCTGCTCAAATCATTGAGCAGGCACCTAGGCTAAATGCGCCGGGGGGTCCCGTGACCCCCCCATGTCGGCGATCGCGGCAAACCGCAGGTCAATTCAGACCTGCGGTTTGCTGCGATTTCTGCAGTTTCTGATCCCCGCGGTCCCTGACCGCGGGGATCAGAAACTTTAGCATTCCTAAAATGCATCTGTATCCCCCCCTCCTGCACCCCTTAGTGATTTTTGCCGGGTGGGAGGTGCAGGGGGAGGGTTGCGGGCGGTGCGGGCGGTGCGGGAGGCGGGCGGTGCGGTAGGCGGGATCGCGATCCCCCGCCCGCCTCCCATTGCGTAATCGTTGGTGTCTAGTGGGTATACCAGGGTGCCAGCACATTGCTGGCACCCTGGTATAAACGGCTGACATCGGTGATGCGATGTCAGCCGTTTAACCCTTTCCATACAGCGGTCCGTACGGACCGCTGTATGGAAAAGGTTAACAGCGCAGGGAGCTCCCTCCCTCTCCCATCGGGGGGCTGCTGTGCCTTTGCAGCCCCTCCGAATGGAGAGGGAGAGAGCTCCCAGGCAGCCCCCCAAGCCCCGTCCTTACCCTTCCCCGTCTGCGCAGTTCTGACCATAACTGAGCAGACAGGGAAGGTTCCCATGGCAACAGGACGCCTTCTCAGGCGTCCTGCTGTCCATGGTGCTGAACAGATCTGTGCTGAAAGGCATAGATCTGTTCAGACAAAGTGTAAAATACAGTACAGTACTATATATTGTACTGTACTGTATTATACAGACATCAGACCCACTGGATCTTCAAGAACCAAGTGGGTCTGGGTCAAAAAGAAAGTGAAAAAAAGTGAAAATAAAGTAAAAATCAAAAAACACATTTATCACTGATTAAAAATAAAAAAAATTAAATTCCCTACACATGTTTGGTATCGCCGCGTCCGTAACGACCTGATCTATAAAACGGTCATGTTACTTTACCCAAACGGTGAACGCCATAAAAAAAAAAAATTAAAAACTATGATGAAATTGAAATTTTGCCCACCTTACTTCCCCAAAAAGTTAATAAAAGTGATCAAAAAAGTTGTATGTACTCCAAAATTGTAACAATCAAACCATCATCTCATCCCGCAAAAATCATACCCTACCCAAGATAATCGCCCCAAAACTGAAAAAACTATGGCTCTTAGACTATGGAAACACTAAAACATGATTTTTTGGGTTTCAAAAATGAAATCATTGTGTAAAACTTACATAAATAAAAAAAAGTATACATATTGGGTATCGCCGCGTCCGTATCGACCGGCTCTATAAAAATATCACATGACCTAACCCCTCAGGTGACCACCGTAAAAAAAAAAAAAGAAACGGTGTAAAAAAATCAATTTTTTGTCATCTTACTTCACAAAAAGTGTAACAGCAAGCGATCAAAAAGTCATATGCACCCCAAAATAGTGCCAATAAAACCGTAATCTCATCCCGCAAAAAATGAGACCCTACTTGAGATAATCGCCCAAAAACTAAAAAAAACTATGGCTCTTAGACTATGGAGACACTAAAACTTTTTTTTGTTTTAAAAATTAATTCATTGTGTAAAACTTACATAAATTTAAAAAATTGTATACATATTAGGTATCGCCGCGTCCGTGACAACCTGCTCTATAAAATTACCACATGATCTAACCTGTCAGATGAATGTTGTAAATAACAAAAAAAAAATGGTGCCAAAAAAGCTATTTCTTGTTACCTTGCCGCACAAAAAGTGTAATATAGAGCAACCAAAAATCATATGTACCCTAAACTAGTACCAACAAAACTGCCACCTTATCCCGTAGTTTCTAAAATGGGGTCACTTTTTTGGAGTTTCTACTCTAGGGGTGCATCAGGGGGGCTTCAAATGGGACATGGTGTCAATAAAACCAGTCCAGCAAAATCTGCCTTCCAAAAACCGTATGGCATTCCTTTCCTTCTGCGCCCTGTCGTGTGCCCGTACAGCAGTTTATGACCACATATGGGGTGTTTCTGTAAACTACAGAATCAGGGCCATAAATAATGAGTTTTGTTTGGCTGTTAACCCTTGCTTTGTAACTGGAAAAAAAATATTAAAATGGAAAATCTGACAAAAAAGTGAAATTTTGAAATTGTATCTCTATTTTCCATTAAATCTTGTGCAACACCTAAAGGGTTAACAAACTTTGTAAAATCAGTTTTGAATACCTTGAGGGGTGTAGTTTCTTAGATGGGGTCACTTTTATGGAGTTTCTACTCTAGGGGTGCATCAGGGGGGCTTCAAATGGGACATGGTGTCAATAAAACCAGTCCAGCAAAATCTGCCTTCCAAAAACCGTATGGCATTCCTTTCCTTCTGCGCCCTGTCGTGTGTCCGTACAGCAGTTTACGACCACATATGGGGTGTTTCTGTAAACTACAGAATCAGGGCCATAAATAATGAGTTTTGTTTGGCTGTTAACCCTTGCTTTGTAACTGGAAAAAAAATATTAAAATGGAAAATCTGACAAAAAAGTGAAATTTTGAAATTGTATCTCTATTTTCCATTAAATCTTGTGCAACACCTAAAGGGTTAACAAACTTTGTAAAATCAGTTTTGAATACCTTGAGGGGTGTAGTTTCTTAGATGGGGTCACTTTTATGGAGTTTCTACTCTAGGGGTGCATCAGGGGGGCTTCAAATGGGACATGGTGTCAATAAAACCAGTCCAGCAAAATCTGCCTTCCAAAAACCGTATGGCATTCCTTTCCTTCTGCGCCCTGTCGTGTGCCCATACAGCAGTTTACGACCACATATGGGGTGTTTCTGTAAACTACAGAATCAGGGCCATAAATAATGAGTTTTGTTTGGCTGTTAACCCTTGCTTTGTAACTGGAAAAAAAAATATTAAAATGGAAAATCTGACAAAAAAGTGAAATTTTGAAATTGTATCTCTATTTTCCATTAAATCTTGTGCAACACCTAAAGGGTTAACAAACTTTGTAAAATCAGTTTTGAATACCTTGAGGGGTGTAGTTTCTTAGATGGGGTCACTTTTATGGAGTTTCTACTCTAGGGGTGCATCAGGGGGGCTTCAAATGGGACATGGTGTCAAAAAAACTGTCCAGCAAAACCTGCCTTCCAAAAACCATACGGCGCACCTTTCACTCTACGCCCCGCTGTGTGGCCGTACAGTAGTTTACGGCCACATATGGGGTGTTTCTGTAAACGGCAGAGTCAGGGCAATAAAGATACAGTCTTGTTTGGCTGTTAACCCTTGCTTTGTTAGTGGAAAAAATGGGTTAAAATGGAAAATTAGGCAAAAAAATGAAATTCTCAAATTTCATCCCCATTTGCCAATAACTCTTGTGCAACACCTAAAGGGTTAATGAAGTTAGTAAAATCAGTTTTGAATACCTTGAGGGGTGTAGTTTCTTAGATGGGGTCACTTTTATGGAGTTTCTACTCTAGGGGTGCATCAGGGGGCTTCAAATGGGACATGGAGTCAAAAAAACAGTCCAGCAAAACCTGCCTTCCAAAAACCATATGGCGCACCTTTCACTCTACGCCCCGCTGTGTGGCCGTACAGTAGTTTACGGCCACATATGGGGTGTTTCTGTAAACGGCAGAGTCAGGGCAATAAAGATACAGTCTTGTTTGGCTGTTAACCCTTGCTTTGTTAGTGGAAAAAATGGGTTAAAATGGAAAATTAGCCAAAAAAATGAAATTCTCAAATTTCATCCCCATTTGCCAATAACTCTTGTGCAACACCTAAAGGGTTAACTAAGTTTGTAAAATCAGTTTTGAATACCTTGAGGGGTGTAGTTTATAGAATGGGGTCATTTTTGGGTGGTTTCTATTATGTAAGCCTCGCAAAGTGACTTCAGAGCTGTAGTGGTCCCTAAAAATTGGGTTTTTGTAAATTTCTGAAAAATTTCAAGATTTGCTTCTAAACTTCTAAGCCTTGTAACATCCCCAAAAAATAAAATATCATTCCCAAAATAATTCAAACATGAAGTAGACATATGGGGAATGTAAAGGCATCACAATTTTTAGGGGTATTACTATGTATTACAGAAGTAGAGAAACTGAAACTTTGAAATTTGCTAATTTTTCCAAATTTTTGTTAAATTAGGTATTTTTTGGTGCAAAAAAAATATTTTTTTTAACTTCATTTTACCAGTGTCATGAAGTACAATATGTGACGAAAAAACAATCTCAGAACGGCCTGGATAAGTCAAAGCGTTTTAAAGTTATCAGCACTTATAGTGACACTGGTCAGATTTGCAAAAAATGGCCTGGTCCTAAGGTGTAAAAAGGCTGTGTCCTTAAGGGGTTAATGAGGTGGATGATGAGACACAGTTGCCAATAAGTCAACCGCAATTACTTTCTCAAGAGGTTAATGAAGAGTATGAGACACAGTTGTCAATCACTGAGGTTGTGGTTAGGTCAACAAATCAGGAGGATGATTAGAGTGAGGAAGTGGAAGAGGAGGTGTCGACGATGAGGTCACTGACCCAACCTGGGAAGGTGGAAAGCTGAGCAAGGACAGCAGTAAAGAGGGAAAGGGATCTGCAACATCGCAACAGGTTGGAAGAGGTAGTGGGGGTGCCAAAAGGGAGAAGGCTGGCCACACCAAACAGGCCCGCAACTGTTCCACTGAGCACCTCCTTGTGGAAATCTCCCTTGCCAAAAGCACTTTTTGAAGAAAGTGCGTACGACAAAAGAATAGTAGTTTGAAACCTGTTCCATACGAAAATGAGCCGTTGCATGAACACTAGCAACCTCACCACCACCAGCATGATCCGCCACATGGCATCCAAGCACCCTAGTAAGTGGGACGAACACCTGGGTTCACAATCTGTGTCTGCGGGTCACACCACTGCCTCCTCTTGCCCTATGTTACGTGCTTGCCAATCCCCTGTTGAACGCACAGGTCCGGATGCCCCCCACCCTGCACCTGGACCTTCGCAAGCACCATCAGCGACCACATCCACCTTCGTGTCCCAGCACACCATCTAAATGTCCTTACCCCAGGCCTTTGATCGCAAGCGAAAATACCCAGCCACCCACCCACAGGCCATAGCACTAAATGCGCAGCTTTCCAAATTACTGGCCCTGGAAATGTTGCCATTTAGGCTTGTGGACACTGAGGCTTTCCACAGCCTGATGTCAGCGGCTTTCCCACGTTACTCAGTCCCCAGCCGCCACTATTTTTCAAGGTGTGTCTTGCCCGCTTTACACCAACATGTGTCCCGTAACATCACACGTGCCCTGACCAAAACAGTTACTGGGAAGGTCCACTTAACCACGGACACATGGACAAGTTCATTCGGCCGGGGACGCTACATTTCCCTGACGGCACACTGAGTGAATGTTGTGGAGGCCGGGAGCGAGTTGAACCCTGGGATGGCACAGGTGCTACCGACGCCAAGGATTGAGCACCCTAGGTCGATCAGGGTTTCCGCCAGCACCTACGTTAGTGGCTCTAAACCCCACTTCTTCTTCTCCGTCTCCTCCTCCACTTCCACCTCCGAATTATCCACGTGCAGCACCACTGAGTCATCAGTCAGTAGCTGGAAGCAGTGTAGCACTGCAGTGGGGAAGCGGCAACAGGCCGTGCTCAAGCTGATATGCTTAGGGGACAAACAGCACACCGCCGCAGAGCTGTGGCAGGGGATAAGAGACCTGACTGAGCTGTGGCTCTCGCCACTCAACATACAACCAGGCATGGTTGTGTCTGATAATGGCCGTAACTTGGTGGCTTTGGAGCTCGGCAAGCTCAGACACATCCCATACCTAGCCCAAAACCGACCCCAATTTGCCTGAGCTACTGGTGACGGTGCGCTGCGTGTATGCACATTTCCGCAAGTCATCGACAGCTTCAGCCGGTCTGTCAATGTTGCAGCAGTGCTTGAAACTGCCAGCTCACCGGCTGTTGTGCGACGTGAGAATGCGCTGGAAACCCATGTTCTACACGTTGGCCAGGCTTTGTGAGCAGCAGAGGGCAGTAGTGGAATACCAGCTGCAACATGGTCATTGCCTTTCCAATCAGCTTTTCGCTATTCACAAGCAAGGAGTGGGCTTGGATGTCTGACCTCTGTGAGGTTTTAAGAAAGTTTGAGGAATCAACACAGATGGTAAGCGGCGATAACGCTATTATCAGTGTAACCATCCCACTTCTGTGTCTACTCAAACGCTTGCTGCTCACAATTAAGGATGACGCTTTGCATGTGGAAGAGGTGGAAATAGGGAAGACATTACACAGGGTGATAGCCAGACCACCCTCAGTTTGTCTTCTCAGCGCGAATTGGACGATGAAGAGGAGGAGGAGCAGGAGACGGTTGCCTCCGCTACAGAGGGTAGTACCCATGGAAGTTTAATTCCATCTGTTCAGTGTGGGTGAGCAGAAGAAGAGGATCGGAAGATTGAGAGTGATCCTCCTGATGACGACAGCGAAGTTTTGCCTGTTGGTACTCTGGCACACATGGCTGACTTCATGTTAGGCTTCCTTTCCCGCGACCCGCACGTTATATGCATTGTAGACACGGATTACTGGTTGTTCACCCTTCTTGACCCCCGCTGCAAAGAGAACTTTTCATCTCTCATTCCTGTGGTGGAGAGGACAAGCAAAATTGTGCAATACCAGAAGATCCTTGTTGAAAAATTGCTCCAAAAATTTCCATCTGACAACGCTGGCGGCAGAGTCCGTAGTTCCTTGGCCAACCGAGGAGGGGAGACAAGGGGAACACACAGCAGTTCCTACAGGGGCAGGGCAACACTCTCCAAAGCCTGAGACAGTTTCATGACTCCCCGCCAGCACCCTCACCCTGATGTGCGGCCTAGTGTCACAAGGAGGGAAATATTTTGGAAGATGGTGAAGCAGTACATAGTAGACCGTGTCAGCGTCCTCAATAATCCCTCAGTGCCTTACAACTACTGGATGTCCAAGCTGGACACGTGGCACAAACTGGCACTCTATGCCTTGGAGGTGCTGGCCTGCCCTGCCACCAGCGTTTTGTCTAAGTGGGTATTTAGTGCTGCTGGTGGCAATATAACAGATAAGCGTATCCGCCTGTCAACTGAAAATGCTGACAGGTTGACTAACTTGACTGTTATAAAAATGAACAAGGCCTGGATTGACCATGCCTTTTCGACTCCACCAGAGGAAAGTACTAAATACACTGTATTCCCATGCACCCCTTCCACCACAAACAAAGGTATATGATTGAATCTTCCTTTTCTCATCCTCCTTCTCCTCTTCCATCATATCAACACATGCTTATTAATCGCATATAATGCCCTTCGCATATATGCCCTTCGCATATAATGTTTTATAGGGTCAGCTCACCAGCAGGCCCTGGCATATAAATTTTTAGAGGGTCAACTCACCAGCAGGCCCTCGCATATAATTTTTTAAGGGGTCAACGCACCAGCAGGCCCTCGCATATAATGTTTTACAGGGTCAGCTCATCAGCAGGCCCGCACCTCAAATCTTTTACAGGGTCAGCTCACCTGAAGGCCCTCGCATATAATGTTTTAGAGGGTCAGCTCACCTGCAGGCCCTCACCTACAACCTTTTAGAGGGTCAGCTCACCAGCAGGCCCGGACCTAAAATATTTTACAGGGTCAGCCCACCAGCAGGCCCGCACCTCAAATCTTTTACAGGGTCAGCTCACCTGAAATCCCTTGCATATAATGTTTTAGAGGGTCAGCTCACCTGCAGGCCCTCACCTACAACCTTTTAGATGGTCAGCTCACCAGCAGGCCTCTACAGGGTCAGATCACCAGCAGGCCCGCACCTAAAATCTTTTACAGGGTCAGCTAACCAGCAGGCCCTCGCATATAATTTTTTACAGGGTCAGCACACCAGCAGGCCCTCGCATATAATGTTTTACAGGGTTAGCTCACCAGCAGGCCCTCACCTACAATGTTTTACAGGGTCAGCTCACAAGCAGGCCCTCGCATATAATTTTTTAGAGGGTCAGCTCACCAGCAGGCTCTCGCATATAATGTCTTACAGAAACAGCTCACCAGCGGGCCTTCGCCTACAATATTTTACAGGGTCAGCTCACCTGAAGTCCCTCGCATATAATGTTTTAGAGGGTCAACTCACCTGCAGGCCATCACCTACAACCTTTTAGAGGGTCAGCACACCAGCAGGCCCTCACCTAAAATATTTTACAGGGTCAGCTCACCAGCAGGCCAGCACCTCAAATCTTTTACACGGTCAGCTCACCTGAAGGCCCTCACATATAATGTTTTAGAGGGTCAGCTCACCTGCAGGCCCTCACCTACAACCTTTTAGAGGGTCAGCTCACCAGCAGGCCCGCACCTAAAATCTTTTACAGAGTCAGCCTATCAGCAGGCCCACACCTCAAATCTTTTCCAGGGTCAGCTCACCTGAGGGCCCTCGCATATAATGTTTTAGAGGGTCAGCTCACCTGCAGGCCCTCACCTACAACCTTTTAGAGGGTCAGCTCACCAGCAGGCCCGCACCTAAAATATTTTACAGGGTCAGCTCACCAGCAGGCCCGCACCCCAAATCTTTTACAGGGTCAGCTCACCTGAAGGTCCTCGCATATAATGTTTTAGAGGGTCAGCTCACCTGCAGGCCCTCACCTACAACCTTTTAGATGGTCAGCTCACCAACAGGCCTGCACCTAAAATCTTTTACAGGTTAGATCACAGCTGGCTCGCACCTAAATTCTTTTACAGGGTCAGATCACCAGCAGGCCTGCACCTAAAATCTTTTACAGGGTCAGCTCACCAGCAGGCCCTCGCATATAATTTTTTACAGGGTCAGCTCATCAGCAGGCCCTCGCATATAATGTTTAACAGGGTCAGCTCACCAGCAGGCCCTCATCTACAATGTTTTACAGGGTCAGCTCACCAGCAGGCCCTCGCATATAATTTTTTACAGGGTCAGCTCACCAGCAGGCTCTCGCATATAATGTTTTACAGGATCAGCTCACCAGCAGGTCTTCGCCTACAATATTTTACAGGGTCAGCTCACCTGAAGGCCCTTGCATATAATGTTTTAGATGGTCAGCTCAACTGCAGGGCATCACCAGCAACCTTTTAGCGGGTCAGCTTACCAGCAGGCCTGCACCTAAAATCTTTTACAGGGTAAGCTCACCATCAGGCCAGCACCTCAAATCTTTTACACGGTCAGCTCACCTGAAGGCCCTCGCATATAATGTTTTAGAGGGTCATTTCACCTGCAGGCTCTCACCTACATCCTTTTAGAGGGTCAGCTCACCAGCAGGCCCACAGCTAAAATCTTTTACAGGGTCAGCTCACCTGCAGGCCCGCACCTAAAATCTTTTACAGGGTCAACTCACCTGCAGGCCCTCACCTAATTATACCTAATAGGTAATTTGCATGCATGCTGCCTTGCTTGAATGTGGTAGTCGTAGCTGTTTCTCAGGAACCCTCTCCGGAATCGAGCCAAGATTCCCCATGATTACACATGGTTTGGGCTGAAAATAACATTGAATGTTAATAGGGCAGACATCCGACTGGATCGCCGCCGTCACGGGGACGTGCGTTCGGCCCCATGTTATCTAGAGTCACCAAAGCAGCAGCAGGCCCTCACCCATAATGTTTTAGATAGTCAGATCAGCAGGCCCTTGCTTCAAATCTTTTTGAGGGTCACCATCAGGCCATCAATCATAATTTTTCAAGGCTGTGTATGATGCCCTCATTTATGTGTAACAAAGGGTGTATTAGAGTGCCGGTTCTTTGTAATTTTTGGCAGCCCTTTCACTTAGTGCATAGGCTTTATGAGTGTAGGAGTCCTACGACCTGAATAATTGTACCACAATGTGAATGAGGCCCTCCTTTATGTGATAAACAGGTTGTATCGGAGTGCCTATACAGGAAAGAATGTTTCCTAACAATTTTTCCTCTAAAATAGATTTTATCTTCGGTTTGGTGCGTATTATTGTTAGTCAGCAAAAGTGGCGTACTACTCGGACAACATCATTCCCAGCAGTGACCTGGGAGTCCAAGGTGCATCCAGACATTCTCCCCATGATGTTGCTGAACCATTTAGGTGGTGTTTCCATCATTTTCTGACCTTTTCCTATGAACCAGGCACCCTCCCCTCTTTAGAGCAGGGGGTGCCTGGTTTAATGCTTGGGTTCTCCCATTGACTTCCATTATACTCGGATGCTCAGTAGAGCACCCGAGCATCCCGATGTGTTCAGCCAGAGCACTTTGGTGCTTGATCAACACTAATACTGATACATTACTGATCAAATGCTGACCGAGTGAAGGTGGATGCGCAACAAACAGGATCCGTTTTTTGGGGGTTATTGTTCTGACGGATCAGAGGAAGGGCAAAATATTCTGTGACGTCAACACAAACTTACTGCGTACACCCGCTCCACTCAGGGGGGTTCTACTTGTATAAGCGTTTAATAAAACAGGTTCTGTAGACATCTATGTGGATTCAGCTGACGACGGAATAAAAGGAGTGCGCTTCTTCTTGATGTAAACATCGACCTGTAAGGCTCGGTTCGAACTTGAGTTATTTGGTCAGTTTTGGCTTCAGTCCAGTGATTCTAAGAGCGACGCCTGTCATCTGCGTGTCATACTGACTCACAGTATTGTTTCACTACTACAGCAGACTCCCTATGCACGTTACTGCAAGGCACAATGTTCTGCAGCCAGGAAATAGCAGTTTTTAACGCGATTCACTACAAATAAATTCGGATCGATTCGAATATTTTCGGAAAATTCGTCAAACCGACCGAAATCAAATTTCTAATTGCCACCTTTGTCCATGGGCTTTGGTCTTGCAGCTCAGCACCATCCTCTGGAAATGGACAAACCTTTCAAACCACTCCAGGTGGGTTCTTTGGTTTGTACTACAGAATCCTGGATGATGGGTGGAATAATTCTGGCACTCCTGTTATTCATGATTCATAAGCTAAATGTTTAGTCAGGAGTTTCAACAGGAGAATTCCTGAGAATCTGAAGAAATTATTCCAAGTTTCGCTTCGAAAACAGAGCATGAACAAACATCAATAACACATTAGTATCTAGGAGACAAATCATGTTGGAACAGTTTGCAGGTCACACGTATTACAGATGTTATGTTAAGACACATGGAATGAACCTGTGGCTCTCACTTTCAAACTACTATTTTCTCACAGATAAAATGGTGTTTTACTGGTGGTGGAGCTTGGTAATATCAGCTGTCACAGAATGTCAACCTAGAAAAGTCTTCATGTCTGAAAAGTGTTACCGATGGTAAACGTGGCTGTAGAAATCCAGGGATCTTTTTACAGTGTAATTTGTATGACTTCTTTTGTGAATAAACCAGTACCAGTTTGATGGTATATGTCAGTACAAAAAAAAATCACAGAAAAAACAAAGGTAAAATGTGCTATATAAATATAAATGTGCGGATGTCCCTGGCCTTATTATTGAAGAAAATCACAAAAATAAGATAATAATGCACTTATTAAAGTAGTTGCCTCTACTTTACTAAGTGCATTATTATCTTATTTTTGTGATTTTCGTCAATTGTATGTCAGTACCCATGCAATAAAAGTTGTAAAAATGTATTTTTGTTAGAAATAAATCAGGGCAACCTAGCACAGTTCTAGACTCAAGTGTCCCATCACTAAAGTGAATCTGTAACTCCGACTCTGGACTATTATCTACAGTAGTACATGAGTAGTTCTGCAGATATGGAGTGTAGATTGAAATACATTGTCAGGACTCCCGTGCATGCACACATGGGTCCTCTCCATTATGTTAGAACAGCATAGCAGTCCGACTGTGCATCTCAGTAGGGGCAGTAGGGAAACAAAAAATAGTATCTGGACTCCTTATCTGCAGTACTACACATGTATTCCTCTAGATAATAGTCCAAAATCAGGGTGACAGATTCCATTTAAGTTTCACAACCTAGAATGTTCATATTTTAAGGCAAAGTGTTGATAGAAAAAGAAATCCAATGACAACTCACTTCACAGTGCCATGGAACAATGTATGGGTGTGCAAGAAGAAAAAATGGAGGTCTCGAAGCGATCAACTACTGTTGATTAGTTTACTGGAAAAAAAAATTTGAATTTTTTATAGTTTTTTCAATGTTTTTTTAGTAAACTTGGCAACAATAGTAGCGCTTCAAGACCTCAATTTTTTCTTCTTGCGCACCCTTATATGATCTAGAAACCGTGGAATGGAGCTTCAACCTGTTGTTGTCCTCATGGTTGTTTCCCACATGCTTTTTGCAAAGTTGTTCTGGCATATGCACCACGGTATCCGGTAAGCCTCTCTCTCTGCATAGTGGGAACATTATCTTACCTGCGGGTTTCACCCCACCTTTTTCATCATGGGACAATGTATGGAAATCTATTACAGTAAGTATGGTATAAAGACTCTTATTATTTTGAAATAACGCAATTAAGAGCTGAGCATGACCAGGTTTTAGAACTTTTCTTTTTCATAACTCACAAATCCAGCGAGTAGCTGTGTGGTTCCATGTTACTGCTGTTATCATCCCTTCCATCTGTGCCCTATTTCAGGCTAACTTAGCAGTTGTATGTTAGCATGAAGCACAGGGAAGGAAATAACAAGATCAGCAGGATGAAACTGCACCAGGTTTGTCATCTATAACCATGTCTGGTATTGCTTCTTAGCCCCATCCCCTGGAAAGGACAAGACCTTCACTCCATTCCAGGTAGGTTCTTTGATGTGTACAATAGAATCCTGAATGATGGGTGAAATAAACCTGGCACTCCTGTGATTTATGAGTCATAAAATAAATGTTTAGTCAGGAGTCCCAGCAGGAGAGTTCCTGAGAATCAGAAAAAATGATTCCCAGTTTCACTTGATCTAAATAGGAGCTGTAGCTGCAATGGTAGGATATTTGTAATCAAGATTAGAGATGAGCGAATAAAATCAGACAAAGTGGAGTTTGATCAGAATTTCATGAAAAATTTGATTCGCAACGAATGCAAATTTCCTCGCGCTTCGTGGTAACGAATCGCAATTTTTCCAAAAATGGCTGCTACATGTGTGAAGACTAAGGACATGAGGCAAGGAACTCTGGGAAGGCGGGATCACCCAGATTGACATGCATGCATGCAGCCAATCAGCAGCCAGCCCTGTGATGTCACAGCCCTATAAATACAGCAGCCATTTTAGATTTTGCCATTTTCCAGCGTTCTGAGTGCAGGGACAGATGTGAGAAGGCACCAGGGACAGCAATAGGAAAAACCTCATTGTGATAAAAAAAAAAAAAAAAAAAAAAAATGAAAAAACGTACAGTATAAGTGCAGGGAAAAGATAGGGAGGAATCATTTCACAGCATCTTAATGCAGGGAGAATGTCAGAAGGCGCTAGGGACAGTGCTAGAAAAGCGATTTACAAGTGCAGGGAAAGATTATTTGGGGATCCAAATAGCCATTATACAGCTCTGTCATTCCAGCAATTTGTTCTTGGGGTGTAAGTGCTACGTTGAAAAGCCTTTAGTGGCTTATGTCTGTGGAAAAAGAAAAATATATACGCAGTTCACTTCAGCAGTTATATGAGGTGAAAGCGTCTATTGATGTATTTCAGTACAAAAAGAAATATATACGCAGTTCACTGTTGCAGTTATTTGCGGTGAAAGCGTTTAGTGATGCATTTCAGTGCAAAAAGAAAAATATATACGCAGTTCACTGTTGCATTTATTTTTGGCAAAAGCGTTTAGGGCCTATTTCAGTACAGAACGAAAAATATGTACGCACTTCACCAGTGCAGTTATTTGTTGTAAAAGCGTTTAGTGGCCTATTTCAGTACAGAAAGAAAAATATATATGCACTTCACAGTTATTTGTGGCAAAAGCGTTTAGTAGCCTATTTCAGTACAGAAAGAAAAATATATTCTCAGTTCACTTCTGCAGTTATATGTGTTGAAAGCGTTTAGTGGCCTATTTCAGTACAGAAAGAAAAATGTATACGCATTTCACTGGTGCAGTTATTTGTGGTAAAAGCGTTTAGTGGCCTATTTCAGTACAGAAAGAAAAATATATACAAACTTCACTGGTGCAGTTATTTGTGGTCATACAGTTTAGTGGCCTATTTCAGTACAAAACAAAAAATATATACGCATTTTACTTCTGCAGTTATTATTGTTTCAGTACAAAAACAAAATTATTCAGAGTTCACTGTTGCAGTTATATGTGGTAAAACCTTTAGTGACGTATTTTGGTAGAAAAAAATAAATATATTCAGTGTATACTGTTGCAGTTAGATGTGGCAAAACCTTTAGTGACGTCTTTAGGCCGAATGCACGTGGCCGTGTCCCGCGGCCGAGAGCGGTCCGTGGTATGCCGGGCTGGATTCCTGTTCAGAGCAGGAGCGCACGGCGTCATGGGTTGCTATGACGCCGTGCGCTTCATGTCGCCACTGCACTACAGTAATACACTATACGAGTGTATTACTGTAGTGCAGCGGCGGCATGAAGCGCACGGCCGTGTGCATTCGGCCTTAGGTCGAAAAACATAATTTCTTCAGCATTCTGCGCTGCAGTTGTATGTGGTAAAGTCTTTATTGATGTATTTCGGTCGAAAAACAAAATCAATTCAGCGTTCTGCGCTGCAGTTATATGTGGTAAAATATTGCAGCATTTCGGTCGAAAAGCTAATTTTATTCAGCGTTCAGCGCTGCAGTTATATGTAGTAAAATCTTTATTGACGTATTTCGGTCAAAAAACTAAATTTATTCAGCGTTCTGCACTGCAGTTATGTGGTAAAACCTTTTGTGACGTATTTCAGTCGAAAAACAAATTTTATTCAGCGTTCAGCGTTGCAGTTATATGTGGTAAAAATTTTATTGACGTATTTCAGTCGAAAACCAAATTTTATTCAGCGTTCAGCGCTGCAGTTATATGTCCTTAAATATTTATTGATGTATTTCGGTCGAAAAACTAACTTTATTTAGCGTTTTGCGCTGCAGTTATATGTGGTAAAATATTGATGTATTTCGGTCGAAAAGATAATTTTATTCAGCGTCTAGAGCTGCAGTTATATATGGTAAAATCTTTATTGATGTATTTCGGTCGAAAAGCAAATTTTATTCAGCGTTCAGTTATATGTGGTAAAATCTTTATTGACGTATTTTGGTTGAAAAACGTAATTAATTCAGCGGTCAGCGCTGAGGTTATATGCGGTAAAATCTTTATTGAAGTATTTTGGTCGAAAAACTAAATGAATTCAGCGGTCAGCGGTGCGGTTATATGCGGTAAAATCTTTATTGAAGTATTTTGGTCGAAAAACAAAATGTATTCAGCGGTCAGCGCTGCGGTTATATGTGGTAAAACCTTTAGTGACGTATTTCGGTAGAAAAAGAAAATATATTCAACGCTTACTGTTGCAGTTAGATGTGGCAAAACCTTTAGGCCTCGTTCACACTTCAGTGTTTGGTCAGTGATTTCCATCAGTGATTTGTGAGCCAAAACCAGAAGTAGAGCCTCCACAGACATGAGGTAGAAGGGAAAGATCTTCTCCTGTTCTGTGTTTAGAGTTGCACCTGGTTTTGGCTCACAAATCACTGATGGAAATCACTGACTAAACACTGAAGTGTGAATGAGGCCTTAATGACGTCTTTAGGTCGAAAAACTAATTTTATTCAGCGTTCAGCGCTGCAGTTATATGTGGTAAAATCTTTATTGATGCATTTCGGTCGAAAAACAAAATTTATTCAGCGTTCTGCTCTGCAGTTATATGTGGTAAAATCTTTATTGACGTACAGACGTGGACAAAATTGTTGGTACCCTTTGGTCAATGAAAGAAAAAGTCACAATGGTCACAGAAATAACTTTAATCTGACAAAAGTAATAATAAATTAAAATTCTATAAATGTTAACCAATGAAAGTCAGACATTGTTTTTCAACCATGCTTCAACAGAATTATGTAAAAAAATAAACTCATGAAACAGGCATGGACAAAAATGATGGTACCCCTAACTTAATATTTTGTTGCGCAACCTTTTGAGGCAATCACTGCAATCAAACGCTTCCTGTAACTGTCAATGAGACATCTGCACCTCTCAGCAGGTATTTTGGCCCACTCCTCATGAGCAAACTGCTCCAGTTGTGTCCGGTTTGAAGGGTGCCTTTTCCAGACTGCATGTTTCAGCTCCTTCCAAAGATGCTCAATAGGATTGAGGTCAGGGCTCATAGAAGGCCACTTTAGAATAGTCCAATTTTTTCCTCTTAGCCATTCTTGGGTGTTTTTAGCGGTGTGTTTTGGGTCATTGTCCTGTTGCAAGACCCATGACCTGCGACTGAGACCAAGCTTTCTGACACTGGCTAGTACATTTCTCTCTAGAATTCCTTGATAGTCTTGAGATTTCATTGTACCCTGCACAGATTCAAGACACCCTGTGCCAGACGCAGCAAAGCAGCCCCAGAACATAACAGAGCCTCCTCCATGTTTCACAGTAGGGACAGTGTTCTTTTCTTGATATGCTTCATTTTTTCGTCTGTGAACATACAGCTGATGTGCCTTGGCAAAAACTTCGATTTTTGTCTCATCTGTCCACAGGACATTCTCCCAGAAGCTTTGTGGCTTGTCAACATGTAGTTTGGCATATTCCAGTCTTGCTTTTTTATGATTCGTTTTCAACAATGGTGTCCTCCTTGGTCGTCTCCCATGTAGTCCACTTTGGCTCAAACAACGACGGATGGTGCGATCTGACACTGATGTTCCTTGAGCATGAAGTTCACCTTGAATCTCTTTAGAAGTCTTTCTAGGCTCTTTTGTTACCATTCGGATTATCCGTCTCTTAGATTTGTCATCAATTTTCCTCCTGCGGCCACGTCCAGGGAGGTTGGCTACAGTCCCATGGATCTTAAACTTATGAATAATATGTGCAACTGTACTCACAGGAACATCTAGTTGCTTGGAGATGGTCTTATAGCCTTTACCTTTAACATGCTTGTCTATAATTTTCTTTCTGATCTCTTGAGACAGCTCTTTCCTTTGCTTCCTCTGGTCCATGTCGAGTGTGGTACACACCATATCACCAAACAACACAGTGATTACCTGGAGCCATATATATAGGCCCAATGGCTGATTACAAGGTTGTAGACACCTGTGATGCTAATTAGTGGACACACCTTGAATTAACATGTCCCTTTGGTCACATTATGTTCTGTGTTTTCTAGGGGTACCATCATTTTTGTCCATGCCTGTTTCATGAGTTTATTTTTTTACATAATTCTGTTGAAGCATGGTTGAAAAACAATGTCTGACTTTCATTGGTTAACATTTATAGAATTTTAATTTATTATTACTTTTGTCAGATTAAAGTTATTTCTGTGACCATTGTGACTTTTTCTTTCATTGACCAAAGGGTACCAACAATTTTGTCCACGTCTGTATTTCGGTCAAAAAAGTAATTTTATTCAGTGTTTAGCGCTGCAGTTATATGTGGTATAATCTTTAATGACGCATTTTGGTCGAAAAACTAAATTTATTCATCGTTCTGCGCTGCAGTAGTTATATGTGGTAAAATCTTTATTGATGTATTTCGGTCGAAAAACAAATTTTATTCAGCGTTCAACGCTGCAGTTATATGTGGTAAAATATTTATTGATGTATTTCAGTCGAAAAACAAAATTTATTCAGCGTTCTGCACTGCAGTTATAGGTGGTAAAATATTGATGTATTTCGGTCGAAAAGCAAATTTTATTCAGCGTTCAGTGCTGCAGTTATATGTGGTAAAATCTTTATTGACGTATTTCGGTCAAAAAACTAAATTCATTCAGCGTTCTGCGCTGCAGTTATATGTGGTAAAATCTTTGTGACGTATTTCGGTCAAAAAAGACATTTTATTCAGCGTTCAGCGCTGCAGTTATATGTGGTTAAATATTTATTCATGTATTTTGGTTGAAAAACAAAATTTATTCAGCGTTTTGCACTGCAGTTATATGTGGTAAAATATTGATGTATTTCGGTCGAAAAGCTAATTTTATTCAGCGTTCAGCGCTGCAGTTATATATGGTAAAATCTTTATTGACGTATTTTGGTTGAAAAACAAAATTAATTCAGTGGTCAGCGCTGCGGTTATATGTGGTAAAATCTTTATTGAAGTATTTTGATCGAAAAACAAAATGTATTCAGCAGTCAGCGCTGCGGTTATATGTGGTAAAATCTTTATTAAAGTATTAAGGTCGAAAAACAAAATTAATTCAGTAGTTAGCTCTGCGGTTATATGCAGTAAAATCTTTACTGAAGTATTTCGGTCGAAAAAATTAATTTATTCAGCGGTCAGCGCTGTGGTTATATGTGATAAAATCTATATTGAAGTATTTAGGTCGAAAAACAAAATGAATTCAGTGGTTAGCGCTGCGGTTATATGCAGTAAAATCTTTATTGAAGTATTTCGGTCGAAAAACTTAATTTATTCAGGTTTCAGGGCTGCAGTTATATGCAGTAAAATCTTTTGTGACGTATCTTGATGAACTTTGCGACTCTTTCGGGCTCAGAGCTATCTTAAAGCTTTGTCTTCTCGTTGTCTGTAGCTACTAGAGGCCTGTCCATGCCAGGCAGGTTCCCCCAGAAGTATCTGGGTCGATGAGCAGCCGATTCCGCACTTGCATCAATCTTGACAGGATTCGTCTCCAGGTGGAGATAAACTGTTTTTTGGAATGCTTTCTCCATCTTAACCACATCGTTGAATAAACTGAAGACTGGCGGATTCTCTCTTGTCTTAGACAACACTTAATTTTTATTCTTAAATATTGAATATTAAATTGAACCAAAACTTGATTAAAATTATAAGAAAGTAAACTTAAATTCAACAGTATATTATCCCAATCTTTAAGGGACAATCAATTTGCCAAACCTTTTGTGCCGGAGAAAATGTATTATTAAATCGTGTTTTAAGCAACACTTTATAAAGTTGAGAAATTTTAACCTTTTGTTCTGTCCCATATTCCCTATAAATAAAGATGAAGTGGCCACTCTGTGGCCTCCTAATGCTGCTGCCACCTCCACAATCTCTCGTCATCATGGCACTCTGTGCCCCCCTCATGCTGCTGCCACCTCCACAATCTCTCGTCGTCATGCCACTCTCTGGCCTCCTCGTGCTACTGCCACCTTCACACAATGTCACCTTGCCACTCTGTGGCCTCCTGATGCTGCCGCCACCTCCACACTGTGTCACCTTGCCACTCAGTAGCCTCCTGATGCTGCCGCCACCTCCACACTATGTCAACTTGCCACTCAGTGGCCTCCTGATGCTGCCGCCACCTCCACACTCGGTCATTGTGACACACTGTGGCCTCCTCCTGATACTGCTGCCGCCGCCACCTCCGCACTCTGTCATTTGTCCACTCTCTGGCATCCTACTGATGCTGCTGCTGCCACCACCTCCAGACTCTGTCATTGTGCCACTTGTGGCCTTCTCCTGATGCTGCTACTGCTGCTGCCACTATCTCCAGGCTCTGTCATTTTGCCACTCAGTGGCTTCCTCATACTGCTGCCACCTCCACACTCTGTCATTGTGCCACTCGGTAGCCTCCTCATACTGCTGCAAACTTCAGACTCTGTTATTGTGCCACTCGGTGGCCTTCTCCAGATGCTGCTACTGCTGCCGCCAGATCCAGGCTCTGTCATTGTGCCACTCTGTGGCCTCCTAATGCTGCCGCCACCTCCACTTTCTGTCATTGTGCCACTCGGTAGCCTCCTCATACTGCTGCAAACTTCAGGTCTCCGCTTGTGAGTTCCGTTTGAAGGCTCTCACAAGCGGCACCGAACGGATCCGTCCAGCCCTAATGCATTCTGAGTGGACGCGGATCCGCTCAGAATGCATCAGTATGGCTCCGTCTGTCCTCCGCTCCACTCAGCAGGCGGACACCTGAACGCTTGCAGCGTTCGGGTGTCCGCCTGGCCGTGCGGAGGCAAACGGATCCGTCCAGACTTACAATGTAAGTCAATGGGGACGGATCCGTTTGAAGTTGACACAGTATGGCTCAATTTTCAAACGGATCCGTCCCCCATTGACTTTCAATGTAAAGTCAAAACGGATCCGTTTGTACTATCATGAAAAAAAAAAAAAAAAAAAGTTTCTTTTTTTGTTGTTCATGTTAATGCAAACGGATCCGTTCTGAACGCAAGTGTGAAAGTAGCCTTAAAGGGAATCTGTCACTAGCAATTTACCCCCAATTTTTTTTCATGAATCCATGTTTAACAGAGTACCTGTTTTCCATCTGTCTTGTTCTTTTGATTGTGAGTCTTGTCATTTCTTCAAAAAATTGATTCTTATGATATGCAAATGACGCTGTAAGGAGCCCAGAGGGGCGTTATTCTTTCTCCACGGTGCCCAGGAACGCCCCTCTGAAATGCCGTGCCCGGCTAAATTTGAAAACTAATAACGCCTCCAAGTTCATCTAAATCGCCTCCCAGAGGCGCGGCTAAGTGCTCAACACCCCCCCTCCTCAGTGCCGCGCTCTGCGGCAAACACCCCGATCCTCCTCTCGCCGGCATCCCAAATCCCGCGCAGGCGCAGTGCCGTCAGTCATCTTATCATAGCGCAGGCAATCACCGGCACTGCGCCTGCGCGGGATTTGGGATGCCGGCGAGAGGAGGATCGGATTTGGGAGGTGATTTAGATGAACTTGGAGGCGTTATTAGTTTTCAAATTTAGCCGGGCACGGCACTTCAGAGGGGCGTTCCTGGGCACAGTGAAGAAAGAATAACGCCCCTCTGGGCTCCTTACAGCGTCATTTACATATCATAAGAATCGATTTTTTGAAGAAATGACAAGACTCACAATCAAAAGAACAAGACAGATGGAAAAAAGGTACTCATGGATCCATGTTTAATAAAGTACCTTTTTTCCATCTGTGTTCTTCTTTTCCATGTCAGTCTTGTCCTTTCTTCTAAAAATTGATTCTTAGGATATGCAAATGACGCTGTAAGGACTGGAGCCCAGAGGGGCGTTTTTCTTTCTCCACGGTGCCCAGGAACGGTGCCCCTCTGAAGTGCCGTGCCCGCCTAAATATGAAAACTACTAACGCCTCCATGTTTAGCTGAATCGCCTCCCAGAGGCGCGGCTAAGTCCTCAACACCCGCCCCCCTCCTCAGCGCCGCGCTCTGCAAACACCCGATCCTCCTCTCGTCGGCGTCCCAAATCCCGCGCAGGCGCAGTGCCGGCGATTGCCTGCGCCTGCGCTCTGATAATACGGCTGAGGGCAACAGCTTCAACATAGTCACTGGGCTCGGCGCATGCCCAGTGACGATGTTGAAGCTGTTGCCCTCAGCCGTATTATCAGAGCGCAGGCAATCGCCGGCACTGCGCCTGCGCGGGATTTGGGACGCCGACGAGAGGAGGATCGGGTGTTTGCAGAGAGCGGCGCTGAGGAGGGGGGAGGGTGTTGAGGACTTAGCTGCGCCTCTGGGAGGCGATTCAGCTAAACATGGAGGCGGGGGGGGGCGGCGCGGAGATGAGTTGATGTTGGGGCTGGGGCCGGGCCCTGGGGAGAAAAGCAGCCACATAGCCGGCTGCAGGTCATGAGTGGGCGGGGCCAAATAGTGTGGGCGGGGCCTTATCTGCGCTACGGGCCCCCCAGTGCCGCGGGCCCCATAGCAGTGGCGTGGTCTGCCTCTATGGGCGGTACGCCACTGGTTCCCACCCTCCCTACTTCAAGACTGGGCCACTATTTTGCCTTTTGGCCTGGCTGACATTATCATTTGTTTGACACTTCTTCTGATCTGTCAGAAGGAAGGAAAAATGAGACAACGGATCCTGTCTGTGTAGCAGCTCTAAGGCCTGTATGGTCCCATCAGAATTGGCTTATGATTTGGTATCCCAAAGCAGGAGTGGGTACAAAACACAGAAGACATGCAAATATTCCATTCACATCTCTGTTTTAGATCCACTCCTGTTTTTTTTTGGTATTAGCAATACTGATGGATTATTGAGAAAATCCTGACCAAGTGAAGGCATATACTCCACAGACAGGATCTATTTTTTGTGGGTTATTGTTCTGACAGATCAGAGGAAGGGCAAATTAATCAGTGACGTCAACACAAACTTACTGCTGACACCCTCTCCACTCTGTCGGCGACCTCTATAAGCGTTTAATAGAACAGGTTCTGTAGACATCTATGGAGAATCAGCTGCGACAGTGTAAAAGGTGTGCGCTTCTTCTTGATGCTAACATCGACCTGTAAGGCTGAGTTCATACTTCAGTTATTTTGTCCGTTTTGGCCCCTTGACTGCCCAAATAAGTGAAGTGTGCAGTGATTCTAAGAGCGACGCCTGTCATCTGCATGTCATACTGCAAGGCACAGTGTTCTACGATAAAGGCTCTCTGCAGCCAAGAAATAGCCGTTTTTAACGCGATTTGCCTCGAATAATTTTGGATCGAAGCAAATCTTTTCGGAAAATTAGGCGAACCGGCCGAATCGAATTTGTTACAAATTCGCTCCTCTCTAATATTAATTACACACAGTTTCTTCGTTTTTAAGATACATTGGATTGATAAAAATGCAGTTGTACACATAGCATTTAAGGTGAAGGAAAAGGGTCCCTTTACATGGCCTGGTTCTGGACAATGATGAGCGTTGATCAATGATAAACTCCTTTACACTGGCCAATGGAAAGTGCATGAAGATGAACAATTATCACTATGATATTTTGTCCTTCATACTTTTTGCATTACATTAATTTTGCAAATCCCTTGTGCAAAACTACAGCTCCTATTACAGGTGAAACTCCAAAAAATTAGAATATCGCGCAAAGTTCATTTATTTCAGTAATGCAACTAAAAGGTGAAACTAACATATGAGATAGACTCATTACATGCAAAGCGAGATATTTCAAGCCTTTTTTTGTTATAACTTGGATGATTATGGCTTACAGCTTATGAAAACCAAAAGTCACAATTTTGAGGTCCCCTTTTCTCAGGGGATATGATTAATTAGCTGACTAGAGTGTGACACTTTGAGCCTAGAATATTGAACCTTTTCACAAAAGTGCATATAGTAGATTGTAGATTCATACAGTAGATTTATAGATTGTAAGCTCTTGTGAGCAGGGCCCTCACTTCGTTTTAAATGTTGACTATGTAATGTATGATTTTGTTTGTACTTCAGCCCTCTAATTGTACAGCGCTGTGGATTGTGTTGGCGCTATATAAAGATTATTATATACAATAAAGTGTAACTTCACCCTCCATTTGGGCACAGCCCTTCCTCCTTTCCTGTCTTCCCAGGGTTACCATCATCTACTCCAGAAGACAGCCTGTGGCTAATTTTATCCTATATTGCTCTCAAACTGTAGAAAGATTAGATTGCTATAGGGTCGCAGTCCAGCTATGTGAGAATTACATCCCATGTAAGGCTACTTTCACATTTGCGGCAGAGCGATCTGGCAGGCAGTTTCGTCGCCGGAACTGCCTGCGGGATCCGTCAAAACGTTTGCCAACTAATGCCATTTGTAAGACTGATCAGTATCCTGATTCGTCTTACAAATGCATTGAAATGCCGGATCCGTCTTTCCGGTGTATCCTTAAAAACGGATTCAGCATTTATTTTTTTCGGTCATTTATTCAGAGCGGAAGGTCGGATCCAGCATTCCGGTTTTTTGAATGCCGGATCCAGCACTAATACATTCCTATGGAAAAAATTCCAGATCCGGTATTCAGGCAAGTGTTCAGTTTTTTGGCCGGAGATAAAACCGTAGCATGGTGTGGTTTTAGGGTACTTTCACACTAGCGGCAGGACGGATCCGACAGGCTGTTCACCCTGTCGGATCCATCCTGCCGCTATTTTGCCGTGCCGCCAGACTCCCGCTACGTCCCCATTGGCTATAATAGTGACGGGGCGGAGCTCCGGCGCAGCATGGCAGTGCGCGGTGAGAGGCAGCCGGACTAAAAAGTCGGACATGCAGTACTTTTAGTCCAGCGGCCTCTCGCCGTGCACTCCCGTGCTGCGCTGGAGCTCCACCCCCGTCCCCATTATAGTCAATGAGGACGGAGTGGCAGTCCGGCAGCAATGCAAAATAGCGGCAGGACGGATCCGACAGGGTGAACAGCCTGTCGGATCCGTCCTGCAGCTAGTGTGAAAGTAGCCTTATCTCTGTCCTGATCAGTCAAAAAGACTGAACTGAAGACATCCTAATGCATCCTGAACGGATTCCTCTCCATTCAGAATGCATGGGGATAAAACTGATCAGTTCTTTTCCGGTATAGAGCCCCTAGGACGGAACTCTATGCCCAGGGCCGGTGCAAGGATTTTTGCCGCCCTAGGCATAGATCCATTTTGCCGCCCCCTCATGTCACTAACTCACTGACAGACAAACACACACTCTGAAAGACAGACACGCACTCAGACACTCACTGAATGACGTACACAGAAACTCACTGACAGACAGACACGCACTCAGACACTCACTGAATAACGTACACAGAAACTCACTGACAGACATACTCACTGACAGACACACATACACTCACTGACAGACAGACACACTCACTCACTGACAGGCACTCACTGACAGACACACACTCACTCACTGACAGGCACCCACTGACAGACACACATACACTCATTGACAGACAGACACACACTCACTCACTGACAGACATACACCTAACCCACTGAAACACATACACAGAAACTCACTGACAGACACTCACTCACTGGCAGACAAACACACACATATACTCACTGATAAACATACACATACTCACTGACAAACACACAGACACTTACTGACCGACAGACATCCACACTCACTGACATACACACACAGACACTCAATGACAGACACACATACATTTACTGACAGAAAGACATACATACACTCACTCCCTGACATAAATACACAGGCAGACACTCACTCAGTCAAACACTTAAACACTCACCTCCCTGGGGTCCAGTGTGGTGCAGCTCCTCAGTCCTCCAGTGCGCAATTTAGTATGCCGGGCCCGAAATGACGTCATTCCGGCATCACAGAGGGCGCACGAGGGAGGATTGGGGAGTTGCTAGAACAGCCTCCCTTGCCGCCCGCCTCCTCTCCTCCGGTAATTTACTGGCAGAGCAGGCACCTGCCATCAGGGTAAGCAGATGCCTGCTCTGCCATATTTAAGAAGGACCTCCACCTCCTGGCCCTCCTATAACGGCGCTGGGGGTGGCTCAAGAGCCGCTTGCCCAGGGCTGCAGCCTAGTTTGCCTATGTGGTTGCACCGGCCCCTTTCTATGCCGGAAAAGAAAAACCAAGTGTAAAAGTACCCTAATAGGAATAATAATGACATCTGATGTGGATGAGAGCAATCTGTATAGTTTAATTGGGAAGATCTAAATGCTTATCGATGAAGAGAAAAAGTTCCAGAGCAGTAATATAATCAGCTCCTTATTTTAGCTGGCTGTTAAATTATTCACAAACAAATCCTTCATGCTTCTGTTCACAACCACAACATTATTCTGCACAATGCTGCTATAGAGAATTGCTGAATGTTACTGATCGCAGCCAAGATTTACTGAGAAGCTTTTCAGAAGAGGCAATAGCACCAGATCTGCATGCCCATATTCAGTTAACCTCTTGCAGTAGCAGCACCTGCTCTTACAATATATCTGAACAAAACCAGCAACGCGTGTAACATTAATCAGCTATATGCAAGTTTTACTACCACTTCAGTGCTCTCTGTAAACATGGTCACCCTGTTGTCTGTGTAAAGAGGTGGATTTGGCATTTCTGGTGCCCCCAGCAAAGTTATGCCTGGCACCTCCCCATTTCACCACTAAGCTCTGCCCCAGTGCAATGCTAGACTTCACCCGTCAGCTTGCTAAGCTCCCCTCATGTTGGCCTGCTAAGCCCCACTCTCGTGTTAGCATTGCAGCCTGGCACTTCTGCTACTTTTCTTTGGAAAGATGGATAGATAGAAAGGGCCCACAGGCAGCTGGACTGGCTACAGGTTATATGTCTACCCCTTTAGTCCTTTTTTTTCAGCCAACCACTTCTGGTTAGCAGGGGGCCACTAATCTGTGGGGCTTACAAGAATTTGGTGCTTGGTGGTAAAGTCCACAAATGGCTGTGCATGAAGTGTTTTAAAGCAATGACGTTAAATCGTGTACAGTTGGTGATAAGTGGTTTCCTAGATTTAACATTGATGACCCTTTCATGCTATCAGTTTGTGATCAGTGTGAGTTTGATCCCTGCCAACCCCTAAATCATCAAAAGACAGGCAATGGCACTCCAGTTCTTTCACAGCACCACTCCCCATCGTGTGACTGTCTCTGACTGTGCAGCTAAGGCCGAGTTCACACTTTAGTTATTTGGTCAGTTATTTCCATTATTTAGTGTGAGCCAAAACAGGAGGAAATCTTAAAATGATATCTTATATCTGAATAGGCTTCACTAATGGTTTTGGATTACAATAACTGATGGAAATAACTGACCAAATACTTGAAGTCTTAATAAGTCCTAAGCCTTATCTTAGACTTATTAATAAAATGGGGCTCAGCTGCGGTACCAAACACAGGTACAAGGATATGTTGCCCACTGCAGTGATGAATTAGTGGGCCCATTTATCCTGACCAGGCATAGCTTTCTTATGGAAACCCTATTTAATATTCAGGTTAATCATTAATTTACTAATCTACTTGCGTAAAGCTCTCTCTTTATGCCCAGTAGGGTAGAGGTGCTGAATTGTCCCTCATAAACAATGTTCCTATCTGGGTAGAAAGAATTAAATTGTTTATCCTGATTTTCTTGGTCCATGACTAGAATGGCAGAATTATAGTCAAGGATGATACACAAACATTCAGGTTACCTGCACATGTGTGGACTATGTGCAGCGTAAGGACAAATCTTATGTACACTCAGGGCCGGCTCTATAATAAGGCAGACCAAGCGGCTGCTTGAGGGCGCAGAGAAGGGGGGGCGGTGCCAGGGCAGAAATAATTTTTCTTTATTTTTTTTATTTATTATTATTTTTAAATACGTAACTTGCGGACTTGCCCCGCCGGGCCCGGCCGCCCTCCGCAGCCTGCAGGTGTGCCGTGCGGCCCCGGCCCTCACCTCCTCACAGAGCGGTACGCAGGCTCAGCAGCAGCGGCATCAGCAACACAGACAGTAACAGGGTCAGGGGGGGTGACTGCTGAGTGGCGGCAGGCAGCAGCAAGTAGTGTAGACCGGGGAGCGGAGGTCTGGAGACAGGAGGTGGAGCTGTTGGTGGTGAGTAACTGTGTGGACAAATGTCTCTAAGTAGTCTGTCTATGCGGCCCGCAGGGAGAAATGTATGTGGCATGGGGGGTGAAATGATCATGATGGAGGGGGGAGAAATGTGACAACATGGATGGAGGAGGAGAGAAATGTTACATGGAGGCCTGATGTGACATAGGTGATTTGACATGGAGAGATAGAAATGTGACAACATGGATGGAGGGGGAGAAATGTGACAATATGGAAGGAGGGGGAGAAATGTGGCAACATGGATGGAGGGGGAAAAATGTGGCAACATGGATGGAGGGGGAAGAAATGTGGCAACATGGATGGAGGGGGAAGAAATGTGGCAACATGGATGGAGGGGGGAGAAATGTGGCAACATGGATGGAGGGGGGAGAAATGTGAGGGCTGATGTGACATAGGTGATTTGACATGGAGGGGGAGAAATGTGACATTGAAGCGGTGAAATGTGACATGGAGGGGGAGAAATGTGACATGGAGGCCTTAGTGGCACCGCCTCCGGGTACCGAGTGGTGTAGTTGAGGACAACCAAGATGTACTGGTGTCCTCTAGCAGACTTCGGTATCAGGCCTATGAGATCCATAGCGATTAGCTCGAATGGGACCTCCATAATTGGGAGAGGTACCAGGGGACTACGGAAATGAAGCTGGAGGCTAGTTATCTGGCAGGTTGGGCAAGACTAACAATATTCTTCTACCTCTCTGAACACACTGGGCCAGTAAAACTGCTGTAGAATCCGATCCTGCATTTTTTTGCATTTCCAGATGACCCCAGAGAACTGCTGGTGGGCTACTCTAATACGAGTTTGCGATAAGCTTGGGGCACCACCAACTGTTCAATGGATTCACCTCGCACCTGCCCGTCAGACGTCTGATTTGTGACAGCCCGATGCGCTGGAACTCCATCTTGTATATGCTTTATAGGCTGCAGCAGCAGCAACGTACCGTCAACAACTACCTGTAGCAGGACAGGTTCTGGGGAGCTTGGTTTCTTTTCACTGTGCCAGTGGCTGCTCATCCGCAACGCATGCAGACTTTTGCAGCCATTTGATGAGATCACCAAACTGGTCAGTCGCAGCCAGGGCACCATTAGTGACATCATACCTTACGCCTTCTTTCTGGAGCGTGCATTGCGTCGTGTCATTGATCAAGCCGAGTAGCAGGAGCTGAATGAATTCCCAGGGGGAATAGGGGCTAGAGGAGTCAGAGGAGGATGGTGGCTGGGGGGAGGAGGAGCAAGAAGAGCAGGCTTTGAGGGGGACTTTAAACTTTTCCTGGTGTTGTCTGTGGCGGGGGGAAGAGACCGAGGACGACATTCTCCTGGGCGATGAGCAGAAGACAGGGCGCTCCACCACTTCCAATATAGTGCAAATGGGGGCCTTCATACTCCAGTGTTTGAAGAGTTCCCTCCGTATAAAAAAGCATAAAGGGCAAGGATCAGTACAGGGTGGCAACCTACTTAGACCCCCGGTACAAACACAAAATGGCATACAGTCGTGGCCAAAAGTTTTGAGAATGACACAAATATTAGTTTTCACAAAGTTTGCTGCTAAACTGCTTTTTGATCTTTGTTTCAGTTGTTTCTGTGATGTAGTGAAATATAATTACACGCACTTCATACGTTTCGAAGTTTTTTATCGACAATTACATTACATTTATGCAAAGAGTCAGTATTTGTAGTGTTGGCCCTTCTTTTTCAGGACCTCTGCAATTCGACTGGGCATGCTCTCAATCAACTTCTGGGCCAATTCCTGACTGATAGCAACCCATTCTTTCATAATCACTTCTTGGAGTTTGTCAGAATTAGTGGGTTTTTCTTTGTCCACCCGCCTCTTGAGGATTGACCACAAGTTCTCAATGGGATTAAGATCTGGGGAGTTTCCAGGCCATGGACCCAAAATGTCAACGTTTTGGTCCCCGAGCCACTTAGTTATCACTTTTGCCTTATGGCACGGTGCTCCATCGTGCTGGAAAATGCATTGTTCTTCACCAAACTGTTGTTGGATTGTTGGAAGAAGTTGCTGTTGGAGGGGGTTTTGGTACCGATCTTTATTCATGGCTGTGTTTTTGGGCAAAATTATGAGTGAGCCCACTCCCTTGGATGAGAAGCAACCCCACACATGAATGGTCTCAGGATGCTTTACTGTTGGCATGACACAGGACTGATGGTAGCGCTCACCTTTTCTTCTCCGGACAAGCCTTTTTCCTGATGCCCCAAACAATCGGAAAGAGGCTTCTTCAGAGAATATAACTTTGCCCCAGTCCTCAGAAGTCTATTCACCATATTTTGTGCAGAAGATCAATCTGTCTCTGATGGGGTTTTTTGGAGGGAAGTGGTGGCTTCTTTGCTGCCCTTCTTGACACCAGGCCATCTTCCAAAAGTCTTCGCCTCACTATGCGTGCAGATGCGCTCACACCTGCCTGCTGCCATTCCTGAGCAAGCTCTGCACTGGTGGCACTCCGATCCTGCAGCTGAATCCTCTTTAGGAGACGATCCTGGCGCTTGCTGGACTTTCTTGGACTCCCTGAAGCCTTCTTAACAAGAATTGAACCTCTTTCCTTCAAGTTCTTGATGATCCTATAAATTGTGGATTGAGGTGCAATCTTAGTAGCCACAATATCCTTGCCTGTGAAGCCATTTTTATGCAACGCAATGATGGCTGCACCAGTTTCTTTGCAGGTCACCATGGTTAACAATGGAAGAACAATGATTTCAAGCATCACCCTCCTTTTAACAGGTCAAGTCTGCCATTTTAACCCAATCAGCCTGACATAATGATTAGCCTTGTGCTCGTCAACATTCTCACCTGAGTTAACAAGACGTTTACTGAAATGATCTCAGCAGGTCCTTTAATAACAGCAATGAAATGCAGTGAAAAGGTTTTTTGGGGATTAAGTTAATTTTCATGGCAAAAAAGGACTATGCAATTCATCTGATCACTCTTCATAACATTCTGGAGTATATGCAAATTGCTATTATGAAAACTTAAGCAGCAACTTTTCCAATTTACAATATTTATGTAATTCTCAAAACTTTTGGCCACGACTGTACATGTTACCAGCATCACAGAGGGCTTTCAGAATGCAGCATTTCTAGGCCGTGCTGCGACAGATGCTGCATTCTGTTGTTGCGGGCGCTAGCAGAGAAATTTCCACCCACAGAAAAACAGATGCGGGTACCAATCCTACCGTGCCTGCAAGAAGATCGCGGTTTGAAGATGTGTTGGTCACTTCGGATATGAGATCATTCTTGCAGCCAACCCATCGAGAGCCACCCTCTGGATCCAGCCTCAGAGAACACCTAGATCGACAATGGTTAACGGCCGATGTGGACTCTCTGAGAAACGAGGAACCCCTGGACTACTTGGTGTGCAGGCTTGACCTGTGGCCAGAGCTGGCACAATTTGCCATGGAACTATTGGCTTGCCCCTCATCGAGTGTCCTGTCTGAAAGGATGTTCAGCACAGCAGGGGGGATCGTGACCAATAAGCGCACTCGCCTAGCTCACGACAGTGTGGACTACCTCACATTTCTAAAAATGAATGAGGCATGGATCTCTGAGGAATTCAACACCTGTGATGACCATGTGTAATAGAATTTCCTCATGCCAGCCCACACATATCCGCCACCACCCAGAACAAAGAATGGTCCTTGTCTTATGTACCGGTGAAACCCGAAAAATTTGAATATCGTGCAAAAGTCCATTTATTTCAGTAATGCAAATTAAAAGGAATTGCATTAATGCAGCTTACAATTAGAATTTTGTGAAAAGGTTCAATATTCAAAAGTGTCACACTCTAGTCAGCTAATTTATTCATATGCCCTGAGCAAACGGTACCTCAAAATTGTGACTTTTGGGTTTCATAAGCTATAAGCCATAATCATCGAAATTATAACAAATAAAGGCTTGAAATATCTTGCTTTGCATGTAATGAGTCTATCTCATGTTAGTTTCACCTTTTAAGTTGCATTACTGAAATAAATGAACTTTGCACGATATTCAAATTTTTCGAGTTTCATCTGTATTTACAGCGGCATAAAAGGCCTTTTCAGGTGAATGCCTAATTTTTGGGGCCTCTACACCAGTGGCCTACAGTAAAAAAAAATTCAATGACCGCCTTATTAATCCAGCCAAATAATCACTTGTTCTTTTCTGTCAGGTGAATGCCTAATTTTTGGGGCCTGTACTGGCCTACAGTAAAAATTTTATCAGGTGACCGCCTAATGTACCTCCAGCCACATAATCACTTGTTCTTTTCTGTCAGGTGAATGCCTAATTTTTGTGGCCTGTAAAATTAAAAGCTTCCATATCTTACAACAAAATCAACATTGTGTTTAAGCTGTCATTCTAGAAAAATTTGCTAAATGTTCTGTAAAATAATTTTCTTCATTGCATCAAATTCAGTTGTTTCCAAACCTCATGAGAAATAAACCATCTGTAATTAGTCAATATTACCAAATTTCATAATAATCTGTTCATATATGCCCTGCAATACTAAAGTTAATTTTTGCTTCTAAGAAAACCCACTGAACCATCTGCCTGCAGTTTCTGTGTTCTCTCCATGTTTATGTGATCTTGTTGGGTTGTAGAACCACCAGAGCAGGAAAGAAGGAAGTCTGCTTGCTATAAATGTAACATCGTATATAAAAAATATAAAAATGTAATGTGTGTCTATTTAGAATTTTTAACCCCTTCCCGACCAGCGCCGTAATAGTATGGCGCTGCAAGAAGTGACTTCCCAACCAGCGCCGTAGCACTACAGAGCACTGATCGGGCTGGTGCAGGAGCTGCGCCCGCCCGATCAGCTGCAGGGGACCGGCTGTTCCCATTAGCCAAACCCCTGCTGTATGCACCGGCATCGGTGAAAACACAGATGCCGGCGCATTAACCCTTACTATGCATGTGTGATGTGTGGAGAGAGAGGGAGCACCTATCGGGGTCCTCGTGCTGCTGTGACAGGGACCCGATGGCTGGGACAGCAGCCTGATGCCTTCTTTAGGCATCGTTCTGCCTTCCCTGTTAGCCTGTAAGATCCAGCCCCCTGAATCTCACAGACAGGAAGGCTGTAAGTGCATTACACTGTGTAATACACTTACAGCCATTGCAATTCAATACAGATGTATTGTAATGCATTGTATAGGGGATCAGACCCCCAGAAGTTTGGGAAAAACAAAAAGTTGAAAAAAAAGTTTTGCATAATAAACAAAAAATAAGTTTCAAGTAAAAAAAAAAGCTTTATTTTCCCAAAATTATACATTTCAGGTATTTCCACGTCCGTATCAACCGGCTGTATAAAACTATCACATGATCCACCCTGTCAAGTGAATGCAGTAAAAAACAAACAAAAAAAAACTGTGCCAAAACAGCCATTTTCTGGTCACCTTCCCTCACAAAAATTGTAATAGCAAGCTATCAAAAAGGCATATGTACCCCAAAATGGTACCAATCAAACCGTCATCTCATCCCACAAAAAATGAGCCCTACCTAAGACAATCACCAGAAAAATAAGAAAAATATGGCTCACAAAAAAAAGATTTTATTCTGTTCAAAAATGCATTTAGTGTGTAAAACTTAGCAAAAAAAAAATAAAAATAGACACATAGGGTATTGCCGTGTCTGTACCAACCTGCTCTATAAAAATCACATTATATGTCCCCTGAGGTGAATACTAGAGATAAGCAAATTTCCAGTTATGAAATTTGTTTGCGATTCGTTTACTGGTAAAAAGTGAATTGCGTTATAGTTTCCGTTACCACGGACCATAACGCAATTCTATGACGGGCTGCATAACAGAATGCCTTCAGAGGCATTCCATTATTTATTCCATTATAACAGAAGTCTATGGGCTGCATAACGGATCCGTCCCGTTTCCATTATGCAGAAAAGGACTCCCCTGCATAATGGAAATGGGACGGATCCGTTAAGCAGCCCATAGACTTGTATTATGATGGAATGAATAACGGAATGCCTCTAAAGGCATTCCGTTATGCATTCCGTCACAGAATTAGCCCTTATATAAAACAATCACTAAAAAAATAAAAAATGGCACCCCTAAACCAATTAATAAAAATCTGGGCTGCAAAAGCCATATGGCGCTCCTTCCATGCTGAATCCTGCCATGTGCCCCCACAGCAATTTACCACCACATATACGGAGTTGCCGTATTCTGGAGAAAATGGGCAACAAATTATGGGGTGCTTTTAATCCTGTTACACCTTGTGAAAATGAAAAATTTGGGGCTAAAGCAACATTTTATGGAAACTTATTTTTTTCACAGCCAAGTGTTTCCTAATTCCGTATAACGCTTAGGGGGTCAAAGTGCTCAGTACCCCCCTTAATATATTCTTTGAAGGGTGTAGTTTCCAAAATGGGGTCACTTTTTGAGAGTTTCCTCTGTAGGGGTACATCAGAGTCTCTTCAAATAACAAAATGGTGCCTAAAAACCATTCTAGCAAAATCTGTCTCCAAAATCCATATGGCCCTCCTTTCCTCCTGACCACTGCCACATGCCCATAGAGCAGTTTAGCACCATGTATGTGGTATTTCTGTAAACTGCAGTATCACAGTAATGCATATTAAGGTCTAGTTTGCTGTTAACCCTTGCTGTGTTGCAAGAAAAAATTGATTAACATGAAAAATCTGCATACAAAATGACATTTTGAAATTTTGCTTCCATTTCTTGTGGAACACCTGAAGGGTAAACAAAGTTTGTAACATCAGTTTTGAATAATTTGAGGGGTGTAGTTTCTAAAATGGGGTCATTTATGGGTGGTTTCCATTATATAAGCTCCCCAAAATCACTTTATATATGAATTGGTGCTTAAAAAATGGTTTTGGAAATTTTGTTGAAAATTAGAAGAATGGCTTCTAAACTTCTAAGCCTTCTAACATTCTAAAAAAATTAAATGACATTCAAAATGATGCCAACATAAAGTAGACATATGCGGAATGATGACTGATAACTATTTAATGAGGCATTACTAGCTGTCTTAAAAGTAAACAAATTCAAATTCAGAAAATTGTGAATTTTTCCAAATGTTTGGTAAATTTGGGATTTTTTTAAAATAAATAAAGGAAAAATATATTGACTGTCGTGAAGTACAATGTATCCCGAGAAAACAGAATGGTTTGGATAAGTAAAAGTGTTCCAAAGTTATTACCACATAAAGTGACACATGTCAGATTTGGAAAAAATTGCCTGGGCAGGAAGGTGAAAACTGTAGAAAGTGTAGAGTAGAAAGTGTTAAACATGAATTCCAGGAAGTAATGATGGAAGCTGTACATAATACAATAACCAGAGGACAACATTGTGATATTTTCTTAAAGACTACAATATTTAGTGAATAAAAAGCCTATAATTATTTTGGTCTGTGCGACGTGCCTTTTCCTAATGGCAAAGCAAAGAGATAATGGCTGCAGTGATGTCACAGGATAGACATAATCCATTCAGTAGAGTTACAGCTTAGCAATCATACAGTGATGTCACAGTAGTCAAAATATAGAGATAGTTATTCATAATGCCGAGATATTGATGAATACCTAATGATGTATAGTGTCAAGAACACAATGTAATCTCAGCACAGAACTAATGCAAAAAATAATGCTATAATATAGGTTTACACCACAGGGTAATTTCAAAGTACATGAATATTGTCCTTGCCTCATTCTCCCAATTGTCTGAATTAACTTTTTCACCCCCCCCTTCATTATTCATAATCATTACTAAGTGCACCTACTGTACATAATGCTGGAAGCAAGCCCCTCATACTTACTGGGCCCAATATTAGCTGCTATGCCTACTCCCATGGTATTTACACCAATGAAGATAGGTATTTTACCAGAGAGTTAGGGCTGTTTCACACGAGTGGATGCCATGCGTGACATCCGCTGCGTGAATGACAGCCAAGACCCCCTGCGGACTGCAGAGACACAGAGCATTAACATTACTGATAATGCTCCTTGCCTCTCTGTGATCTTTTTACTACAAAATCACAGTGACAACTTTATCTCACTGTGATTTCGTAGTAAAAAGGTCACAGAGCGGCACGGAGCATTATCAATCATGTTAATGCTCCGTGCTTCTTCTGTCCGCAGCGGGTCTTGGCTGTCATTCACGCAGCGGATGTCACGCATGGCATCCACTTGTGTGAAACAGCCCTTACCGGTAGATTTTTATTTATACCACTTGTCAATTCAGTGCAAATACCTTTTCTGTTTTAATTTTTACATGACTAGACAGTTAGGCCCCTTTCACTTGGGTGAGAATTCCGCGCAGGTGCAATTCGTGAGGTGAACGCATTGCACCCGCACTGAATCGGGACCCATTCACTTCAATGGGGCTGTGCACATGAGCGGTGATTTTCACGCATCTCTTGTGCATTATGTGAAAATCACAGCAAGCTCTATATTGTGCGTTTTTCACGCAACGCAGGCCCCATAGAAGTAAATGGGGTTGAGTTAAAATCGCAAGCATCCCCAATCAAGTGCGGATGCAGTGCGATTTTCACGCATGGTTGCTAGGTGACGATCGGGATAGGGACCCGATATTTATTATTTTCCCTTATAACATGGTTATAATGAAAAATAATAGCATTCTTAATACAGAATGCTAAGTAAATTAAGGATTGAGGGGTTAAAAAAATAAATAAAATTAAACTCACCTTATCCACTTGTGGATGAGGTGAGTTTAAGTTTTAAATATTTTTTTTTACCCCTCCATCCCTAATTTACTTAGCATTCTGTATTAAGAATGCTATTATTTTCCCTTATAACCATGTTATACGGGAAAATAATAAAATCTATACAGCACCGATCCCAAACCCGAACTTCTGTGAAGAAGTCCGGGTTCGGGTCTGGGTACCAAGCATGCCGATTTTTCTCACGCGCGTGCAAAACTCATTAAAACGCTTTGCACTCGCGTGGAAAAATCACGCATTTTCCCGCAACGCACCGGCATCCTTTCCCGCAACGCACCCGCAACGACCGCGTGTAAGAGGCTTTCGTTATTTTTTTTCCCGGAACAGAATGTACATAAAAAAACATTTTTGTTATATAATGTTGACCAAGACAATAAATAATTTGGGTTGTTGCAGTCAAACCTAACTATATGTATATTAAAGGTTGGGATAGAAATGTATGACACTTTTCTTCAATGAAAGTCTATATGTGTTGCATTTTTAACAACCTTTTCCTATACATATTTAAACAGATATTAAATATGTAACCTAAAAAGTTGTTAGTATCCGTATAGATATTAACCTGTAGTGAGAGTCAGAGAGAGAGAGAGACAGAGAGCACTCTTGGGGTTGCTCTTTCTTATTAGGGAGACTAAGGGGGCGTTTTAGATGCCGGTCTTAAAAAGCCCCTATGTTGGTGGTGGATCTGATGTTCACACATCAGTATTTTTTTTTACCGTGGGTCAGTGAAAAAATCATGGAGACATGCATTACTTATGCGCATGATGCAGACCAAACATGCCCATTGAAGTCTACGAGTCTGTGAAAATCACGGATGCAATACGGATGGTATCTGTGTTGCATCCATTTTTTATTGGCTGCTGATAAGAGATGCTTTTGCTCTGCGTAGATGACATTCGCAGGGCAAAACACAGACAGACAGACCAAACACGGATCATTCACGGACATTTTCACAGAAAAAACACGGACTGAATTTTTCATATATGTCAAACGGACACAGAAATGTGAACGAGGCCTTATTCCATCGCAGAGACTGGGACAAGCTGCTGTCAAAGGGTCCTGGAAAACAGAGGATGGGACATGCTCTGGGCAGTCAGTCGGGGGCCTGCCTTACACATTGGATTGTCAGGGTATCTGCTGACATACTTCTAATGTGTATTGGAAGCTTTCTAGAACTAATAACAACCTAGAGGAGAAGTTATTCCACTCTGTGATTCTTTGCAAAACCTTTTCTTCGCTAATTAGAGACAAAATAAAAACGAGGAGTGACTGAAGAGTGGTCACTTCTCAGCATGACAAAAGGGGACACACCTAAGGAGGGAAGCCACCATACTGAGATTGGATTGTGTGGAATGCAGTGCCTTCAGGCTTCCCACACCTTGGAATACACACGAGAGACACTGAAACACTGACGTACATACTGGACATCCTTCAGAGAATGCGCATGACTCATTGGTGCTCGTTTGCATTTAGCTATATTATCAACAGGGTTATGCCCAGGTCCTAGGTGTTTTTCAGTACAGTAGATAATATCAGTGTTACATTTCATTAACCCTTTGGCTGATGCGAGTAGATCATGGTAGTCTTTGCACTTTCACACTGTTACACTTCATCATCCTTAGGGCTCATGCACACGAACGTATCTTCTTTCCGTGTCCGTTCCGTTTTTTTTTTATTGCGGACCATATGCGGAACCATTTATTTAAATGGCTCCGTAAAAAAACCTGAAGTTACTCCGTCTGCATTCTGTTTCCGTATGTCTGTATTTCCGTTCCGCAAAAAAATGTCCTATTATTGTCCGCATTATGGACAAGGATAGTACTTTTTTATTAGGGGCCAGCTGCTCCGTTCCGCAAAATATGGAATCACACGGACGTCATCCATATTTTTTGCGGATCCGTTTTTTGCGAACCACAAAATACATACGGTCGTGTGCATGAGCCCTTAAAAGGGTTTTCCGAAACTTTTTTCCTCTGGATAGGCCTTCAGTATCAGATCGGTGGGGATATGACACCTGGGACTCCTGCCGATCAGCTGTTTGAGAAGGCACCAGAGGATAATTTATCAGTCAGTATGTATGGCCTCTAGCACACGAGCGTTGTGCATCCGTTCTGTGAATTGGGGAGCGCAGTTTGCGCAAGAAACTGTGGAGGTCATACTCCCGGTTCAAGCCTTTGGGCTCCAATGTTTGCAAAGTGTGAATCCAATAGGATTCATGCTTCTTTAACATCTTAACCCTGTCACCACCTACGGGGTTGTGATACCTGTTCTATTATCCAATGGCAAACATTGGAGCCCAAAGGCTTGAACCGGGAGTATGACCTCCACAGTTTCTTGTGAATCTTCAGCTCTCTAGATATTTGCTACTATTCATAAATGCTTTCTTTCATTCTTTTTGTATATAAAACATTGACCATTGTTGCAAATCTATGTATTAGATAATTTGTTTCCTTTTTACTTTTAGAAAACCTGAAGATATCCCAGCAACAGCACAACTTTGCAACTTTAATTAACCCTACCATTGCTATTAGGAAATTTTCATTATTTGAATTGCTAATTGATTGCGGCTGGGATCTTTTCCTTTCCTATCTCTTCTCTTTACCTGCCTTATAGTCCAATTGGCCGACTGTTTTTGTTGATTTTGCTACCATGGTAATGTGATGTCATTTCCGCCTTGGCTGGTTATTTAAATGCCGTGTTTTATTTCTGTTTGTATCATATCCTATACGTTTGAGAAAGGCTCCAGACGTGAGTCGAAACGCGTCACGGATTAGGCTACTTTCACACTAGCGTTCGGGTTTCCGTTCGTGAGCTCCGTTTGAAGGAGCTCACGAGCGGACCCGAACGCAGCCGTCCAGCCCTGATGCAGTCTGAATGGAGGCGGATCCGCTCAGACTGCATCAGTCTGGCGGCGTTCAGCCTCCGCTCCGCTCGCCTCCGCACGGACAGGCGGACAGCTGAACGCTGCTTGCAGCGTTCGGGTGTCCGCCTGGCCGTTCGGAGGCGTGCGGATCCGTGCGGATCCGTCCAGACTTTCAATGTAAGTCAATGGGGACGGATCCGTTTGAAGATGCCACAATGTGGCTCAATCTTCAAGCGGATCCGTCCCCCATTGACTTTACATTGAAAGTCTGGACGGATCCGTCCCAGGCTATTTTCACACTTAGCTTTTTTTTGCTAATATAATGCAGACGGATCCGTTCTGAACGGAGCCTCCGTCTGCATTATTATGAGCGGATCCGTTCAGAACGGATCCGCCCGAACGCTAGTGTGAAAGTAGCCTCATATGTGACAATAAAGATTTCCTTTTTTCAAGATTCAGTGAGTGACGGTCTTCCTTTACTAACTTTATCTCACTGTGATTTTGTAGTAAAAAGGTCACAGAGAGGCACGGAGCATTATCAATCATGTTACTGCTCCATGTCTCTGCTGTCCGGAAGGGGCTTGGCGCTCTTTCACGCAGCAGATTATTCGCACGGCATCTGCTCGTGTGAAAGAGCCCTTAATCTTGTTTATCGTTCCTTTTCCTGTTAGTTGCAATCCTGTGAAACGAGCAGTGTCCATAACAGGAAATCACGTTCCCACACGCAGCATGTTTTCCTCACTGAACACGCTTGTCTGAAGAAGGCCTCCCCTTTCCGACCAGGTGCATTTTCCATATTTTTTTTTTAAGCCATAACTTTTTTCCCATTCGGTCATATAAATAATTTATGCAAATTTTTTTGAATGCATATATTTCACTGTGTTTTGCAAGCCAAAAAAAGAAAGAAAAATGGGGAAACACCCATAATTTGTCAGAAAATATATAAACAGATTTGTGTGTAGCAGATCTCCAAGAACTGTGCCCCAAAACCGCACAAAAACCACATACATAATTCAGCATTATTTATCGCAGTTTTTGTGCATTTTTTTTTTTTTTTGGGTGTGGATATTGGTGCTGATTTTCTGTTTAACAACCCATTGAAATCTATAGGGAAAAATATTCTACATAAGATGTGGAATGGCACAATCAATTGACATGCTGCAGATTTTTTTATCCACACGGCAGGGTAATTTCCGCACAGAAAAAAGTGCAAAGTGTACATGAGATTTGTTATTAGACTGTAGTTTTTCCTCTTGAAAATCCGTGTAGAAAACCCTCATGTAATCCGAACTGTGCGCAGTTACCTTTAGTGCTCATACACACAACCGTTAGCAGTTTTGTGGTCCGCAAATTGCAGCTCTCCAAAACACGGATACCGGCTGTGTGCATTCTGCATTTTGAGGAACGTCCAGCCCCTAATAGAACGTAATGTGGACAAGAATAGGACATGTTCTATAATTTTGTGGATGGCATGGAACGGACGTGCGAATGTGGACAGCACATGGAGGGCTGACCACATCTTTTGCGACCCACAAAAAATGCGAATTGGATGCGGACCCAAACCATAGTAGTGTACATGAGCCCTTAGGCTGGTTTCACACATTTGGGCACATTTATCAAGCTAGCCAGTTTTTAGGTGTAAAATTAGACAGGCGTATTTTATTTGGCTGTCTTTCTTTTGCCGAGTATTAATTAAAGGGGTTGTCCTGGCTGCCGGCACCCCCACCGGTCAGCTGTATGAGGAGACGGTGCTCGCAGTGATTACTTGCCGTCTTCCGTCTTTCTTTCTGCTCTCCACTGCTGCTATCTATAGCAAAGACCATAGAAAGCAGCAGTGCACAGTAGTGATGGCCGAACATCGGCGTTCGCAATAAAATGTTCACGAACTGCGCGTTTGCGGCGGGCCCAATTGACTTTAATGGCAGGCAAACCTGAAAAACCTTCAGGTCATATTTGCAGAAAACACTTACTAGAAGTGCACAAATAGTCCCACAACATGGACAGTGACATACCAGATGGGGACCATTGGCAAAAATGCCCACAAAAAATATGTATTTTAATCAGGGGCCATTTTTATGCGTCTTAAAGGGAAACTCTCAAAAATGTGCCCTACTGGAGGTTAGAAATTTTTTATTTTAGGCCACGGGAGTACAGGCCCCAAAAATTAGGCATTCACCTGACAGAAAATAACTTGTGATTATGTGGCTGGAGGTATATTAGGCGGTTACTGGATACAAATTTTACTGTAGGCCAGTACAGGCCCCAAAAATTAGGCATTCACTTGACAGAAAAGAACTTGTGATGATGTGGCTGGAGGTACATTAGGCGGTCACTGGCTAAAAATGTTACTGTATGTCACGAGGCGCCGACTTCACGTTCCTCCTCCTCAGTGCCGCTGACGCCTTGCGGCGAGGAAGTGCGCTGCGTCCTCGTCTCCATAGCACCTCCTTAGCGCGGTCGGCGTCCTACACTCCCATGGTAACTGTAAGGGGAATGAGTCATGTGGCGCTGGTCTTCCCCACTATATATAGGAAACCTGCTGGCCACAGGTTGCCTGTGAATAAGGTCCTATCCAGTGTTCCTTTGTGTGATTCTGTGGCTTTTGACTCCCGACTCGTTGATCGTCTCTGTCCTTGCTTGCTCCTTGTGTCTGCTTCGCTTCTCCTGGTTTTTTACTTTGGCTTGTTTTTGACCCGTCTTTGCTAATCCTCTTGTACTGTTGTTACCTCCAGGTTCTGACTCGGCTTGTTGACCATTCTATGTTTGTTTGTCTTGTTTGCCCCTCCGCACTTACAAAGGCTGGGGAAAGCCACCCAGTTGTGCTCCGTTACCTAGGACGAATAGTGCAAGTAGGCAGGGACAGGGGTATGGGTGGAGTCAGTGGTGCATCATCCCCTTCCCCTATTTGTGACACTGTAGGCCAGTACAGGCCCCAAAAATTAGGCATTCACCTTACAGAAAAGAACTTATGATGTTGTGGCTGGAGGTACATTAGGCAGTCACTGGATACATTTTTTACTGTAGGCCACTGGAGTACAGGCCCCAAAAATTAGGCATTCACCTGACAGAAAAGAACTTGTGATTATGTGAATGGAGGTACATTAGGCAGTCACTGGATAAATATTTACTGTAGGCCAGTACAGGCCCCAAAAATTCGGCATTAACCTGACAGAAAATAACTTGTGATTGTGTGGCTGGAGGTACATTAGGCAGTCACTGGATAAAAATTTTACTGTAGGCCAGTACAGGCCCCAAAAATTAGGCATTCACCTGACAGAAAAGAACTTGCTATTATGTGGCTGGAGGTACATTAGGAGGTCACCGGATACATTTTTTACTGTAGGCCAGTACAGGCCCCAAAAATTAGGCATTCACCTGACAGAAAAGATCTTGTGATTATGTCGCTGGAGGTACATTAGGCGGTCACTGGGTAAAAATTTTACTGTAGGCTAATACAGGCCCCAAAAATGAGGCATTTACCTTACAGAAAAGAACTTGTGATGATGTGGCTGGAGGTACATTAGGCGGTCACTGGATAAAACTTTTACTGTAGGCCAATACAGGCCCCAAAAATTCGGCATTAACCTGACAGAAAATAACTTGTGATTGTGTGGCTGGAGGTACATTAGGCGGTCACTGGATACGATTTTTACTGTAGGCCACTGGAGTAGAGGCTGGCTGCGTTACCGCAGTGTTGTTCTCCAGACTAAATGTGCCTGATATGGAAACTGGGAGCAGACTGGTGCAGGCGGCGTGTGGAGAAATGACTATACCTATCCTCTGACTTTCATCACCAGAAGACGATGGACGCAGCCGAAAATATAATTTGCAAGACTCTCTAAAACAGATAAAATCATCCGTACCCCCCGTAAATCAATCAGGAAGAGCAACCTTAGGCTCCACATAAATTTGACCTCCTCCTGATGCCAGAGCATTCTGACACTGTGTGACTGAACCACGTAGCTCCGCAACCTCTAGGGATAGCCCCTGCATGCGGTTAACTAACGTATCAATTGATGCCATCACAAAAAACGCTGAGCAATGGCAGTCAACGTATGGCGGGTTATAATGTCACGCCGGACGGCATCTCAGGCATACAGATAAACCAGCAAACCAGGCTCTAGGCGAGAAGCAGGGGAAGGGTCACCTCCTAGCAAATCCCTGACTTCTCTCCCTGCTCTGCTCAGCCCACATTCAAACCTTGATGGTAGGAATGAAGTGTCCTCGTGCCTTGGCTAAAAACACCCTAGATTCCCTGAGATGGTGAAAAGGGGAATAGGAGCAGCCTGCTCACAAAGAACCTGGATGGGAGAGATGACACCAACACAACCAAGATAGCAAACAACAAAAACTGAAAGAACACTTATCTTTTCTGAGCTGGAACAGACAACCTTCCCTCCTTGCTTCCAAGGCCAGAATGATTTCTATAACCCGCTCAGAGCACTGGGATAGAGTGCTATTTAAACTAATGACCCCATCCAGTGCACCTGATGGGAGGCGGATCCAGCACGGCTCCAAAACAGAACACTAAACACGTGCTGCTATTCTGGCTGACCTCCGTACATAGTCAGAGCAGGACATGACAATATATAATTTATACTCGGATATATAGTCCTGTAAGTACTTGGGGCAGTGGGATCTGTGCTAACCTTGTGCCTAGTGGGCTAAGAGCTGATTCTGCTGGCTCTTCAAGCAATAGATGGCCTGGACCAGCGTGAAATCATAAATGGCAGGCAGTGCCAGTGAGCACTGATCAGAGTGGCCCCCGCGCTCCACAGCCGCTCCCGCCTAAACTAAAGGTACACGTCGGACGTGCCATGCACACAGCAGCACTGATGACATTGTGACGTCACGTCATACAGCGCACTGTGCGGTACGGACATGCTGCCAGGCCCTGCTCCCAGTGATGGGGATACGTAAAGCCATCCTGACCCGTGCCAACTGCCAACACCCGTGTAACCACAAATAAAGGAGAACTTCCATCCTGGCTTTATATCGAACCCCTTAATCAGTATTTTGTGGAAGCAAGTATATCACAGGCCTCAATCAGCATTTTGTGGAAGCAGGTATATCAAATCCCTTAATCAGTATTTTGTGGAATCAGGCATATCACAGCCCTCAATCAGTATTTGGTGGAAGCAGGTATATCGAACCCCTTAATCAGTATTTTGTGGAAGCAGGTATATCGCAGGCCTCCATCAGTATTTTGTGGAAGCAGGTATATCGCAGCCCTCAATCAGTATTTTGCGGAAGCAGGTATATCAAACCTCTTAATCAGTATTTTGTGGAAGCAGGCATATCGCAAGCCTTAATTAATATTTGGTGAAAACAGGTATGTCGAACCCCCAATCGGTATTTTGTGGAAGCAGGTGTATCGCACCCCTCAATCAATAATTGGTGGAAGCAGGTATATCGAACCCCATAATCAGTATTTTGTGAAAGCACGCATATCACACCCCTCAATAATTTTTTTTGCCACAACAGTTATATCATACCACCCTGTTTATTTGGGGTATATCACAGCCGTCAATCAGTATTTTGTGAAAGCAGGTATATCATACCCCCAAATCAGTTTTTGGGGGGGCAACAGGTATATCACACCCGTTGCAAATAGTTGTTCCAATAGCGCTTTTCCCTCTATATAGTTGCGGTATCGCAGCAGAACTGCATACAACTTCCCTCTATATAGTTGCGGTATCGCAGCAGAACTGCATACAACTGCTGCACAGGTATATCACAACCCCCAGTATATTACACCTATCGATAGCACACCTATACCAGTCCTTAAAAGGACTTTTCTGGCCCTATTAGCTAGCGTTTGGTGTCCCTAACAGCCTGTCCCTGCTCCACACAGCAACATCTCCCTACACTGGCAAAACACAGAATTTAAAATAGCTGCCAGATCGGGTTCTGTTATAGGCTGGGGGTGTGTCCATGTGCTGAAACGTCTCAATTGGCTGTCCTGTCCCACCTGATGGATGTGTTATGGGTCAAAGTTCGACGCAATGCAAAAGAATATGGCGCCTCTTTCACACTTGCGTTGTCCGGATCCGGCGTGTACTCCACTTGCTGGAATTACACGCCGGATCCGGAAAAACGCAAGTGAACTGAAAGCATTTGAAGACGGATCCGTCTTCAAAATGCGTTCAGTGTTACTATGGCACCTAGGACGCTATTAAAGTCTTGGTTGCCATAGTAATAGTGGGGAGCGGGGGAGCGGTATACTTACCGTCCATGAGGCTCCCGGGGCGCTCCAGAAGGACGTCAGAGCGCCCCATGCGCATGGATGACGTGCCATGCGATCACGTGATCCATGCGGTTGGGGCGCCCTGACGTCACTCTGAAGCGCCCCGGGAGCCGCACGGATGGTAAGTATACTGCTCCCCCGCTCCCCACTACACTTTACCATGGCTGCCAGGACTTTAGCGTCCCGGCAGCCATGGTAACCATTGAGAAAAAGCTAAAGGTCGAATCCGGCAATGCGCCGAAACGACGTTTAGCTTAAGGCCGGATCCGGATCAATGCCTTTCAATGGGCATTCATTCCGGATCCGGCCTTGCGGCAAGTGTTCAGGATTTTTGGCCGGAGGAAAAAGCGCAGCATGCTGCGGTATTTTCTCCGGCCAAAAAACGTTCCGGTCCGGAACTGAAGACATCCTGATGCATCCTGAACGGATTTCTCTCCATTCAGAATGCATTAGGATAATCCTGATCAGGATTCTTCTGGCATAGAGCCCCTACGACGGAACTCTATGCCGGAAGAAAAGAACGCAGATGTGAAAGAGCCCTTAGTCTAGAAAATCTAAATAGGTGAAGGAGGTGCAAAAGCCTCAAAAATAGGCACAATTTCAGTTGAATATGCAACAAAAAAAATAAGAGTCTAGAACTGCATTTTTTTTGTACTAAAAACTAGCACAGACACTTTAGTAAATGTGCCTCATTGTGGTTTTCACATAGCCAGATCACTCACGTGGTGGGGATTTTTAAATCTATCTGTTGCAAAATTCTGCCACGGATTTAATCTATCGCAATGTAATGAGTTATGTGCCTAAATCCACACCACATTTAGGGCTGTTTCACACGAGCGGATGCCGTGCGTGTCATCTGCAGCGTGAAAAAGAGCCAGGCCGCGCTCTGGACAGCAGAAGCACAGAGCAGTAACATGATTGATAATGCTTCGTGCCTCTCTGTGATCTTTTTATTACAAAATGATGGTGACAACTTTATCTTGCTGTGATTTTGTAGTAAAAAGGTCACAGAGAGGAACAGAGCATTATCAATCATGTTACTGCTCCGTGTCTCTGCTGTCCGGAGCGAGGTTTGGCAGTCTGTCACGCTGCGGATTCCACGCACCGCATCCACTCGTGTGAAACAGCCCTTAGTTGCTTATTTTGGTGCAGATTTCCAGCCTGGCTCAACAACATAATGGGGCACATTTATCAAGCTAAAAAAAACAGACATATTGGCAACTACAGTGTTCAATTGGCGCCTCAGTTATTATGCCTTAATAAAACTGGATTTTCTTTTTTGGTTAAAGTCTGACATCTAGGTGTAGATATATCAAAACTGGTGTAAAGTAGAACTGGCTTAGGCTACTTTCACACTAGCGTTTTGGCTTTCCGTTTCTGAGATCCGTCATGGGCTCTCAAAAGCGTTCCAAAACGGATCAGTTTTGCCCTAATGCATTCTGAATGGAATAGAACACAATAGAAAACTGATCCGTCCCCTATTGACTTTCAATGGTGTTCAAGACGGATCCATCATGGCTATAGAAGACATAATACAACCGGATCCGTTCATGACGGATGCATGTAGTTGCATTATTGTAACTGAAACGTTTTTGCAGATCCATGACGGATCCGCATAAAATGCTAATGTGAAAATAGCCTTAGTTGCCCATAGCAACCAATGTGATTCCACCTTTCATTTCCCAAAGGAGCCGTGAAAAATGAAAGGTGGAATCTTTAAGGGTGTGTACACAGGGAATGCAAAAATCTGTTGATAAAGTTGCAGATTCTACCACCAATCTGTGATAATCTGCAGCAAAATTTGCAGCAGATTTCACCCGTCTACATTGAAAGTGGGGGAAACTGTGGTGAAATTCCACAGAACAACTCAATATACTGCAAATTTAAAAAATCTGCAATGAAGATCAATTTGTGGGCAACAAGTATCCTTAGTTTATGGGTGCATTCACACATTCGGATGTATTTCGCAGTCCACAAAATGTGAATCCGGAAAAATACAGATTTTTTTTTTTTTTGTGGACCCATTGTAGCAATGCCTATGTCCGGAACAGACACAAGGATGCGGACAGCACACAGTGTGAATGAATATGAAATGAATATGGTTGTATGAATAGGGCCTATGGATGAGATTTGTTCACTTTGCTGCTACTTTATTCCCCTGTGAGGTTTTAACAGCATATCTGTCCCACGTGGATGTATCCTAAAAATCTGGCAGAAATGGAGGCTGAGGATATTAAATGTATTATACAAACCCTATAATGCCCCCTCTAATGCCCTGGCCCCTCACACAGATTGTACTTACCTTTCTCCCCTGGCACCCGGGTCGCTTCTGATGCCCGCACAGCCGCTGCTGCATCTCCCCAAAATATCTGTTGATGGGGTGATGCTAGGGAGGCTCGTCTCCATTGCAGCCTTCTATTGGCTGCCCCCCCATCGCCAGATGTTTTGATCTGCGTGACAGGGAGATGCAGCAGCGGCCGTACAACCTGTGTGAGGGGCCAGGGCATTAGAGGGGGCAATACAGGAATTGGATAACCCCTTTACTGTCACAATCCCTGAAAGTGAAAATTCAATGTTCCATACTCATAATGCAGTCTACTAGCAAGCCAAACGTAAATTGTCTTGATGCCAGTGGATTATTATTATTCTCTGATACAAATGTAAGAACGTGTATGTAATTAGGAAACACCCAAAGTGATGCATAATAACAGGACAACCCTAATCTACATGTTTCTACTCCATTGTGCATGCAGGCTTTGATGTGCGGCACCATTCTACTGCTCCGATGAAATGATTACTTGTCCGGCATTCTTCAACCAGTATTAAATGTGCATGATTGTAGTAATACAAAGTAAGCTGAAAACAGCCTACTTTATCCATCAATCCTTGCTGTACTTGTCCCTTTTTATACAGTATTACAGCACAATATTACCATCATTTTCTCAGTGTAAAGAGAATTGGAAACTGTGATATAAAGACTTCTGTGCAATTTAACTAAAATGTATTTCAACTAGGACAATTGAATTATTTGAAAAGGCTGTTCTTGGACTTGTGAAGCTCTGCTATATGTAAGGCTACTTTCACATCTGCGCTTCTGCTGTCCGGTTTTGAGATCCGGCATGGGATCTCAAAACCACAGCAAACGCTTCTGATATAATAATAAAACTGGCTGCATTCGTTCTGAACGGATCCGCTTGTATTATATTGAAAATTAGGAAACTGGATCTGGCACTAAATCTATGTAAGCCAATGGGTACTACATCAGTTTTTTTGTGTTCGGTATGGGAACGCAACAAACTGAAACAGAATGCATTCTGATGCACTGCCTTCCGGTTTGTTCAGTTTTTTCCCCATTGACAATGAATGGAGACAAAACTAAAGCGTTGTGCTGCGGTTTTGAGAGCTTGTGCCATATCTCAAAACAGGACAGCACAGATGTGAAAGTAGTCTCATTTATTTTTTCAGCATTTTACTTGCCTGGGATCATATTTTTGTATGTTTTAGAGAAAACAACACTCAAACTTTTTCAGTGATAGCTGACACCTACGGTTGAAATTAATGTCAAAATTAAAATATTGCTTAGGCTATGTTCATATCTGCACTAAAGGTAATCCACAAGTCTGTTCTGACAGAGGAACAGACTGCCGGAGTTACCTTATCCAGCATAGTGCACACTACCAGATCCCCATTGACTATAATGGGATCCAAAGGAGATCCAGTGGCTTTCCGGCATAAATGCCAGCTTTTGGCCAGACAAATACCACTACAGGCATTTACTATTATGTATATTATAGACCAGTAGGCTTAACTTCTGTTGTAGGAAAAATGTTTGAAGGACTCTCAAAGGGCTATATACAGGAGTATGTGAGTGTTATATCATAAGTGATAACATGCATGGATTACCAAGGACGGAAGTTGAGTAGAAGGGGGAGGAAGGATTTGGGTGTTCTTGTAGATCACAGACTAAATAACAGCATACAATGTCAGTCAGCTGCTTCTAGGGCTAGCAGGATATTGTCATGTATAAAATATTAGTTATGAGGAAAGAGGAAAAGAATTACATTTATTTAGTCTTGAGAAGAGACGTCTAAGGGGAGACATGATTAACCTATACAAATATATAAAAACTGTGTCATGTAAAATCTCCTCAAAAGACAAGGGGGCACTACTTCCATTTAGAGAAGAAAAAGTTCAGTGTCCAGAGGCTTCTTTACTGTAAGAACTGTAAATCTGTGGAACAGTCTACCTCAGGACGTGATCCCAGCAGGAACAGTGAACAGTTATAAAAAAGGCTTAGGGTACTTTCACACTAGCGTTAAAGTTTTCCGGTATTGAGTTCCGTCCTAGGGGCTCAATACCGGAAAAAAACGCATCGGTTTTATCCCAATGCATTCTAAATGGAAAGCAATCCATTCAGTATGCATCAGGATGTCTTCAGTTTAGTCACTTTTACGGTATTTGGCTGGAGAAAATATTGCAGCATGCTGCAGTATTTTCTCTGGCCAAAATTCCGTAACACTTGCCTGATTGCCCAAACCGGATTGAAATGTATTAATGCCGGATCTGGTACCAAGTGTTCCGGAAAAACGGATCAGGCTTCCCGGTCTGCACATGCGCAGACCTTTAAAAATGTGAAAATAAATAAATAAATACCAGATCCGTTTTCCGGATGACACCGGAGAGACGGATCCGGTATTTCAATGCATTTGTCAGACAGATGCGCATTCGGATCCGGAAACAAATGGTATCCGTTTGCGCACAGATTTTCGTCTCTGGCAACGGAACTGCCTGCCGGATTCCTCTAACGCAAGTGTGAAAGTACCCTTAGATAAATTCTTAAAGGGAATGTGTCATCAGAAAAGGACCTGCTGTTTGCTGCATGTTTAACATATTTTTAAATAATTTTTGATGATGTTATTTTTAATTTTTCATGTCACTTTGTATATTTAAACTAAAACCAAATCCTGCAGTTTTTGAACTGGCCACTATGTCCAATAATTGGAATCACTTCTTGGTTTGTACCGATTAATTCTGCCTGTAATGATATCACCTCTGTGTGTAGATAAGACAGGATCCACCATTTACAATAGGTGATTGTAAGCGATTATCCATTCTTTCCTTGTATAAAAGTCAATAAGGTCCCCTCCAGTCCATTGTGTCTATGGCCTATGAAGCTGCCATAAAGCATATTTTTATGCTTTGTAAATGCTGTTAAGAACAGCTCAGGCAAGATGGCAGCACCCATAATAACGTTCAGGAAAAAAAAAAATCTAAAATCAGATAGTAAAAACATAAAAAAAGATGTGCTACTATCTGATTTTAATTAGCAGGTAAAGTTTTTGGTGACACATTTCCTTTAAAAGTAAATAACATTAATACTTATGAAAATGTGTAGAAGTCTGGGTCTCACTCCCCTTTTCAAAATTCACATCCTCACCTATCCCTTGGTTTAACTTGATGGACGTATGTCTTTTTTCAACAGTATGAACTATGTAATTATGTTATATTATTATATTATATAATGTTATATTAAACGTACACATCCGGACCTGATTGGAGGAGCCCGCAGCCTGTTTGAGTGCAGGGAGACAGCAACATCGGCGGTGCAACAGGGGCATAAGTACTAACTAAACTATATTTTTTCCACAAGACAGAAGGAAGGCTGGATTTCCTAAAAAGCCCCCTTGAACTTAGCCAAAAATATTGTAAATATATTTTTTTGCTAACTAATACAATAATCTAACAATCGGTAATACAAACCAACAAATATAATACTAAATGGCATGTCACAACCCCCATAACTACAGCCACACTGTCCTCTAAGAATAGTGCCATCAGAAATGTGCCCTTTAAACTATGCCAGCAAAGTGGGAGATTTCAGCTCTAAAACCTGCATAATTGTGAAGGGAAATATAAACTAAAAAAGGCAGTAATTTAGGAACAATTCAACATAAGTATTCAGAAATTCAGTCGACTTTCATGTGGATTAAAATCAATAGGTAAACAGAAAAAGTGCACCTGAACGTTTGAAGAACTTTATTAAAAAACTATTGCAAATGCCACAAAATTAATTTTTGTAATATACTTTATTATTTTTAACATTTTACATACAAAATAGGCACCTGAACTGCAAGTTGCTATAGTGCTTTGGAATCTGTACACTCATACACCACTGAAATGTTAATGGTGTACTGATTCCACTGTGGGGCTGCAGTAGGCTGTGCCAGGCTTTAGCGGAGTGTGCACAGGCAGGAGCAGTGATGTGCAATGCAGAACTCCTGCCTGTGCCCAGTCTGCTCTGCTAAAGCCTTTCATAGCACATCGATAGAGGGTCTTCTGCACCAGTAACACCCCATCGAAGAGGGGGTTAAGTTATCAACATCACTGAAGTCATACAATCAGGGACATCCCCTAGTGAAAACACTACACATCATAGATACTGAACAGATGCATCATAGATACAGATATGCCTATGATACTACTCATGGCAAATGATATCCATGGCAAAAACCTGTAGTATGAAACTAAAGGAGTACAACGCAGGTGCAATCTATATAGGTGCCATTAAGGACAAAGTAAAACATGTATCTCTTGGTATTGAGGGGGAATTTATAGGATCTATATACTAATTTTGTTGTTTTTCATGATGAGCTGGTTCTAGAGTGGAATGTAGGGGGACAAAATTTCCCACTCTTCCATAGGATGATGAGGAAAAACTGTTGCTGTACGTGAATTTTATGGCTAGCAGTTCCCCGTCTCCGATGGAGCCACAGGCGACCATCTTTCCTATGTTTTTTCCTGAGTAAGGACAGCTCTGACTCCCATGGATGACACATCCACCTCAAGGAAGAACTGAGACATCAGGGTGACCCAAAGTCGAAGCTAAAGAGAAGGCCCACTTGAGAGTATCATGTACTGATTCCGCCCCAAGCGTCCATTCCCTGGCCTTCCCTTCTTTTCGGATAAGAGTAGAAATGGGAACGGTCAGAGTGTATAACTGTCGGTAATAATTGGGAAAGTCCAGGAACCTCTGTATAGCTTGTAGGCCAGTAGGACAAGGCCAGTCCAAGACAGCAGACTTCTCTGAATCCATTTCAATACCACGATCAGAGATAATGTAACCCAGGAGTTTTTTTTTCAAAGATACACTTTTCAAATTTCGCATAGTCTGTTCTCCTTCAAGCACTTGAGGACAATTTATACGGGTCTCTGGTGTGAAGTCTGGTTGGGCGAAAAGATCAGGATGTTGTTCAAATAGATCTCTACACAGACATAGAGGAGATTATAAAAGATATCATTAACAAATTTCTAAAAAACAACAGAAATGTTACTGAAACCAAAGGGCACAACAAGATATTCATTGTGACCATTTCAGATGTTACAAGTGTTTTTCCACTCATCTGACGCTCATATCCAGATCAGACTGTAGGCTCCTTGGAGATCAAACTTCATGAAGATCCAGGCTCCATGGAGCCTATCAAAGAGCTCAGAGATTAGTGACAAAAGGTACTTGTTTTTAAGGTGATTTTATTCAGACCATGGTAAACAATATATGGCTGAAGAGATCCGCCATTTTTTTTCATGAAGAAGAAACCAGGACCTACAGGTGAAACGGAGTTTCAGATAAAGCCCCTTTCACGGTTTTCCGTAATATAGTCTGACATGGCTTGTGTTTCAGACAGAGACAACGGGTAAACAGGGCAGTGTGGTGGATGACGTTCCTGGCATCAGGATAATGGGACAGTCATCGGAAAGATGTGGTGGCAAAGTCTAAGTCTCCTTTTTGTCGAAGACAACTTTGTAGCTTGCATAGGCAGGAGATAGATTCTGAGAAACTTGTGGAATTCAGGCAAGCTGTACAGATGCCAGAAAGTGGGATTGACAAACAAAACCCCAATGCAAAATCTGCCCCAAGTTCCAATCTAAGACTGTGCCAGTGCAGTCCCTATAGGAAAAAATTCTACTTGAAAGAATTTTGAATTCAATATCAGGGTACAAAGTCCAGATGCAGGAAGTTTGGCCTCATGCACATGATCGTTCTGTTTTTTGCGGTCTGCAAATTGCGGATCCGCAAAACACAGAAGCCACCTGTGTGCCTTCCGCAATTTGCGGAACGGGCGGCCCATTGTAGAAATGCTTATTCTTGTCCGCAAGATGGACAAGAATAGGACATGTTATATTTTTTTTGCGGGGCCACAGAACGAAGCAACGGATGCAGACAGCACACGGAGTGCCATCCGCATCTTTTGCGGCCCTATTGAAGTGAATAGGTCTGCACCTGAGTTGCAAAAACTGTGGCTCGGATTCGGACCAGAACAACGGTCATGTGCATGAGGCCTTTCCTGCCAAGCCAGAGTCCAGGAAGGCCTGCACAGCAAACTGAATCTCACTGTATTACAGGGACACAGGAAATATCAGTTTTGTAGAAAATTTGACTTTGCCCAGGGTCATTTCTCCAATCGAACCTAGACACTCAAGCCTCGAGGGGACAGGTTCACATATAGGGTCCTTTGGCTCTGCAATACATGTATATTTTGATGCATATATTGAGTCTCCTCCTCAGAGAATTGAACCTTGTCCAGTTGCATAGGCTTCACAGCAAGGATGCAGGAGATGGAAGCATGGGCCTCTGAACCATAGGTGCCAACCTGGGAACTCTCCTCATGTGCACGTTCCTTGAGACACTCTCTGAATTGGAGATCAATCTGGGTAGCCAGGTTAATCAGATCATCTAGAGCAGTGTTTCCCAACCAGTGTGCCTCCAGCTGTTGCAAAACTACAACTCCCAGCATGCCCGCACAACAAAAGGCTGTCCGGGCATGCTGGGAGTTGGAGTTTAACAACAGCTGGAGGCACACTGGTTGGAAAACACTGATCTAGAGTAGATAGGATGTTGCAACCTGTCAGTTAATGTTTTATGCACCCTGACAGTCCCTCCCAACAAGCTGCCACCAAGGCCTTTTTGTTCCATGACAATTCTGAGACAAGGATGCGGAATAGCATGTTGCCAGACCATGTGGTTGCCCTGGTAGAGGCATAGAAGAAATGAGGCTGTAAAGGTATCCAAGAATTTTTGGAGATCATTGGTCAGCGAGTCTCAGCATTCCCAGAAAGGAGTGTCCCAGGCAACTGCTTCACCAGGCAGGTGGGAAACCAAGAATGCTATCTTGAAGTGGTTGGTGGGAAACTGGTCAACCAATAGCTCAAAGTGGATGGTGCACTAGTTCAGGAACCCTCAGAAAGACTTGGTATCTCCCTTATATTGTGGGGGAGAATGGAAGGAGTAGACTGGAAGCATCGGAGACTGTGACTGACGGAGGTGATGGTGCAGACACTCCGGCTTTAGGTGATGGTACAGTCGCGGTAGAGGTCAAGGCATCCAGTTGTGTTGAAATGGTATTAAGATACTGCAGGAGTTGCTCCTGGCAACCATGTGAGTCTCTATATGACTGACAGCTGATCCACAGGGATCAAAGACAAGCATGTGTAATGCCCCAGAGTGGCATTGCCACCTTTGTCTGGCCCCCACTATCTTCAATGGTGCATCCTGTGTCATTTTATACATCTCATCTCATTTCCTGTATAATGTGTATGTAAATTTCCTTTCTAATTACTGTTAAAGTGTAATGTGCCTGGTTCACCAGCAGATGGCAGCAACAGTGGCAGAGTTAGTTTCCCTGGAGAGGAACCTTCTTGTTCCATTCTAGCCCTCTCTAGAGAGGGAGGAGTTTTAGTTAGTGAAGGCAGTCTACCTTTCCCCTCCTTGGGGACAGGTTGTGCAGAGTAGCTTAGCCCTGTAAGGGTAAGCAGCAGACCCTCATCCCTCCTGGAAAAGCCTGCAGAAGTTAGTCTAACCTATCCCATCTTTGGGAGAGGTAGTGTCTAGAGCAGCCCCTGCATGGGGAACACTGCGTGTCGGCCAGCAGAGCACTGCCTGCTCTGCTGGGCCCAGAGGTCTAAGCCAAGTGCCTCTTAAGCCAGGAAGAAAGGTTCCCTGGATAAAGATAAAGAGAGACCGAGCTAAAGACAAAGATAAGAGAAAGAGACAGATCAAGATAAATACAGAGTCAGACTACAGAAAGCTAAGTTACAGCAGAGGAAGAAAGGTCTCTGTTTAATCCAGCCAACATAGCAGAGCTGAGTGAGTACAGATGTAGTAGTGCAGATTGTGTTCGCCTGCCAGAAGTTAAACCTAAATCTGCTGATAACCAAGATAAAGTTTGGAAGATTGTTCCTTTATGAAAGTTTATTCAAGTAAAGCTGTTTTCAATGTTAATGAAGTCCGGACTGCAATTCTTCTACCAAATCCCTCAACTGTTAACCCTTTTATCACTGCTTTGGACGACCACGCTTGGGATTCTGGATGTCCATGTAGGAGCACCGTGACAAGTGCTAAAGCCACACCCAAAGGACACCATAGGCAACCCTTACACCACTCTGGCAATCCTACACTTGAGGTCCACCATCACCCTCTACATAGGGGGATCTGATCCCTCATTGCTGAAATGCAACTGGCGTCACAACAAAAACTCTAAAAACTCTCATAACACCTGTAGAAGAGGCACCTAGCATTGGATATTAGTCTGCTGCACATGCAGAGGGTCATACAGAATTGTAGAAAGGAAAAGGCCAAAGTCAGGCAGCAAAGAGTCAATACGGAGGTCAGGCAGCAGATGGTCAGAATCCACTAAACGTTCAGAAAGTTGGTACATGGGCAAACAGAGACAGCACTAGACAGCTTAGGATGTAAGTGTGCTAGCCCTCTAAGAGCTGGAGGGAGCACGTGTGCACATCCTACAGGCAGAGGAAGAGACCAAACTAACCTAACCTAGTTTTTAGGTTTTAATAAATTCAGCACACGTGTAATGTTGTTGCACCTATTTCAGTGAAAGAAAGTTGCGACTGGATGCATTTTTCATTTCTTCGAAACATCACTTGCAACATTTTTGCTCTACAAAACAGGCGTAGCAGATTTGATAAATGTCCCCCATGGCTCACACATCCACTGAGGCACTTAGTATACATTTTGATCAAAATGCATAGGCTCACTCACCACATCAAGATGGCCTCTATTGAGTGGGTCCCTACTCTAATTTGGCACAGTGCCAGATGACCACCGCCACCTCAACACAGCACCTGCAGGTGGTGAGACTGAGCATACCAACACCCCTACCCCTCCCGCTCTAAGGCTAAGCCCCCCCACCACTGGCCCCCACCAGCCCACAGGCACACCAACAACCATCATGCAGCACTGCACAATATGAACAAATCAAAAAAATTAATTTTTACATTTTTTTTCCTCAAGTCTAGTATTGGCCCGAAAGTAGAGAAATATGTACTTTATTACATATGCTAATTAGGTATTGAGGTAAATTGTCAAGGCACATTATTTATTACTTGGCATCAGACATAAATCTCATGAGAAACTATGCTTTTGCATCAGTTTTCATATAAAGAGATTTTTCATATATACCGTAGATTAGTAAATAAGGACTGTTTTAGTGATCATTGCAGTTTGAAATAAAAAAATCATCTAAAAATCATTTGCTCTGTTCCAATCAGGGGCATTGAGAAACTAGGAATTTGTTCTGCTGGTAATTGGTTTTCGAGGAGTTCATCATGACAGCATCACTGGAGGATGCTCTTTTGACCTCTGTAGGGACAGGAACATAGAGGTTAAAAGGCCCATCCATATTTTCCAGTTTTTACTATACCAGGATGGAGACAACAAACTTATCAGATCATTAACCCTGCAAATGCAAAATGTACATAGTAGAATACCAGCCATGGGAAGGAAAATAAGGGTGCTGTCATGAAGGGCTACTTTAAAACCAACTACCAATATGACTAATTCCTACTTTCCAGAAAACCCCTCATGACAGAACCACAAGAGTAGTACCAATTAATTTGGCTTAGGGTACTTTCACACTAGCGTTGAAGTTTTCCAGTATTGAGTTCCGTCACAGGGGCTAAATACCGGAAAAAAACGCTTCAGTTATATCCTAATGCATTCTGAATGGAAAGCATTCCGTTCAGTATGCATCAGGATGTCTTCAGTTCAGTCCCTCGTACGGTATTTGGCCAGAGAAAACACAGCAGCATGCTGCGGTATTTTCTCCGGCCAAAATTCCGGAACACTTGACGGAATGCCGGATCTGGCATTAATTTACATTGAAATGTAGTAATGCCGGATCCGGTTTCACAATCTGAGCATGCGCAGACCTCTAAAAATGTGAAAAAAAACAAATACTGGATCCAGTGTTTTCAATGCATTCGTCAGCCGGATCCGCAAACAAATGCTATTTGTTTGTATACATGCAATGGAACTGCCTGCCGGAATCCAACAACGTAAGTCTGAAAGTACCCTTAGGCTGCGTTCACACGGGCGAGATTTTCGCACGGGTGCAATTCGGTAGGTGAACGTATTGCACCCACACTGAATCCGGCGCCATTCATTTCAAATGGGCTGTGTACATGAGCGTTTTTTTCACGCATCACTTCTGCAATGCTTTAAAATCGCAGCATGCTCTATATTCTGCGTTTGTAAAGCAGGACAGGCCCCATTGAAATGAACGGGGATGCGTTAATAACGCATTGCATCCGCAAGCAAGTGCGGGTGCGATGCGTTTTTCACTGACGGTTGCTAAGAGATGTTGTTTATAAAACTTCAACTTTTTATCACGCGCGTGAAAAACGCATCAAAATGCATTGCACCCGCGCAGAAAAAACTGAGCAACTAAACGCAATTGCAGACAAAACTGACTGAACTTGCCTGCAAAATAGTGCGAGTTTCACTGAACGCACACTGAACGCACCCTGAGCCAATCCGTCACGCCCGTGTGAACCCAGCCTTAGTGAGGTGGGCTCTACAGCCTAAATGACTGCAAGTTCAAAAGCTGAGTCCTGGTTAGAAATAATGCTCAGTCAATAATGTTTACAGAAGGTGCCTATTGGGCCACATGGCAGCCTTACAAATCTGGTCCACAGAGGCCTCGGTTCTTTCTGCACACAATATTAACAGTGCCTGGGCCAGACTGGGCCTTGATTTCCAAGGGACATTTTGCTTCTAGGTCTAGAACAGAGTAAGAGATAGCGGTCTGCCAAAGAATTGCTATCTCTTCTGACTTCCCATACAAGTTCGGTTCGGCCAAATGTGTATTTGTGGTCAATATAGAGAGAGCTGCCATCTCCTGAGAGAACAAAATATAAGAGAAATTAGGCGATAAAACTCATTTCACATGATCCATTTCTATCCTGACATCATCTGTTAGGCCTCTTTCACACGGGCGTCATGTTTTTTGCCCGGATAAGAGGCGGGTGCGTTGCGGGAAAATGCGCGATTTTTCCGCGCGAGTGCAAAACATTGTAATGCGTTTTGCACTCGCGTGAGAAAAATCGTGCATGTTTGGTACCCAGACCCGAACTTCTTCACAGAAGTTCGGGCTTGGGATTGATGTTCTGAAGATTGTATTATTTTCCCTTATAACATGGTTATAAGGGAAAATAATAGCATTCTGAATACAGAATGCATAGTATAATAGTGCTGGAAGGGTTAAAAATAATAAAAAAGTTAACTCACCTTCTCCTCTTGTTCGCGTAGATGCCGGTCTGTTCTTTAGCTGTGGGCTGAATGACCTGAGGTGATGTCAGATCACATGCTCCAATCACATGCTCCATCACCGTGGTGATGGAGCATGTGATCTGACATCACCACAGGTCCTTCAGCCACAGCTAAAGAACAGACCGGCATCTACACGAACAAGAGGAGAAGGTGAGTTAACTTTTTTATTATTTTTAACCCCTCCAGCACTATTATAGTAAGCATTCTGTATTCAGAATGCTATTATTTTCCCTTATAACCATGTTATAAGGGAAAATAATACAGTGAATAGACTGTCACCTAGAACCCATGCGTGAAAATCGCACCGCATCCGCACTTGCTTGCGGATGCATGCGATTTTCACGCAACCCCATTAATTTCTATAGGGCCTGCGTTACGTGAAAAACGCACAAAGAGGAGCATGCTGCGATTTTCACGCAACGCACAAGTGATGCGTGAAAAGCACCGCTCGTGTGCACAGTCCCATAGAAATGAATGGGTCAGGATTCAGTGCGGGTGCAATGCGTTCAACTCACGCATCGCACCCGCACGGAAAACTCGCCCGTGTGAAAGGGGCCTTAAGGGAGTCAGGAGCTCCACAGACAACATTGTCTGCAGGCTGACAATACACAAATGTGTATGGGGACCTTCTGTTCTTTAGTTGCTGGGTATCGTGTGAGCTCGGTGCATTTGTTTCTAGAATCCTTGTACTGCTAGTATCCTGATCTAGTACATTTGTGTTGTGTCAGCGTAGCTTGGGATCTGTAGGTATTCAGCACTTCTTTACTGCCAGCATTGACGTTTTTTTTTGTTGTTGATTCTATTTATTGTCAATTTGCCGATTTTTTTTTTTTTTAATTGACACATGGTTCTAGATCTTGTTTTTTTACTGGCCAAGTATTTAGATTATGGTCAGTTTCTGTCCATGTAATTTATTTCCGCTCACCATCACCATCTTGCACCAGTTTAATTTCCTGTTTGCCATTTTCTTGGGGGTATCTAAAAATGTGTAGACATCAAGAGTACCCTGGAAAAGCAAATGCTGCGTGTGAAGTCCAGAACACACACACACTATATGGACAAAAGTACTGGGACACATGCACATTACATCTACAGGAGCCTTTATGTTATCTATTCTAAATCTATAGGCATTAATATGGAGTCGGCCCCTCCTTTGAAGCAAAAACAGCTTCCACTCTTCTATGACAGCTTTCTATAAGACTTTGAAGTGTCTGTTAGAATTTTTACCCATTCATCCAGAACAAATTATGTGAGGTCAGATACTGATGTTGAGGGGGAAAAAAAGGTCCTGATTCACAATCTCTTCATTCCTAAGGTGTTCAATTGGTTTAAGATCAGGGCTCTATGCGGGCCAGTCAAGTTCTTTCAGATAAAGCTCACCCAATCATGCCTTTATGGTTTGTTCTAGTGTTGAGTGAAGCATTCAAAGTGCAATTTGGGCTGAAGTTTAGGAAAACTTCAATTCACAACAAATCCAAATTTTCTTGTGCTTCGTGGTAACGAATCAGGTGGCTGCACATGTCAGAACTAAATGTAGAGACAAGCCTAGAATGCCGTGCAGCCATCCCTTGTGTCACAGCCCTATAAAACACCCACCCCGCACAGTCTCCCCCATTGTCCTGTGAGCTGAGCATAGGGAAAGATGTGACAAGCACTCATGCGCTAGGGACAGTGATGCTGAAAATTATTAATAGAAGAATACTGGAAGGAGAATGCACCGAGACTTATTTTGCATCAGTTTTATTTATTCCTACTTCAGCCGTAAACTAAAATATGTAATTCAATACCAATAAGATGGAAGCCTTTATTATTCCACTGCCAGCGTGCCAACCAATACCATCCAGTCTGCACCCCTTAGGGGGGCCAGGTCTTAATGATAACCAGGGCCGTTTCTAGGACTGGGCTGGCCGGGCGGCCGCCCGGGACGCTGTCAGAAGGGGGGCGCCGACAGGGGCGCCCTCTTGTCGTTTCGCTGCCTGTTATTACTCTCGTGCCGTGCGCCCCTGGCTCCCTCCCTCTGAGATCTCGCCTGCCCTGCAACCTGCACCCGAATCCTCTCACTCTTATCTACAGACAGTGTCCGTATGTACTACAGTCACTCATCTCCGGTACGTGCGGGCGGCACTTACTGACGTCATGCGCCTGCTCCTCACACTAGGCGGCGCAGGCGCGTGACGTACAGTGAGTGAGTGAGCGCCGCACTGCCTGTTACCGCCCGCCCTGAGCCCCTGAGCAGTGCTGATGCTGAAAAGAAGCCTGTGTCTATTCTGTGGATCCGGGACAGTGGGTCACTGGGTGGGTGCAATGTGGTTAAACAAACATTTTTTTTTACAATAGGGACACTGTAGATGGGGGCCTTAATTACAATGGGGGGCGGGGGCCACTGTGGGAGACATGAAAATGGGGGCACTGTCACTGTGGGGGACATTAAGTTTAATAAGGATCACTATGGACATTATTTAGAATGGAGGCTGCTGTGGGTGTCATTATAACTGTATAATGTCTGACAGGCCTAGTCCTGAGCCGAGTTATATTACCCTGCCCATGCCCTGTATAATAATGTACCCATCCCTGATACCCCTTGGGGGGGGGGGGGGGGGGGGGGGGGTTGACACTTGCCCCGAGAGAAATTTCACCTAGAAACTGCACTTTTTTGCTGGCTTTACTTCTTCCAAATTATCCTTCAACGTCTCCATGTCCTAGAATAGTCAGTAAGATGCAGAGAGAGGAGGCGCTGGATGTTCTTGATGACATATTCTCATCGATATTAGATGATGTGGAAAAGCAGATGGCAGAAGGGCTCCCACTTGTAGGGGCACGAGAGCGCTGGGGTTGGAGAAGTGGGTACAGCCCCCGTTTAAAGGTGCTGCATGGCCATTATTAACAAAGACCGACTTTACAGGGTGGTCTTCATTATTAAATACAAGGAAGCTTCGGGCTAATTAGCTGCACAGTTCTTCACTGCAGTATGGCTGCAAACCGTCCGCAGCACAGCCACTCCGTGTGACCGCTTACTAAGGCCTCATGCACACGACCATTGTGTGTTTTGCTGTCCGCAAAACATGGATGGCGTCAGTGTGAGTTCCGCAATTTGCAGAAAGGCAGGGACAGCCATGGATATAACTGCCTATTCTTTTCTGCAAAATGGACAAGAACAGGTTATATTTTTTTTGCAGACCACGGAATGGAGCAACGGATGCAGACAGCACACGGAGTGCTGTCCGCATCTTTGGCGGCCCCATTGAAGTGAATGGGTGCGCATCCAAGCAACAAAAACTGCGGCTCGGATGCGGACTAAAACAACGGTCGTGTGCATGAGGCCTAAGGCAGAGTGGCCTGGGTATACTTGATTTATAGCGATTCAAGACAAATTAATTCATAATAAATCAAATATCTTGTTCAACTTCTCAAAATTTCGCTCATCTCCAGTTTTTTCAATAGGGCATAGTCATCCTGGAACAGAAATTGTCCTACCCCAAACCGTTCCTCCAATGTTGAAAGTGTACAATTGTTTAAGATGTCTTGGTATGCTGAAACAATAGGATTTCTTTTATGATTAGGCTAATCCCTGAAAAACAGCCCACAGCAGACGTGTGCTTTACACCACTCTGTCCAACACTTGGTGGAGTGGTTTGGGAATGTAAGGCTTGCATGCAGCTTCTTGGTCATGAAAATCCCTGTTATGAAACTTTTTGTGCTGATGTTAATACCATAGGAGGTTTCGAACTCCGCATACATTGAGTCAAGAAAGTGTTAGCGACTTGTGAACTACAGTACTCGCCAACTATGCGAAAAAATAGCGTTAAGAAATCTTTTGAAAATTAGAAGTGTTGGTAAAAATACACTAATTAACAAAATTCAAGGTTAATGAACAAAAGAGAAATCTAAATCACATCAGTATTTGGTTTGACCAGCCTTTGCTTTCATAACAGCAACAATTCTAGGTACACTTGAACACAGTTTTAGAAGAAACGCAGCAGGGAGGTTGTTACAAACATCTTGGAAAAGTAACCACAGATCTTTTGTGGATGCAGGCTTGCTCAAAACCTTCCGTCTCTTCATGAAATCCTGATGTTGAGATTAGGGCTCTTCTGTCATAACTTCTAGGACTCCTTGTTCTTCACAATAAAGATAATTCTTAATCACATTGACTGTATGTTTGAGGTGGTTGCCCTGCTGCAAAATAGATTTGGAGCCACTCCCTTATGGTATTGCATGATAGATAAGTATCTGCCTGTATTTATCAGCACTGGGGACTTAATTAATCCTGACCAAATCCTCAACTCCATTTGTGGAAAGTTATTGCAGTAGATGAAAGACACATCATGCTTACTTTCCTTCAAAATCAGAAGATGTTCAGCAGGGTCATCAGCTTAGAACTGGCTCCAAACTTATTCTGCAGCAGGAAATGACCCTAAACATACAGCCAAAGTCATTAAAAACTATCTTCAGTGAATGTCAGGAGTCTTGGAACTGATGATATGGCCTCCACAGAGTCCTGATGTCAAAATCTGGGATTCTATCAAGAGACAGAAGGGATCTGAGTGGGCCTACATCCACAGTAGATCCAAGTTTAGTTCTCCAAGATGTTTAGAACAACCTCCTTGTCAAATTCCTTCAAAAATGATGTGCACCCCGAAGAATTGATGCCGTTTTGACACCAAAGGGTGATCCCACCAAATATTGGTTTAATTTAGATTTCTCTTTTGTTCATTCACATTGCATTTTGTCAACTTACAAAAAATAAACTAACACTATTTTTATCTATATTGTCTTTAAAATAGCCCAAAAAATAGCTAAAATATTGTGTCTGAGAAAACAGATCCGTCCCCATTGACTTACATTGTGTGTCAGGACTGAGCCTTCTTGCGCCGCACCACATTGCAGACAGAAAAACGATTCAGCGTTATTCTGTCTGCAATGGGAGTGCAACCAAACGGAAAGTAATGCATTCTGGTGCATTCCGTTTCGTTCAGTTTTGTCCCCATTGACAATGAATGGGGACAAAACGGAAGCATCCCCCCCAAACCCACCGCTATTGAGATCCTATGACTGATCTCAATAACAGAAAGGTAGAGTGCAAGTGTGAAACCTACAAAATGTCTTTAAAGTTGAAATTAGAGCTGTTGCATTAAAAGACTGTGGGTGAGATTTATCAAAACTGGTTTAAAGAAAAACTGCCCGTAGCAAGCAATCAGATTCCACCTTTCATTTTCCAAAGGTGGAATCTGATTGGTTGCTATTGGCACCTAAGCCAGCTTTTTACATCAGTTTTGATAAATCTCCATCTGTGTGTAGCTCCAGCCTAAAGCATAAGGTTCAGGCTATGAACTACTGGAAGTTTAAATCGTGTCAGTTGCTCCTTGCCTATTATTCAGCAGCTGCCTAAAACCTATTTTTATACTTCATGCATCAACACAGGATTTTTGACTTGGACTTGATTGACCAATGTCTGCTTTCAACCTCATCAACAACGTAACTGTAAGACATGTGGATTTTACTCTATACCTTGAAATCTGTGATGAAGATCTGAAGCATTCCATCATCATGGGCATGCTCATTTTTCCTCTATATCTCAATGCCGATTTCAAAACCCCATCCACACGTACAGTAAAAACAAACATTTTTTTTTTAGAAATCAGCAAGACCATAAGAACATTTGTGGAACCACTGTTTTACTCCAGCAATAAAGTAACTTTAAGCCGCAAATTATAACAACAATATAGAATACTCATCACACAAGACAATCCAAAAGGTATCTTTGATTTACAGTACTGCAAGGCACATACAGAACTTTCCCTCACTTACACAGCAGATGTACTCCCTGAAGTAGAATTTTAAAAAATTCTGAAAACAATTTAGAAAATACTATAAAGTTAGCATTTATGGTCTAGATTTTTAAAAAAACTGTAGAAGATCATGCATTTTCATAAAAAGTGATTTCACAGATTTATATACATATTTTCTCTGATGCTTTATGATATTTTAGTGGAAAATACCCTGAACTGGAACAAAATGCAAACCATTATTGCTTTCGGCCTTGGATGCACCATAGAGCTTTCACTATTTCAGGAAAATGTAACATAAAACAATGAGTAGTGAAAAAACAGATCGCTACACTTTTACATTGGTATTTAAAGAAGAACTGTATATATAGGCAGCATTTCTTTTTTTTCTTAAAGAGGAACACACTGATGTATATCCATTCAAGTGTAGATAATTCTTGAAGCTGCCCGTCAATTTAACTGGTTTATGTGTAGTAAAATGTGATGTGTCACAGTCCGTCATTGGCCAGTGTGGTCCTGTCATCAGTGCATATTGGACAACGTATAGATATTCTGTCTTATTCAGAAGACAAGTCTGCCGATGGTGCTGAACCCTCCTTCTCCACCACCTCCAGTAGGACCACAGCTCCCAGGTGGGTCATTGTCATCAAAACCATTAGGTCGAAAAGAGCAGGAAGCAGATGCTGCTTGTAGAGCCCGTGTGCGTGCACTGAGTTCTTGCTCCTAAAGAAGGCAAAATAACATTTTTTTTATATAAATGCAGTATTTTCATTACTTAAAGGGATTCTGTCATCAGAAATGAGGCCTATAACCTAAACATATGGCGATGTCCCTAGTAATACACTGAATCCTAAAGTGACTATCAAATGCGCCTGTGGCTCTATAATCATAAAAAAACAGGTCTATATCACCTGTCACTCACTTCAAAATGTGTCCAAGGGAACGTCTCATGGTGAAGGGTGCCCGGCTGCAGCCATCTCGTTTAGGTGCCCAGCGCTGCCTTCTGAAGTGAAATCACCGCCCTCCCTTTCATTAGATCCGCCTACCTCAGTTCATCGCCGCCTCTCTAACACCCGCTCGCTTCAGCCAGATCCCACGCGTGCGCACTAGGTATAGGGATCTGGCTGAAGCGAGCTGACGCTAGAGAGGCGGCGATGAACTGAGGTAGGCGGATCTAATGAAAGGGAGGGCGGCGATTTCACTTCAGAAGGCGGCGCTGGGCACCTAAACGAGATGGCTGCAGCCGGGCACCCTTCACCATGAGACGTTCCCTTGGACACATTTTGAAGTGAGTGACAGGTGATATAAACCTGTTTTTTATGATTATAGAGCCAAAGGCGCATTTGATAAAGTCACTTTAGGATTCAGTGTATTACTAGGGACATCGCCATATGTTTAGGTTATAGGCCTCATTTCTGATGACAGAATCCCTTTAAAAAAGGAAAACATATATACATTTTTCAACACAAAATCTGTATATATAAAATCTATGCCCAGTTGGTGCAGATGAATCTTTGCAGAATTGTAATGTTAGGATTCAACAGCTCATCAATATGCAAAGTGGTATCTCCCAGAGAAAGAGAACCATCTCGCTAGTGCCACCTTGTGGAAGTGGCTCCATATGAGTCAAAGTCCAACTTTTTAACAAGCCTTGGGACATGGCAAGGGAAAATAGCCGAGGGTACTTTCACACTTGCGGCAGAGGATTCCGGCAGGCAGTTTTATCGGACGCAAACGGATGGCATTTGTCAGATGGATCCAGATCCGTCTGACAAACGCATTGAAATACCTGATCCATCTCTCCAGTGTCATCTGGAAAAATGGATCTGGTATTTATTTTTTTCACAGATTTAAAGGTCTGTGCATAAGTGGACCGGAAGAACAGATCAGTCAATGCGGCAATTTTAATGCCGGATCCGACACCAATACATTTCAATGGCATTCCGGCAAGTGTTCAGGATTTTTGGCCAGAGAAAAATACTGCATGCTGCGGTATTTTCTCCGGCCAAAAAACGTAAGAGGGACTGAACTGATGAATACTGAACGGAATGCTCTCCATTTAGAATGCATTATGATAAAAACTTTCCGGCATTGAGCCCCTGTGATGAAACTGAATACCGGAAAAGAAAAACGCTAGTGTGAAAGTACCCTCAGATATCAGTCTGTAGACAGCTGTTTCGGAGTGTGCTCTTCATCTGTACAGTAGGATTCTGGCTGGATGAGTGTGATGTCTTGAACACAGCTTAGGCAAGGTGCTGGTTCTCCTGAAAGGGGTTTTGCCATCTCAGACAATGGAGGCATATTCGCTAAGGTATGCCCCCATTGTCCGGTAGGTGTGGGTCCCACCGCTGGGACCCGCAACTACAATGAGAACGGAGCAGGGAAATGAACAGAGGGAGCACTGCGCATGCGCCCTCCATTAATTTCTATGGGGCCGTCGAAAATAGCCGAGCGCTGGCTCTGCCATTTCCCTCTGCCCCATAGAGATAAATGGGAGCACGGGCCACGTGTGCGCGGTGCGCTTCCATTCACTTCTATGGGAGCAGAGCTTGGTAGTGGACGGACCCCGGGAAATCCGGGGTCCTCCAGCCATAGCTCTCCCCGCTCCGTTTTAGATATACAATATATACCCCCATTGTTTGAGATGGGAATACCCCTTTAAAAGAGACCAGCTGTGTATGGAGACATTTTAGCAATGCTCCATGGTGAAAATAAATAAGAAGAAGAAAAAAAAAAAAAAAAAAAAAAAAAGACGTATCTTCCAGGGAAATAACACCATCTCGCTAGCACCACCTTCAGTAGGTGGCTCCCTACGAGTCAAAGTCTGACTATATAGCTCATCGCCCATTCGTTGGCTGACCATATATCTTTCATGTGGCTGTAAATATTATTTCTTGGTAGCACATCTCCCCATGTACGCAGGGGATGTGCTGCCTTTTGTTGTCAGCAGCACGAGTGAACTTAAGTAGTGATCAATCATTAATGTGGCCATTATTTTGCCCTTAAGTGAGCAGTGATGCTATACTGTCGATTGGCGCTCTTTGCCATGGATAGATTTCTCTCTTTTTACACGTAGTACAGATTTAAAGCATAACTACACTTTCAGATAAATTTGCAGAATAAGCTGCCATATAAGATGGCATTATATCTGACTGTTAATTGAACAGTATGTGGCAGTTCTTGAACTGGGGCATGGAGGCTAGCTAGTATAATGTCTTCCCATAGAATACACATAGTCCATTATAGAGACACTGAATAGTATGTGAATATGTAACACTTGCTATTAGGTCCAGCAGTATCTGTCGTGTCTGTCCCTATCACTGCAGCTCACTCCTCCTCCCCTCACTTCTTCATAGATCTGATCCTGATCCAACAAGAGGAACCCCCACCGATCAGCTGTTTGAGAAGGCACCGGCCTTCTCTCAGCTCACCAAGAACAGCAACGTCCATTTGATAGCAGCTGTACTTGATATCGCAGCTCAGCCCCATTCTATTCAATGGGGCTGAGCTGAGCCTAGGCCATGTGACTGATGAGTGTGACATTATATGGCTTTAGGGCTCATGCACACGAATGTATTTTCATTCCGTGTCCGTTCTGTTTTTTTTTTTGAGGACTGTATACGGGACCATTCATCTCAATGGGCCCGTGTGCATTCTGTTTCCGTTCCGCAAAAAAATAGAACATGTCCTTTTATTGTCCGCATTACGGACAAGGAAAGGACTGTTCTATTAGGGGCCAGATGTTCCGTTCCGCAAAATACAGAATGCACACGGATGTCATCCACATTTTTTGCAGATCCGTTTTTTTGCAGACTTCAAAATACATACAGTCGTGTGCATGAGGCCGTAGGCTCAGCTCAGGGAATGCTGAAAGAAGGCTGCAGTGCTGTGGCTATTGCGACTGCGGGTGCCTTCTCAAATTACTTATTGGCAGGGGTGCCAGGTTTCGGACACCCACCAGAAAGGTCATCAGTTCAGAAAAAATCTCAGAGAGCCCTTTTAACAAAAATGCCAGTTCCATTTAAAAAACACAGGTTACTGTATGCCTATCACTAATCAAGGGATTGTTGGCATAGACTGTATAAAAAAGTTGTAAAAGTGAGTAAAGTAAAGCCAGATAGTGATTCCGTTTTTTCTAATCTGTTTTTATTTTCTAATTGTAGATTTACAGCAGCTACATGAACCACAGACACAATGGACATGAGATGTCCACTGATTTCTATGAGAGAGTTTTCTAGGCATGTTCTGTGACCTGTGCACTGGACAAGCTGTTGCATTTCTTGTGAAAGTTGCAATCCTCTGTCCTCTATACAGAGATGTTATTTGTCATTGTAATCCTGCCTGTGATAATAATGCGATGAGTGCTGAAAAGTGATCTCCACAGTACAAGAAGTGGTCATTGTAATAACTGCAATTTTTTTTAATAAGATAACATGTAAAAAAAAAAAAAAAAATGTAAAGCCATAAATTCTTTGAAAATATGATGGACATAAAAACTTGATTTGAACAGTAGGTATTTTTTTTTTTTTTTGAAGATGCACTGCCTTTAACTTTCCAGGAAAACTACTACTAAAAAGTAATAATAGGTATCTATTGTATAGATCAGATTTATTAGTTACTGAAATCCATAGGGTAGTTATCAGCCCATACCTGTAAATAGAGCTTATTATCCTTCGTAATAGCATCCATGAGCTCCTTCTGAAGTGGGGGCTCTCCATTCACCCATAGTCCATGTGCAGAATTAGACTGCACATTCTCTAGATCACCAGAGTTGTGCTTTTTATATATCAGCACATAAGCAGTGTCCTTTGGAAATCGACTTGTAATATTTAAAACGGACTGAAATGACGTAAAAGTCACTCTACTGTCATTAAACAGAAACCATTCTTTTGACATGTCATTGCACGGTTTCTCATTCCCAACAATAGAGTTGTTGCTCTCCTTGCCTACTATCTGACTTTGATGAGAAATCAAGGTGGTCTTAGGTTGGATACACCTTGTGGAATTTGTGACATTCCTTGCATATGAGTAATAATGGCCACTTTCTGAAGAGGTGCCCGAATGGACCACAATTGAACTTAAAACATAAGGTATAAGTTGCGTGCAGCTCATATCTTCAGTGCCAGATGGTTTCAGCTTTTTGGCCATGTTTTCTCCGACCTCGGGAATGTCAACATCTTGATTCCAGTCTACAGGAGAAGCCACTGAGGTAGTTCTTTCTACTGGCAACTCAAGTACCAGTGGAATGGACACATTATCCAGAATTTTACGCCTTACATGACATTTTGGATCATATGAAAATCTCAAGAGAGTTAATATGAGGTATTCTGGCTCTTCTAGGATTTGCATAGTCTTTTCAGCATTCTGGAGGGAAGAACACTTTTCACAATGATAACGATTTTCTCCATCAAGGATCTCAGGAGCTAAGAAATAGTTCAACAAGTCTGTTACAGACAGGGGTTTATCTCGTCCACCGTTTTTACACGAGTCACTAGCACGCTCTACTGTACTTTCAATTGTAGGGGTGTCCAGTGCACAGGAACTATTAGCCTGAATTTCATTCCCAGCAGATTTGAGCTTGGTGGAGTCTTTGTCAGCTGAAGGAAGACTGACGCTTTGCGATTCAGTTTCAGGTGCAACATCAATCTCTATACAATCATCATTTTTTTCTGTGAGGGAGCAGATCATGTTTTGTGCAGGTTTGTCAGCTGCAGAAGGACAAAATGCTAAAGAAATGTCTGTAAAAGCTTCTATCTTCTGTGAAGTACTCCTGCAGTTTAGGCAGCAAATATTAGTTTGGAGCTTTCCTCCAAACATGCTTTCTATTAGTGTCTTATTGTCACATCTCCAGCCAGTGTTCTCTGGATGGGGAAAGACCTCTGCTCCTGAAGGAGAGGACGGTGGCATATTACCATCTGTGATCATAGAATCCAGACTCCTTGAGGACAGGGCTTGGAGAGTCTTTTCCTCTTCATGTAATCTAAGAGACCAAAGAAAATTCATTACCAGAGGGAGGTAACATTTGGATGGATGGAAAAAAGTGATAAACTGTACACACCATAACAACCTCAAACATTATCTGTCTGAAGTATGTGGCTATTTTCAATGATTCAAAAACTGAAATGCACATTTAAAGTAACACAAGGAGGGGCAATTTATATGCCATAGTGGTGTTAAGAAGTCGCAAATTAAGGCGCACCCCATATCTGCACCATAATTTGCTACTTTTTGAGCTTAATCGCCACTTTTGTAAAGGGGTAGGAAAACGGTAGGGCTTAGCGGAGGGGCAGAGCCCATCACAGACCACCAGATTTACTATAACTTTCTGGTGCATGTAGGCCCAGTGATGTGCCTAATTTACTAAGAGGCATCTACCGCTTAATAAATTTGGTGCATCTCACTCCAGTGCAGGGAGATCCAGACTGACATATTAGAACAGCAGTCTCGATAAATGTCCAAGTTTTTTTTTCTTGGATGTCATAATCCCTCAAAAACGTAGGCAATTTTGTCCATAAAGGAGTTGCCCAATTTTTTCTAAAGAAAGAGAAGCTATAAATTAAATAATGTCATGAGTAAGGGCTAAAACTGCTTTCTGCCCGAAACGTGTAGACTTTGCATTCCTGTACCTGGATGTTTTTATACTGAACATCGAATAAAGAGCCTTTGGATTACCACCAAGACAAGCGGGACAAATCTTTCTTTTTCACATATTGCTGTACTTGCTCCCAGTTCGGGTGAAGGAGCTGTTCCGTGCTTCAACATTGGAATCCTTGGCAGGTGAGAGCTGCTCGAACAATTTACTGCTTTGAACATAATTTAAATAATGTTATACCTACCAACCTGAGCTCCAGTTCTGTGCCACAACTCCTTCTCGCCATTTCAGCCATGGCATAATGTTTTGGCTGCAGCACTGATGTGCCCGTATTCCGCATATGACTGCTACAGCCAATCAACAGCCTCAGAGGTACATGGCACAAGACCATTGAAGCCTTTGATTGGCTGCAGCAGTCACATGATCACTGCTGCAGCCAGGAAAACAAAGGCCAGCGCGGTGGAATGAGTGAAGGCTCTGAAACAGAGGGGGTTTGGAACAGCAAATATAATTTTACTTTTATTATTCTGATAGCTTCCCTTCCTTTAGAAAAAAAAATAAAATCATAAAACTCCTTTAAAGAGGTTGGACAATTCACAATGACATTTCACAAATGCCATAAATAATCATGCATGCACCATAGAAGGATGCATAACTTTGTACTATCCTGCATCTTTCATAATGAAGGTCCCCGGCTAGTCTGGGCACACCGTACTTACCGGGCGTCATCCACAGCCATAAGCCGTAATATGACTGCTTTCTCAAAGAAATACAGAACAATACCTTTCAACAAGTATAAACACATGGCGTGACCCTAGCTTTATGCAACTCTGCTTTTACCTGTCTAAAAGAAATCGAAGATACTCAGAGCAGTCTTGCTGAGATCGTGGTGTGAACCAAGGTGGTCTAGAAGCCTCAAAGAAAACCTGAGGTGCATATGCTTCCCTCTGTGTGGGGAAAGAAAAAGAATCACTGTTAAATAAAAAAGCATAAACAATTTTATATCTTGAGTGACAAAACAACTATGAGTGGACAAGCCAGCCCAAAACACCACCACCTGGAATAATATAGTGTCAAACGAAACAAGTATGACACTACTCACCATTCCAAGTGGGAGCTGCAGATAGATAATGTAGTTCCCACAAACTACGTAACTACAAAATAGCCACACAATATACTAAATACTACTTTCCTACTAAGGTACCTGAAACCTTATGACCCACCACGTGATCAGCGCCAAGCTTCACCTATACCAAAACAAACTGCATGGGACAGACCCTAAATCTATCTATATGGCCCACTCCGTAGGTTCTTTTGGTGGACAGAACACTCGCTGTGAAGATACAGCTTACAATGTAGGGAATAGGGGCTATATATAAATATATATATATCCCTCTGTATAGGAAAGCAGTCTGCTGTACTTCCATATGCAGTTGAATGAAAGGTATACCAATGCATACCACTTCGACAGAGGCCAAAAGAACACTTTTTTGCCTATGTTGGTTGAGTGGAGGCCAACAAATTCATTAAACATACACATCAGGAACTTTTCCTGTCGAATAAAATTAACCTAGTGGTAAAATGCTGTGGACACTTAGTCTAATTCCCCACCCTCTCAGCCACCGGTTGACTGAAAACATAAGGAATCAGAATGAAAAACATCAGAATTCTTACAGAATTACAGAAGTACCTGGGTGTGAGCCAAAAATGCAAAAAGGTGCTGAAGTTTCTTCATCAACGAATTGCACCCGTTTAAATTAAGTGATAGCACATGCCTCCTAAAACTAAAAAAAAAAAAAAAAAGATTAGATACGTATATGCACTTTTTCCTTTTTGTCAGGTGGAATAAAAATAAATAAAAATTGGGGTGTTCACTTTTTTATAATTATGCTTTACTATTTTTCCAAAATTAAATACAACTAAAAACCTTGCTTTGTGTAATATTCTGAAACCCATAATGTTATTATTTTTCCATCGAAAAGGCTCACACAAGCAAGCTGAGCTATAGTTTTTATTAGTACCATTTTGGGGTACATACAAGTTTTTCATCACTTTCAATGTCATTATGTAGGAGGGCAAGGTGACCAGAAACAGCAATTCTAGCAACTGTATTTTTTTTTATCTAAGTTCACCGTGTGATAAACAAGAAAATATTTTACAGATGTGGTGACAGATCATAAATAATTATGAGAACATTTTGCCAGTGATGAAATAAGTTGCACAAAGTAGATTTCAGCTCTGATGCACAAACAGCTGAGGATGCAACACATTTATTAAAGGGCTTCTGTCACCCCACAAGTGTCTTTTTTTTTTTTTGGATAGTTACATTACTTATAGCGCGATATAGGAGAATATAATCTTGTCACTTACTTTGATGCGGCCGTTTCTTTAGAAAACGAAGTTTTATAATATGTAAATCCGGTCTCTACCAGCAAGTAGGGCGTCTACTTGCTGGTAGCCGCAGGAGAAAACCGCCCCCTCGCCGTGTTGATTGACAGGGCCAGCCGTAATCTCCTCCTCCGGCCGGCCCTGTCAGTATTTAAAAAATCGTGCGCCTCTGTTCATTCGGCGCAGGCGCTCTGAGATGAGGAGGCTCGTCTCCTCAGAACTCCCTCAGTGCGCCTGCGCCGATGACATCACTGAGGGACATCACTGAGGGAGTTCTGAGGAGGCGGGCCTCCTCATCTCAGAGCGCCTGCGCCGAATGAACAGAGGCGCGCGATTTTTGAAATACTGACAGGGCCGGCCGGAGGAGGAGATCACGGCTGGCCCTGTCAATCAACACGGCGAGGGGGCGGTTTTCTGCTGCGGCTACCAGCAAGTAGACGCCCTACTTGCTGGTAGAGACCGGATTTACATATTATAAAACTTCGTTTTCTAAAGAAACGGCCGCATCAAAGTAAGTGACAAGATTATATTCTCCTATATCGCACTATAAGGAATGTAACTATCCCAAAAAAATATAATGACTTTTGTGGGGTGACAGAAGCCCTTTAAGAGGTGTGCATGAGCCTCTTAATAAACTGATTGGATCTTCCACCAGCCGGATATTTACTAAGATCGATATGTAAAGTGACGGTCTTTAGTAAATGACCCCCAATGTTTTATTTGACTGAAAGGCACGGTTACGATGCCAACATGGCCTTTTTGACAATGTGCACTTATGATGAGCATACTCTGAACAACAGATTTATCAGGGTTTTCTGATAGCATGTCCCATTTTCCATGGGAGCACCAGATATAACTGATTGCTGCTATCTCAAGTACTACCCTTAGAGAATGAATAGAGCAGCAGGGCGGACGCCCGATGTGACGCTCAATCATATCCGGGGAGGGGGGGGGGAGCAAATCAGGAACCCTGTTCTTGTTGGGGCAACAAGGAGATATTACTGTATACTGTATGGGTGCATCAAGGAGACATTATAATGTATGGGGGCAACAAGGAAACACGAGTACATGTTTGGAGTGTTTTTTTCTTCTCAATGAGTATTTATGGCGATATATATCCTTATTGCGATAAATTTCTTAATATCGTTATTGTGGGAATATTTTTCATATTTCCCAACCCTAGTGTGAACCATTGCTTTTAGAAGTAGCTAGAGCTTCCAAGTCAGAGGGGGAAATGCCAAATATCAAGACAGTGATCTATCATTGTAAGGTACTCTGTGAAAGCAGTAGGGATATTTAAGGACAATGTCAAAGCACTCACTGATAATGAATGCACCTATAGAATATTTGCAGCATGTGCCAGAGAATGCTACTGCTAGCACTTAGAAGTTTTACATTGCGACAGATTCATAAACTGAAATCCGATCATCCATTATCACGTTAGAAGATTAACTATACCACGCTTTTGTACACAGCTTGGAGTCTGCCCTATATAAGGCACCATCTTCCACTGCTTCCGCAGAGACTGCCATTTGGGTTACAGGTGACCACCACTGCTGTACATTAGGTACTTACTCTGTGGCCATAAAAAGTGCTTGCAAGACACTATTCATATAACAAGTATTTCCAAGGTTAATTAGACCAGTTTTTCCAGTTTCTGATTTCCCCGACAGCCTGGGTAAACAGGATGCTAAAGCATTGGATTGAGATGTCCAGGCACTTTGGTTTAAAATAAGTTTAACCTTTTCTTCAGATGGTTTGGGCAAATCCTGCATGAAAACAAAAAGGAGAAAATATGACTACTCCACTACTGAGCTTTGAACCTACTGCCATCAATAATTCCTCGTACAGCCCTTCTTTGAAGGTGGAACAAGTCACCTTTCCCTCCAGATTTGTGTATTTAAGAGACCACAATTCAACAAATCATAAAAACAACCAGAAAAACATACTGCAACTTTGAAAGATTATGCTAGCCCTTAAGCAAAGGCAGACTGAAATACAACCAACAGGTTGTTCTCGATGAGCAGATCTACTAATGACGACAGCATGAAATATTTGTATATTGCACAGAATGAAATGTTTTAAAGGGGTTGTTCAGGATTAGAAAAAAAAAACATGGCTGCTTTCTTCCAAAAACAGCTCCACACCTGTCCATGGGTTGTGTCTTGTACTGCAGTGCATCTCCATTGAAGCAAATAAGACAAGCGGCAATACTTTAAAGGGGTTTTACAGGTTCAGAGCTGAACCTGGACATATCCCCATTATCACCCAGACAGCCCCCCTTGACTTGAGCATCGGAGCAGTTCATGCTCCGATGCTCTCCTTTGCCCTGCGCTAAATCGCACAGGGCAAAGGCATTTTCTGGAGTTCCGGTGACGTACTGGGCTCTCCATAGGGCTGCCAGGCGGAGGTTTCTGCCTGGTGAAGTCACAGACACTGATGGGCGGGCTTTAGCGCTGCTCTAGCCTGTGAAACGGCGAAGGCAGCGCTAAAGCCAGCCCATCAGAGCCAGTGACGTCACCGAACACACTGCCGGGCTGAAGCCTCCACTTGGCAGTGTGTTATTGTAAATAAAAGAGGAGCGCATGGCAAAGGAGAGCATCGGAGCATGAAATTATCCGATGCCAACATCAGGGGGGCTGCCTGGTGAAATTATGGGTATGTCCGGGTTCAGCTCTGAACCCAGACAACCCCTTTAACTTTCACAGTAAATATTGTGATGTCAGTTTCTTTTTACCTAACAGATGCTTCACTATTCTGGTCATAAAACCAGTGGAGAGCTTGGAGCCCGGCAGGCTGTCTGATGTAAACTGCTGAAATACCAATCAGGGCTTTTATGCTCACATAATAAAAGGATAATGAAACAAACTCCTTGTAGGAAACATTATATACTGGGTATATAAAAATACTGGGCTTTGATTATTCACTAGGTAACTTGTAGTTTTAGCTCTGCATTCATTTATTTATTTTCCACACACCTTTACATCTATCTTAGGCCTGCTTCACATATACAGGGCAGGGATGCCAACCAGTATCTTTCTTTTTTCTGGACAATTTAGCCTAAAATATTTTTGGACAGAAAAATTGGAAAACCCTAATGAATGATAACGATAAGTAATACATGTCTATAGCTCAATATACTGACAAGAACTCATTATAAGCATTTACTGGGAGCTGTAAAATGATGATAAATACCACCAAAATAATCAAGTCAAATTCCACCAGCCTCAAATTGATTACTTTTACAGACTGTCCAGGAATTTTTCGACGGTTGGCAACCCCGATACAGGGCCAGCATCAGTTGAACCCAGATATGTGTTGGGGCCCTGTGTTCAGAGGGAGGTCTCATTCCATCAGCCTGCTGGAATGCAGGCCAAGCACTGAACAAAACTATAGAGAAGCAGAGAGTGACTGGCTCCCGGCCACACCATTTATACATCTTGCACGTGCAGGCTGATTTAGGCCCTCGTCCTACAACACAATGGACAAATGCTGATAATGTCATTAAACCCAAGATGCAGTGTAATGCCTGCACCAGCAGCTGACAAGAAGTCCCAAATTGTCATGCGAGCATTTTTTTTTTGGGGGGGGGGGGGGGGAAGGGGGCAGTATTATGAGGGAGCCCCATTACCGAGAGTGGCATACAGGAAGCCTCATTACAGAGAGGGGCGTAAAAGGTAGCCCTTGTACTCAGTGGGGGAGCATTATTACCGAGAAGTGCATAGAGAGCAGATATTAATGAGGCATTACTGACAGTGGCATAAATGGGGCTCTAATGCTTAGAAGGGCATAAGCGTACATTATTACTGAGAAGGGCATGAAAGGGGGCCTTATTACTCAGTGGTAGGGATTATTATTGAGAAGGGCATTAAGGGGGAACTACCGGTACTACTGAGTGGAACATAAAAAAGGAGATTTTTGTATAACTTACCAGTTAAATCTCTTTCTCGCTCTTCCTTGGGGGACACAGACCTTGGGTATAGCTCAGCTCCCTAGGAGGCGTGACACTAAGTAAAACTGTTAAGCCCCTCCTCCATCAGCTATACCCTCAGCCTGGAGATAGAGGCTACCAGTTGCGTGTCCAAGTAGTGAAAGGATAACAACCAATAACGGAAACAACCAGCCAGCAACCCAACGGGGCGCCAGACCATAACCCTGTAACAAAACACAGAAGGGTGGGTGCTGTGTCCCCCAAGGAAGAGCGAGAAAGAGATTTAACTGGTAAGTTATACAAAAATCTCCTTTTCTCGCCCATTTTCCTTGGGGGACACAGACCTTGGGACGTTCAAGAGCAGTCCAAGAAGGGAGGGACCACAAACCCAAGGCGGACCACCACCGGAGCATCAGGAAACCGCTGCCTGCAAAACCAGGCGGCCCAAAGCAGCATCCGCTGATGCATGCGTATGCACTCTATAGAACCTTGTGAAAGTGTGCAGAGAGGACCAAGTGGCTGCTTTGCACAACTGTTCAGCCGAGGCCCGATGCCTCTGCGCCCAGGAAGCTCCGACTGCTCTGGTGGAATGAGCAGTGACGCTGAAAGGCGGAGCTCTACCCTTGGCTCGATAAGCCTCAGACACCGCCAGTTTAATGAAACGGGCAATAGCCACCTTGGAGACCGCCAAACCCTTGCGCGAACCCTCCGGAACCACAAACAGGGAGTCCGTGCGCCGAAAGGATCCGGTGACCTCCAGATAAATCTTCAACGCCCTGACCACATCCAGACGGTGCAGTTCCCGTTCTCTGGGGTGGGAAGGAGAGGGACAGAGCGACGGAAGGACGATGTCCTCATTGATGTGAAAGGCGGAGACCACCTTTGGCAGGAAGGACGGGACAGGCCGAAGCACAACCTTATCCTGGTGGAAGATCAGGAAAGGTTCGGAGCAAGAAAGAGCCGCCAACTCCGACACCCGTCGGAGAGATGTGATGGCCACAAGAAAAATGACCTTGCAGGACAGAAGGCGAAGGGAGACCTCCCGTAAAGGCTCGAAGGGGGCTGATTGGAGCGCCGAGAGCACCACATTCAGGTCCCAGGATGGAACTGGAGGGCGGTACGGCGGAACAGAGTGAGCCACCCCTTGTAAGAAGGTCTTAATTGGCCCCAGAGGGGCCAGGGGACGCTGGAGAAGAATAGACAGCGCCGAAATCTGTCCCTTCAGAGAACTGAGGCTCAGCCCCAGGTCCAGACCCGACTGGAGGAAGGACAGGATCGTGGGAAGAGAAAACCGGAGAGGTGGGATGCTCCGGGACTCACAGAACCCCAGATAGGACCTCCAAACCCGATAGTAGATCCTAGAGGACACGGGCTTACGAGCACGGATCATGGTGCGGACTACGTCCGCGGAGAAACCCCGTCGCGTTAAGACGGCGGTCTCAATAGCCACGCCGTCAAACGTAGCGAGCCTAAATGCTCGTGGAAGATCGGTCCCTGAGAGAGAAGGTCTTCCCTGGAGGGCAGTGGCCACGGTGCGTCTGCCAACAGCAACATTAGGTCGGCGTACCAAGACCGGCGGGGCCAATCCGGGGCGATCAGAATCGCGGGAACGCCCTCTGCCGCGATCCTCCGAAGAACCCGTGGCAGGAGGGGGAAAGGAGGAAAGACGTACAGAAGGGAGAATTCGCGCCACGGAAGAACGAGCGCGTCGGCGCCGTACGCCTTCGGGTCCCGTGCCCTGGCCAGGTATCGGGGGACCTTGTGGTTGAATTTGGAAGCCATGAGGTCCACGTCGGGGCGACCCCAGCGAAGACAAAGGGCTTCGAACACCTCTGGGTGCAGGGACCATTCTCCCGGGTCGATGGTGGACCGGCTCAGGAAATCCGCCGCCCAGTTGTCCACCCCCGGGATGTAAATCGCGGATAAGGCCGGCACATGCGCCTCCGCCCAGAGGAGAATGAGGGTCACCTCTTGCATCGCTTCAGCGCTGCGAGTGCCTCCCTGATGGTTTATGTATGCCACAGCCGTGGCATTGTCCGATTGGATCCGAACAGGGTGGCCCCTCAGTAGATGGGTCCAGTGTCTGAGGGACAGAAGAATCGCCCTCAGTTCCAGAATATTGATTGGAAGTCTGGACTCCGATAGAGACCAAACGCCCTGGACGGACCGGGGAGGGAAAACCCCCCCCCACCCCCGTAAGCTGGCATCGGTGGTAATCACCAGCCAGTTCAGTGGGAGGAAGGACCTCCCCCGTAGGGGGATATGCAACCACCAGCTGAGGGAAGCCCGAGCCAGGGGAGGCAGAAGAAAGGTCCTGTCCAGACTCCTCGGTGATTTGTCCCAGGCCGACAGAATTGCCCTCTGAAAGGTGCGGGATCGGAATTGTGCGAACGGCACCGCTTCGAAACAGGCAACCATCTTCCCCAACAACCGCATGCTGGTTCTGAGGGAAGGGCGGTGATGACGGAGGAGACTGCGAACAGACCCGCAAAGGGCCAGACGCTTGTCCGACGGGAGGCGGACCTCCGCCAACTCCGTATCCAGGAGCATCCCCAGGAAGATCAGCCGTCTGGAGGGGGTAAGAGAAGACTTGGGGTGGTTGATGATCCAACCGAACCGCGTCAGGGTCTCCAGAGTGAGTCCCACACTGCCGGATGCCTGAGAGAAGGAGGGTGCCTTGACCAAGATGTCGTCCAAGTAAGGGAGAAGAAAAACACTTCTTGAACGCAGAAGGGCCAAGACAGGGGCCAGGACCTTGGTGAATACTCGAGGAGCCGTCGCCAGACCAAAGGGAAGGGCGACGAATTGGAAGTGATCGTCCCCCACCGCGAAGCGCAGGAAGCGGTGATGACATGGAGCAACCGGAACGTGGAGATATGCATCCTGAACGTCGATTGAGGCCATGAAATCCCCTCTTTCCAGGGAGGCCACTGCGGACCTGAGAGACTCCATCCGGAATCTCTGCAGTCGGAGAAAACGGTTCAGGCGCTTTAGGTCCAAGATCGGTCGCACTGAGCCTTCCTTCTTGGGAACCACAAAGAGGTTCGAGTAGAACCCCCTGAACCTTTCCGTCGGAGGCACGGGGGCGACGACACCCTTGTCCATTAGAGAGCGAATGGCCGTGAAGAAGGCGGCCGCTCGTACGGGATCCCGCGGAGGACGGGACCGGAAGAAACGGTCTGGCGGAATGGACGCAAATTCGATCTTGTATCCGCAAGATACAATCTCGAGCGCCCATGCGTCTGAGATGTGGGCCCGCCATACGTTCCTGAACAGTAGAAGGCGGCCCCCCACCCGGGTGGGTGGGGGCGCACCTTCAGGCAGAGGGCTGCTGGCCTGAGGGAGCCCGTGTGGGCTGGGGCTTGCGCCAGGTAGATTGCGTCCGAAAAAACGGCTTCTTGCGTCTATCCTGGGCTGGGCCAGAGGAAGAAGAACCGGCCGCGGGTCTAGACCCGGTGGGCTTGCGAAAGGACCGAAAACGGGACGAACCAGCGCGACCGCGGGGGGCGCCCCTCGGCCTGGACTGGGGGAGGAGAGTACTCTTCCCACCCGTGGCCTCAGATATAAGTTCGTCCAGACGGGTTCCGAACAAGCGGGAACCCGAGAATGGTAGGCCAGCCAAAGAGCGTTTGGAAGCGGCGTCCGCCGCCCAAACCTTCAGCCAGAGTTCCCTCCTGACAGAAACTGCCAGGGCAGAGGAACGGGCAATGAGGGCACCCGCATCAAGAGAGGCCTCACAGACAAATTTTCCGGCCTGGACAATTAGTTGGGCTAAGGAACGGAGGTCCTGTAGAGGGACGTCCGACCCTAACTCCCGTTCCAGTTGCAAACCCCATTCAGAGACCGCTTTACCAGCCCAGGCGGAGGCAAAGACCGGTCTAAGGGCCGAACCAGAGGCAGTAAATATGGCCTTGGAGAGGGATTCCGTACGACGGTCCTCAGCAGACTGGAGGGAAGATCCGTCTTGTACAGGAATAGTAGTGCTTTTGGACAGGCGAGCCACGGGAGGATCAACCTTAGGCGGGGACGTCCACGTGGTCACAGAATCCGCTGGAAAGAGATAACAAATGTCCAGCTTTTTGGGTGTAACAAAGCGGACGTTAGGCCGGGTCCAAGCCTTGGACACCACAGAAGAAAAATCTGCGTGGATGGGAAAGACCTTGGAGGTCTGTCTGGGGCGAAGAAAGGACACGCCGGCCTGTTCAGAGTTGGGGGGGTCATCGTGTATGTGAAAGGTATCACGGATGCTAGTGATAAGATGCCCCACCGCGGACGCCAATTTGGACGGAAGCTCTGAGTCCATGTCCACGTCCGAATCCGCCAGTTCTCCCTCAGAAAGCGTATCCCTTTGAGAGGATAGACTTGACTGAGCTCGCACGCATGGCGGAGAGAGCGAAGCATCTGGAGAAGATGTGCGCTCAACCCTTGAACGTTTCTGAATATGCCGAGCCCTGGAAGATTCGCTGGGAGGCAGGGAATCAGTGGGGGCGGCAGAAACGGTAGTCCCAGCGGGTGCGACAGGGATTGTGGCAGCCTGCGGGGGAGGCGGTCTATCCACGAGACGGCCCACTACGTGTGTAAGGCTTTCCACCGCCTGAGACAGAGACCTAGCCCAGTCAGGGGGTTCAGAGGCACCGGGGGGCGCAGCGGAGAGCGGGCCCTGCACCGGGGCCTGACATGCAAGGCAATGCGGCTCAGATTGCCCACACGAAAAAAGTTCCTTACAGGCGGTACAGGCATGGTACCAGGGTTTGGGGGCACCCGTGGGATCTGACATGCTGAAAAAGTGGTCGTACCAATACAGAGACCACAAGGGATATAGCAACTATGACCAGGAGGGTTAGGAGAGGGTTAACTGTCCTACCAGTGCCTCAGAAGAACGTCAGGAGTAGAGAGGATCAGCAGCAGCTGCAGCAGCAGCAGCAGGGAGCAGCAAACAGCAGAGAGCCTGCAGATAGCGCCCACAGAAGCCGAGCGATACACCAGGTGCTCAGAGTCCCCCACGTGTCCCAGCTTCCTGTCTAGGAGTGAGGAAACGCGGGAAGAATTCAGCAGAAGCGCGGGGAACAAGCTCCGCCCCCTCCAGCGCTTGAAATGTCTCCTGTGAAGGAGAACCTAACTCCGCCCCCAAAATGGCGCGCACGCGTAAGCCACGCCCCCTGCTGCCGAAAAAACTCGCAGGGCTAAGAAGAAGCAGGATGCCATGAAATAAAGGGCCCGCAGGCCCCAAGAGTGCGGCGATTGTTCCCAGGTGGGTGACCTTCTGCCACCATCGTCCCCTGCCCCGCCGATGCCGGTATGGTCATGTCGGGCATAAGCCCCGCCCCCCGTTCGGAACGGAGCGGGCGGCGGCGGGAGGGAGAGAGGGAGAGATCAGCCGTCTTGAAGAGTAGCCTGAAAATGGGGGAAAACGGCGTGAGATACACGGAGGGGAGCTGGGGAGGGTCTGCTGGAGCGCTCAGAATGAGCGACCACGGGTGCCCCCCTTACCCAGAGGGGTACATGCTTGCAGATAGGGACGGGTATGGGCTGGAAAAGCCATCTCACCTGTCTTCACCCTCAGTTCCTTCCAGCAGGGTCGCCCCTTCAGCTACTGGCACCGCAGTGGCAGGAAGCTGGGAGAGGGGCTTTGCGTGCGGGCGACCCCCTAGCTGGCGGGATGTAGGGGAGCCATTGCTGCCCAGATCCTCCTATTGCTTCTGTGGGGGAGGCAGCAGTGCAGATAAGTTGGCACTGGCGCAGCTCACCCCGGGAGAGCAGAGAGGCCCAATGCGTCTCTGGTATCTCTAGGAAAACACAAAAATAAAATAAAATTACAACAAGGAGAAAACAGCCCTGCAGTAGCAGGGAGTGTCTTGCCTCCTTGGACACTAAGCTAAAACTGGTAGCCTCTATCTCCAGGCTGAGGGTATAGCTGATGGAGGAGGGGCTTAACAGTTTTACTTAGTGTCACGCCTCCTAGGGAGCTGAGCTATACCCAAGGTCTGTGTCCCCCAAGGAAAATGGGCGAGAAAGGGACATTATTTCCAAGAGAGGTGTAAAGAAGTCATTATTTCTGGGAGGGTATCAAAGGAGGTACTATTATAGTTTCAGCACTAATTGGAACACAGGAGCTCTATTAATCTGTATGTGCTAAATTGGGCACCATTATTGCTCACATGACAAAGTGGAGCCTACAGGTGACAAAAAGAAGACACCAAAAGTGGTATTATTACTGTCTGGGGCACTAGGGATTGGGAGTTTATGAAGCGTGTAGGGAAAATTTGTGGGGAAAGTTCTGGAAAAGCGAGGATCCAGAAATATCTGTGTGGCATTGTCAGAAGAAGTCAGCATGGCAGCCTTCGCCAAACTGAACGTGAACAACTCTAATCAGAAAACATCACCTGTAAAGCATAGAATGTAACTGGTTATATTGGACTCCATACGGATTGTTTTATTAAGTAACAGTATGATGAAATTCATGGTAATATATAGTCATGGTCTGGTACTATTACTTGACCCTTATATAGTTATAGGTTGGTCTTGATATAGTAGGTTTTGGTCAGTAACAGAATGATAGAAATATAAATAGTGATAATACTTACCTCTCGTATAGTGTCACTTTATGTCTGTATTATTTAGCGTTATGGTATAAATACAGAGTAGTACTTTTGAAGTATATCCACGTACAGCAGAGGTGCACAACCTGCGGCCCAGGGGCCACATGCGGCCCTCGATACCATGGTGTGCGGCCCCCAACCCTCTGGTAACAGAAATGTATGTCTAGGTCTTGTGGCTGCTCACATGTATCCCTAATGTATTCTTCCATCAGATGGGAATCCTGGAAGTATAACTAGACATTTCTGATATATACTGTATGTTCAATATGCTGTAAACATAGTAGTTCAGTTGGTAATACCCCTTTAAGTTTTATTTTCGGCCCTTGGAAATGGTTCAGGATGACAAGGTGGCAGACAACCAGAAAAGGTTGTGCACCCCTGATGTACAGTGTACAGCTGAGGCACTGTATCCAAGTCTGTTGTAGGTTATGTTTTATTTAAAGAACCACTACCGTGTGTTTTTTTCCCAGACTTGTACTAATAAAATTACATATTTAAATGCCTAGTTTATACAGGAATTCACATCTTCATTTTCAGTTACTGCATCATGCGACTTAGACTGGACTAACCATTCTGACCTTATACTTAGGTCCTCCCAAGGAAGCCAGTTTCTCTCCTTCCTGTGTAGATGGAAACTACAAGCAGAGACTGAAGGAAGATTGTCATCTGCTGTATGTCCGCCACTCAGCAGCTCTTCATTGCTCCCACTACAGTCCCCTTCTCCACACCAGCATAGAATACTTACAATCACTAACTCGGGTTCAGTTCCAAGTGGTACCCGTTTTTAACGGTAGAAATTTTTGAAGTCATTACCCGAAGTCTTGCGAGACTTCAAAGTAATCACGTCGGCTCATCTGAGCCAATACATTCTAATACTGTACGGAGCGCTCGCTCCATACAAAATTCAAACAAAGTTTTATGCAAATTGACTTAGGATGTTTCATCCATAGTCGATTCGCTCATCCCTAGTTAAAATAAATCAGGCGGTACTGAGCACATTCATATACAGTTTTAAGGGGGAAAATTCTGTAAAACTTGTAATCTACTCATTTAGGTTTTTCTATGCTTTGGAGTCCTAATTAGTCACTGACAGCTTTAATTGTACGCATAGTCATAAACAGCTGTCAATCACTAAGTAGCAACCCAAATAACTCCTATTTAAATTAATAATTTCAAGATTTTGTGATTTTCCCCCCCATAAAACTATATATAACTAATCAGCTCCTCCTGCCCCATATCATTATTCCTGCATCTTCATGTTGACAGGTTCACTTAAAAAAATAAAAATAAACATCCAACATGTGAAAATCAGATTTGGGAAAAGCACTGGCACTTTGGTTGCTTTGTCTTTCGCTTGAAGGCACTAGAAATTGTTTTGCTCATTAATTTCAAAATGTACTTAGGACAGTTCTAGTAGTAATTCATCAGATTACTGAACTAAAGAACAGAACACAGAACGTATTATTTAGTCTGCAAATGTAAAGAGAAGAAAAATTACCTTGAGGGCTTCCAAAATAGGCTCATAAAGGTCTGGAAACCCAGAATAATGATAGATCATGCAGTGCATCAATTCCGAAAACTGGATGAGGAAAGCTGTACTAGACGGGAGACCATCAGTCTTAAAGGACTGAAACAAGTTAACAACATGGGGGACAATCTGAAGAATAAACAAACAAACCACACAATAAATTAGTTTAAAGCAAAAGTTCGATTATTACATTCTGTATTGAACTTTTTATATCAGCACTTAGCCAAATCTCAATTTCTCACAACAAGTGAGCATGAACATCTTTTCAACAGGAAAAGCAGGGTTAGAGAATAAGCCACTGCCAGACCGGGACAGAGGGTGATTAGATGGGCAAGTGCTGCTCTTCTTACTCCTTTTCAGAGAACTTACCAGAGGTGACAAATTCCCGTAAGGCTCCGCACATCCGCAATTCTGCTCCGCATTTTGCGGAACAGAATTGACCCATTCATTTCTATGGGGCCGCACGATGTGTGGCCCCAATCCGGAAATGCAGACGCGCACTTCCGGGTCCGCATTTCCATTCCCGAAAAAAATATAACATGCCATATTCTTGTCCGCAATTGCGGACAAGAATAGGCATATTCTATTAGTGCTGGCGATGTGCGGTCAGCAAAATGTGGAACGCACATTGCCGGTGTCTGTGTTTTATGGATCCGCAAAACACACATGGATCTGTGAATGGACCCTTAAGCTGAACAGACAAATCTCAGACATTTTTGAAAAACCTATCAGACTTACTGCTTCTGACCTAAAAGAGTCAACTGTAAGGGGGGAAGACAGAGTGCACCTGCTCTTCTGATATCTGCTCTTACCTCTAGTTTGATTTCATTATATTAGTAGCAATACAAGACGGATTCCTGTGTATAATACAATACATCTGGAGTAGGAGAATAAGGGTGCTTAATTTTTCCTCCTACTCTCACCTCACAGTGAAAGCTTTTGCTGGTATGTGTATATGCAGTGAGACTCAGATTAAGGCTACATGCACACGACCGTTCAGTTTTTGGTGTTCGTGTGCATTCTGCAATCTCAGAACGGCACGGACAGCCTTTAATATAACTGCCTATTCTTGTCCGCAAAGCACAGACAAGAATAGGACAGGTTATATTTTTTTTGCGGGGTCCACGGAAAGGAGTAACGGATACGCATCTTTTGCGGCCCGATTGAAGTGAATGGGTCCGCATCCAAGCCGCAAAAACTGCGGCTCGGATGCGGACCAAAACAACGGTCGTGTGCATGAGGCCTATTTCTGTAAAAGCAGCGGTCTCCTCCTCTAGCAGGTTAATCTGGAACAAGCAGATATATCCTTCTCTCATAGCGGGGAGGCATAATACACAGGGAAATGAATAACATCATCCTGTATGATCAGGGTGTATTATGCAGCTAGCATCTTGGTATCTCCCATGGAGAGGAAGCCAACCTTGTCTTATGATTGGGACCCCATGAACATAGTAGTGGGGTACCAAGTAGTTGTCATGGCAGCTGAGGGCCTTCTGAAGGCCCCCAGGATTGCCATGTTCTGGTCTCTATTACAGCCAGTTGAATAAAGGGGATACAAAAAAAAAAAAAAAAAAAGATAAAGAAACCTAATTTCATACATATAAATAAAATAAACATAGTTACTGCTGTGACCAAACAGCTTCATCAGCAGAAAAATAATAAGATTATGGGTGCCAGAATATGGCCATGCAAAGCATATTATTTTTTTTTAGGACAGTATGATTACACCGATACCAATGTATATCTTGCTTGCTTTTGTGTTACATGTTCTGAGAAACATTGATGGAACTGTGTGGCTTGCTATTTTACAGGATAAGTTAATTTTTCCATCAGTACCTGGGATACATACTAATCAGTTATTCAAATGTAGCTTTTTTTTTTTTACAAAGTGGGATTAACAAAAAAAAAAAAAAAAAAATGCCATATTGCCATTGTCTTCTATTTAGAAAGTCTTATTATGGTTGGAACATCAGCGTCAGTTGACATGCCTAGTGGTGGGGACCACAACCTTCAGCTATTCATACAAGTAGACCATAGTGCTTTTCTTCAGTGAAAGTAGTAATTTTTATGTATATAACCCAAACGACTTGTATTCATCATCAAAGTCAGTAGCCATCCCTCCATGATCCTCCTCCTTTCTACCACAGATATCTGCTATGAGCAAGGTCCAGGAGAAATGAAATGCTGGCAGATTATCTTATATGTGGAACAGCTTTTCATGTTAAATTCAAGTATTAGAGTTACAACAGTAAAAATTACTTATTGAAATGAAGAAGAGTGACGTCTATAATACTTTTGATATTAAAGAGATTGTCTGGCTTTGAAACCATATTCTGGAACAATTTTCAAACCTTTTAAGTCCCACTAGGGGACATAATAATGAGATCTTTCAACTGATATAAAAAAATACAATTAAAGTATCATAGAAGAACTAAGATGACAGACCTGGTGGTCAGTGTTAGGCCTACAGCTGACCAAAGGCACCCTGTGACTGAATTGCAGGGGGGCCAATGGGGTGACAGAGGAAGCCCCTCCTTCTGTCAAACACCTTAGATGCTGCAGTATCTATTAACTCATCATATAAGGGGTTAAACTGGCCAGACTGAAGAAATCTCCAGTCCTAGCAGCAGTCAGGAGCATGGATGTGTAATACAGTTCTGCTCCAGCCGCTATCATACACTCATTGACAAAAAATAATAACAACATACCCAGATAGAAATGTCAATGTCATGGCAGGACTTCCAACTGGCATTTTGCAGCCAGATAATGCTCGCCCACATACAGTAAAGGTTGCACACTTCCTTGGACTCCTCAGTCTCCATTTATAGCCAATTGAGCATTTATGAGACCAGCTGGGACACCAGCTTCGGTAACCTACGAGTGTGCAGGATCTACAGACCCAGCTAGAACACCTGTGGGCAGATGTGCCACAGGATGCCATACGGAACTCCTATGTCTCTATGCACAACCGTATAGCACCTTGTATCCAGGCTAAAAGGCACTCTAATATTGTAATCACTTACATATATAATCATTACATTCACACTGTACATTCATTTCCTTCCATTTTAACAATTCCTTCTTGGGTTTTATTTTTTGGTCAATGAGTATATAAGCATAAAAGGCACCCTTGAGATCAACATGACGACTATTTGTAGTTTTCCCCATCCAAACAAGACAAAGTAAGTGATTTAATCATTTTTCAGAAAGTTTATTAGAGACAAGGAAAACCATTAAAATTGACTGTACTATCAAAAAGGACTTACCATGTGAAAAGCCTCTGGAGAATGTTGAAAGCTGAGCAACATGTGAGAAAGAACAGCCAACGCTCCTGGCCTTACCAAGGGGAACCAGAGTCTGTTAAACACCTAAAAAAATTAAAAAAATACAATTATTGGTAAAAAAACAAAACAAAAAAAAAACAATAGTCGTGAAACTGTTCAACCAAAAGCTGAACCTGTCTATGTAGTTCTCCTTAAAGGGCATCTGTCAGCAGATTTGTGCCTATGACACTGGCTGACCTGTTACATGTGCGGTTGGCAGCTGAAGGCATCTGTGTTTGTCCCATGTTCATATGTGCCCACACTGCTGAGAAAAATGATGTTTTAATATATGCAAATCAGCTTCTAGGCACAATGGGGGCATTGCTGTTACACCTAGAGGCTCCTCTCTCTCTTCAACTGCTGCATCCTCTGCACTTTTATTGACGTTTTTACTGTGTGGCAAAGATAAATCATTTCAGAACTTTTTCCACCTTTAATGTGTCTTTTTGGGTATGAGTCTATCAGCATGACACATTTTGACTTGGCAAGATTTGCCCACTCTTCTTTGCAAAAACAATCCAAATCTGTCAGATTGAGAAGGCATCTCCTGTGTATAGCCCTCTTCAGATCACCCCACAGATTTTCAATCGGATTCAGGTCTGGGCTCTGGCTGGGCCATTCCAAAACTTGAATCTTCATCTGGTGAAGCCATTCCTTAGTTGATTTGGATGTATGCTTTGGGTCGTTGTCATGCTGAAAGATGAAATTCCTCTTCATGTTCAGCCTTCTATTAGAAGCCTGAAGGTTTTGTGCCAATATTGACTGGTATTTGGAACTATTTATAATTCCCTCTAGCTTAGGGTACTTTCACACTTGCGGCAGGACGGATCCGACAGGCTGTTCACCATGTCGGATCCATCCTGCGGCTATTTCGCCGTGCCGCCGCTCCGTCCCCATTGACTATAATGGGGACAGGGGCGGAGCTCCAGCGCAGCACGGAGAAAGGGCGCCGGACTAAAATTACTGCATGTCAGGCTTTTTAGTCCAGCGGCTTTCTCTGTGCACCGCAGCTCCGCCCCCGTCTCCATTATAGTCAATGAGGATGGAGCGGGCGGTCCGGCGGCACGGCGAAATAGCCGCAGGACGGATCCAACATGGTGAACAGCCTGTCGGATCCGTCCTGCCGCAAGTGTGAAAGTAGCCTTAACAACCTCCCGACCGCTGTACGCACGGATGCGTCCGGAAGGTGGTTGATCTATTCCTCCTGGACGCATCCGTGCGTCATCTCGCGATAGCCGAGATTTCCTGTGAACGCGCGCACACAGGCGCGCGCGCTCACAGGAACTGAAGGTAAGCGAGTGGATCTCCAGCCTGCCAGCGGCGATCGCTCGCTGGCAGGCTGGAGATGTGATTTTTTTTAACCCCTAACAGGTATATTAGACGCTGTTTTGATAACAGCGTCTAATATACCTGCTACCTGGTCCTCTGGTGGTCCCTTTTGTTTGGATCGACCACCAGAGGACACAGGTAGCTCAGTAAAGTACCACAAAACACTACACCCCCCCCGTCACTTATTAACCCTTTATGAACCACTGATCACCCCCCTGTCATTGATCACCCCCCTGTAAGGCTCCATTCAGACGTACGTATGATTTTTACGGATCCACTGATACATGGATCGGATCCGCAAAACACATGCAGACCTCTGAATGGAGCCTTACAGGGGGGTGATCAATGACAGAGGGGTGATCACGCATATAGACTTCCTGATCACTTCCCTGTCATTGATCACCCCCCTGTAAGGCTCCATTCAGACGTCCGTATGATTTTTACGGATCCACTGATACATGGATCGGATGCGCAAAACACATGCGGACCTCTGAATGTAGCCTTACAGGGGGGTGATCACCCATATAGACTCCCTGATCACCCCCGTCAGGCTCCATTCAGACGTCCGTATGCGTTTTGCGGATCCGATCCATGTATCCGTGGATCCGTAAAAAAAATCATACGGACGTCTGAATGGAGCCTTACAGGGGGGTGATCACCAATATAGACTCCCTGATCACCCCCCTGTCATTGATCACCCCCTGTAAGGCTCCATTCAGACGTCCGTATGTGTTTTGCGGATCCGATCCATGTATCCGTGGATCCGTAAAAAAATCATACGGACGTCTGAATGGAGCCTTACAGGGGGGTGATCACCAATATAGACTCCCTGATCACCGCCCTGTCATTGATCACCCCCCTGTAAGGCTCCATTCAGATGTCCGTATGTGTTTTGCGGATCCGATCCATGTATCCGTAAAAAATCATACGGACGTCTGAATGGAGCCTTACAGGGGGGTGATCACCCATATAGACTCCCTGATCACCCCCCTGTCATTGATCACCCCCCTGTAAGGCTCCATTCAGACGTCCGTATGCGTTTTGCGGATCCGATCCATGTATCCGTGGATCCGTAAAAAAATCATACGGACGTCTGAATGGAGCCTTTTAGGGGGGTGATCACCCATATAGACTCCCTGATCACCCCCCTGTCATTGATCACCCCCCTGGTAAGGCTCCATTCAGACATTTTTTTGGGCCCAAGTTAGTGGAAATTTTTTTTTTTTTTTTTCTTACTAAGGCCTCATGCACACGAACGTATTTTTTAACGTCCCGCAAAACGTGGTTCCGTTGTACCGTGATCCGTGCCCGTTTTTTCTTCCGTGGGTCTGCCGTGATTTTTGGAGGATCCACGGACATGAAAGATGAAAAAAAAATCTAAGTCAAGTTTGCCATTGAAATGATAGGAAAAAACGGACACGGATCACGGACACGGATGACAATCTTGTGTGCATCCGTGATTTTCACGGACCCATTGACTTGAATGGGCCCGTGAACCGTTGGCCGTGAAAAAAATAGGACAGGTTATATTTTTTTCACGGCCTCGAAACACGGGTCACGGGCACGGTGTAAAAACGGTGCACAAGCCGAGTTTTCTACGGCCCCATTGAAAGTCAATGGAGCCGCAGAAAAAAACGGAAAACGGCACAACGGCCACGGGTGCACACAACGGTCGTGTGCATGAGGCCTAAGTCTCATATTCCACTAACTTGTGTCAAAAAATAAAATCTCACATGAACTCACCATACCCCTCACGGAATCCAAATGCGTAACATTTTTTAGACATTTATATTCCAGACTTCTTCTCACGCTTTAGGGCCCTAAAATGCCAGGGCAGTATAAATACCCCACATGTGACCCCATTTCGGAAAGAAGACACCCCAAGGTATTCCGTGAGGGGCATATTGAGTCCATGAGTGATTGAAATTTTTGTCCCAAGTTAGCGGAAAGGGAGACTTTGTTTTTGTTTTTTTGTATTTTCTCACAAAGTCTCCCTTTCTGCTAACTTGGGACAAAAATTTCAATCTTTCATGGACTCAATATGCCCCTCACAGAATACCTTGGGGTGTCTTCTTTCCAAAATGCGGTCACATGTGGGGTATTTATACTGCCCTGGCATGTTAGGGGCCCAAAAGCGTGAGAAGAAGTCTGGGATCCAAATGTCTAAAAATGCCCTCCTAAAAGGAATTTGGGCCGCTTTGCGCATCTAGGCTGCAAAAAAGTGTCACACATGTGGTATCGCCGTACTCAGGAGAAGTTGGGGAATGTGTTTTGGGGTGTCATTTTACATATACCCATGCTGGGTGAGATAAATATCTTGGTCAAATGCCAACTTTGTATAAAAAAATTGGAAAAGTTGTCTTTTGCCAAGATATTTCTCTCACCCAGCATGGGTATATGTAAAATGACACCCCAAAACACATTCCCCAACTTCTCCTGAGTACGGCGATACCAGATGTGACACTTTTTTGCTGCCAAGGTGGGCAAAGGGGCACATATTCCAAAGTGCACCTTTCGGATTTCGCAGGCCATTTTTTACACATTTTGATTGCAAAGTACTTATCACACATCTGGGCCCCTAAATTGCCAGGGCAGTATAATTACGCCACAAATGACCCCATTTTGGAAAGAAGACACCCCAAGGTATTCCGTGAGGGGCATGGCGAGTTCCTAGAATTTTTTATTTTTTGTCGCAAGTTAGTGGAATATGAGACTTTGTAAGAAAAAAAAAAAATCATCATTTTCCGCTAACTTGTGACAAAAAATAAAAAGTTCTATGACCTCACTATGCCAATCAGCGAATACCTTAGGGTGTCTACTTTCCGAAATGGGGTCATTTGTGGGGGTTTTCTACTGTCTGGGCATTGTAGAACCTCAGGAAACATGACAGGGGCTCAGAAAGTCAGAGCTGCTTCAAAAAGCGGAAATTCACATTTTTGTACCTTAGGCCTCATGCACACGACCGTTGTGTGCATCCGTGGCCGTTGTGCCGTTTTCCGTTTTTTTCGCGGACCCATTGACTTTCAATGGGTCCGTGGAAAAATCGGAAAATGCACCGTTTTGCAGCCGAGGCCGTGATCCGTGTATCCTGTCCGTCAAAAAAATATGACCTGTCCTATTTTTTTGACGGACAACGGTTCACGGACCCATTCAAGTCAATGGGTCCGTGAAAGAACACGGATGCACACAAGATTGGCATCCGTGTCCGTAGGTTGCTTTCATACAGACGGATCCGAAGATCCGTCTGCATAAAAGCTTTTTCTGATCTAAGTTTTCACTTCGTGAAAACTCATTTCCGACAGTATATTCTAACACAGAAGCGTTCCCATGGTGATGGGGACGCTTCTAGTTAGAATACACTGCAAACTTTGTACAAGACTGCCCCCTGCTGCCTGGCAGCACCCGATCTCTTACAGGGGGATATGATAGCACAATTAACCCCTTCAGGTGCGGCACCTAAAGGGGTTAATTGTACTATCATATTCCCCTGTAAGAGATCAGGGCTGCCCGGCAGCAGGCGGCAGACCCCCCACCCCCCCCCTCCCCAGTTTGAATATCGTTGGTGGCACAGTGTGCACCCACCATCCCCCCCCCCCCTTTCTCCCTCTATAGTTAAAAATCGTTGGTGGCACAGTGTGCGCCCACCATCGGCCCCCCCTCTCCCTATAGTAGTAACAACCATTGGTGGCAGTGTGCGGCCTCCCATCCCCCCCCCCCCCCACCACAGTAGAAGATTCATACTTACCTGCTTGCTGCTGCGATGTCTGTGACCGGCCGGGAGCTCCTCCTACTGGTAAGTGACAGTTCTTTAGCAATGCGCCGCACAGACCTTTCACTTACCAGTAGGTGGAGCTCCCGGCCGGTCACAGACATCGCAGCAGCAAGCAGGTAAGTATGAATCTTCTACAATTGTACTATTGCTAAGTAACCATGGCAACCAGGGATGCAGTAGCTTCCTGGTTGCCATGGTTACCGATCGGAGCCCCAGCGATTAAACTGGGACTCCGATCGGAACTCCGCTGCCACCAATGATGGGGGGGGGGGGGGGAATGGGAGGCCGCACACTGCCATCAATGGTTGTTACTACTATAGGGAGAGGGGGGGCCGATTGTGGGCGTACACTGTGCCACCAACGATTTTTAACTATACAGGGAGGAAGGGGGGGGGCGATGGTGGGCGCACACTGTGCCACCAACGATTTTTAACTATAGAGGGAGGAAGGGGGGGGCCCGATGGTGGGCGCACACTGTGCCACCAACGATTTTTAACTATAGAGGGAGGAAGAGGGGGCCCGATGGTGGGCGCACACTGTGCCACCAACGATATTCAAACTGGGGAGGGGGGGGCTGCCCCCTGCTGCCTGGCAGCCCTGATCTCTTACAGTGCGGCACCTGAGGAGTTAATTGTGCTGATCACGGCCCCCTGTAAGAGATCGGGTGCTGCCAGGCAGCAGGGGGCAGTCATGTACACAGTTTTTCAGTGTATTCTAACCTGAAGCGTCCCCATCACCATGGGAACGCCTCTGTGTTAGAATATACTGTCGGAAATGAGTTTCACGATGTAGCTCATATCCGACAGTATATTCTAACATAGAGGAGTTCCCATGGTGATGGGGACGCTTCAAGTTATGTTCGGGTGTCCGCCTGGCCGTGCGGAGGCAAGCGGATCCGTCCAGACTTCTAATGTAAGTCAATGGGGACGGATCCGTTTGAAGATGACACACTGTGGCTCAATTTTCAAACGGATCCGTCCCCCATTGACTTTCAATGTAAAGTCTGGACGGATCCGTCTGAGGCTATTTTCACACTTTAGAAATGTTTTAACAATATAATGCAGACGGATCCGCTCTGAACGGAGCCACCGTCTGCATTATGAACACAAGTGTGAAAGTAAAGGGACTCCTGACTTTACATTGAAAGTCAATGAGGACGGATCCGTTTGCAATTGCACCATATTGTGTCAACGTCAAACGGATCCGTCCCCATTGACTTGCATTGTAATTCAGGACGGATCCGTTTGGCTCCGCACGGCCAGGCGGACGCCAAAACGACTTTTTTTTCATGTCCGTGGATCCTCCAAAAATCAAGGAAGACCCACGGACGAAAAAACGGTCACGGATCACGGACCCCGTTTTTGCGGACCGTGAAAAAAAACTGTCGTGTGCATGAGGCCTTAGTTTGTAAACGCTATAACACTTACCCAAACCATTTTTTTTTTTTTTGCCCAAACATTTTTTTTTTTTAATCAAAGACATGTAGAACAATAAATGTAGCGAAAAATTTATATATGGATGTCTTTTTTTTGCAAAATTTTACAGCTGAAAGTGAAAAATTTCATTTTTTTGCAAAAAAATCGTTAAATTTCGATTAATAACAAAAAATGTAAAAATGTCAGCAGCAATAAAATACCACCAAAAGAAAGCTCTATTAGTGAGAAGAAAAGGAGGTAAAATTCATTTGGGTGGTAAGTTGCATGACCGAGCAATAAACGGTGAAAGTAGTGTAGTGCAGAAGTGTAAAAAGTGGCCTGGTCATTAAGGGGGTTTTAGCTAGGGGGGCTGAAGTGGTTAACTAAGGCCCCAGTTCCAGCTGAAGAAAAACAGCCCCTTGGCATAATGCTGCCACCACCATGGTTCACTGTGGGTATGGTGTTCTTTTGGTGATTTGCAGCATTGTTTTTGTGCCAAACATATCTTTTGGAATTATGGCCAAAAAGTTCAACCTTGGTTTTATCAGACCATAACACCTTTCCCACATGCTTTTGGGAGACTTCAGATGTGTTTTTGCAAAATGTAGCCTAGCTTGGATGTTTTTCTTTGTAAGAAAAGGCTTTCGTCTTGCCACTCTACCCCATAGCTCAGACATATGAAGAATACGGGAGATTGTTGTCACATGTACCACTCAGCCAGTACTTGTCAGATATTCCTGCAGCTCCTTTAATGTTGCTGTAGGTCTCTTGGTAGCCTCCCAGACCAGTTTTCTTCTTGTCTTTTCATCAATTCTAGAGGGACGTTGAGTCATATTTTCTCCACTTGCTGATGACTGTCTTCACTGTGTTCCATGGTATATCTAATGCCTTGGAAATTCTTTTGTACCCTTCTCCTAACTGATACCTTTTAACAATGAGATCCCTCTGATGCTTTGGAAGCTCTCTGTGGACCATGGCTTTTGCTGTGGGGTGCGACTAAGAAAATTTCAGGAAAGACCAACTAGAGCAGCTGAACTTTATTTGGGGTTAATCAGAGGCACTTTAAAGATGGCAGGTGTATGCTGACTCCTATTTAACAGGATATTGAATGTGATTGCTTAATTCTGAGCACATCTACATCCCCAGTTATAAGAGAGTGTGCACACTTATGCAACCACATTATTTTAGTCTTTTTTGTTTTCTTCCCTCCACCTAAAATATTTCAGTTTGTTTTTCAATTGAGTGGTACAGTTTATAGGTCACATTAAAAAGGTGGAAAAAGTTCTGAAATGATTTATCTTTGTCTAATTTTTTTTACATCACAGAAACCTGACATTTTAACAGGGGTGTGTAGACTTTTTATATCCACTGTATGAACATGGGACCAACACAGAAGCCTTCAGCTGACAAGCGCACATGTAACAGATCAGCCAGTTTAATTTGTACACAACTGCCCTTTAATAACTTATTACCATTTTCTACAAGAGTTTACAAAACAGGACGGAGCAGCAAAATGCATCAGTCCCCTTAGCCTATAAGGGTCCATTCACACGTCCACAAGTGTTTTCTGGTCCGCAAATTAGGGATCCGCAAAACACGGACACTGGCCTTGTGCGTTCTACATTTTGCAGACCGCACATGGCCGGCACAATGATAGAAATGCCTATTCTTGCCCCTGGCTGCGGACAAGAATAGGACATGCTTTTTCTTTTTTGAGGGGCCACGGAATGGAAGTGCGGATGTGAAGAGCACACGGTGTGCTGTCCGCATCTTTTGTGGCCGCATTGAAATAAATGGGTCTGCACCCGTTTTGCAAAGGACCCTAATCAGTATTTTACAAACACAGCCCCTTTTCTACTTTTCTTACATGGACCATGATAGAGTCCTTCTTCAATATTGCAGCGACTCCTTCCTGAACATTGTATCCTTACTACAATTTGGCACCACATACAAGATGTAGTTTGAGAACAGACTAGTCAGTAGTACTTTGTAGACCTCCACCATCCGAGACAATGGTCCAGATTTATGAATAAGTCTGCCCTTCAAAATCTAAAGTTTCTACACAATTTTTTTTTTACATGTTAGACAAGGGGTGGGGCTTAAAGGAAAGGGGCTGGGCCTAAGAGGTGCCAAGATTATGCCACAATTCTGGCATAATCGGTCTCAAAGTAAGCCAACATTTACCATCATTTACCATCTAGCCTGAGCCCCTGTGATAAATCTGCTGCAGGTCTAGACACCATGTCCAAACTTCCTCTTTAGGCTACATTCACACGTCAGTATTTTTCTATATCCCGAATTTCGGTCCGTTTTTTGCGGATCCGTTGTTCCTGAAAATGTTTCCGTATGTCATCCGTTTTTTTGCGGATCCGCAAAAAACGGAAACAAGTATAAATTTCAATAAGCAAATAAAGTTGTTTGGATTTCTTTGAAAAAAAAAATGAAAAAAAAAGTTTCTGTTTGCAGGATTTAATTTCCAGGAACGGAATCCGCATAAAACGAATGACATACGTAATGACATACGAATGTCTTCCGTTTTTTGCGGATCCATTGACTTTGAATTGCACCAGGATCCGATTTTTGCGGAAAAGAATAGGACATGTTTTATATTTTTTCGGACATGCGGAACGGAACAACGGAAACAGACAGCACACATTGTGCTGCCCGATTTTTTTCAGGACCCATTGAAAATGAATGGGTCCAGATCTGGTCCGCAAAAAACGGAACAGATCAGGAAAGAAAAAACGGACGTGTGAATGGACCCTTAGGGTTGGGAAATTTGTCACTGGGACCTTTTGCAGTTTGTGCTGATGACATAAGTTACAAAGTCTAAAAAGCAACATTATTTGTTAAGCGTAAAATAGGTGCCATACAATAATGAGCACTGACTTCCATTCTTAGACTCCATTCACACATCCGTAACGTGTTTTGCAGATCCACGGATCTGCAAAATGAGGACAGCGGCAATGTGAGTTCTGCCTTTTGCAGACCGCACATTGCCAGCACTAATAGAATATGCCTATTCTTGTCCACAATTGCAGACAAGAATAGGACATGTTCTATTTTTTTCGGGAACGGAAATGCGGACCCGGAAGTGCGGGTCCGCATTTCCGGAGCAGGGCCGCACATCGTGCGGCCCCCTAGAAATGAATGAGTCTGCAATTCCGTTCCGCAGAATGCGGAACGAAATTACGGACGTGTGAATGGACGCTTACTGTGACATGTACTGGACAACAGCTTGATAAAATATTAACCCCACTGTGCTAGTAAATGCCAACATCCTGCATTATAAAATGGAGTTGTGCGAGTCCAAAGGACCACTGACACGGCCAGACTGTCGGGAATAAATGATCGTTCCTAATAATTGGCCAGTGTAACTGTGCCACCGATCTCCCAACACTGACTGATGTAGATAGATGATGTTTAGTGGCAGGACGCAGTTCACCTCCAGATCGGATCTATGCAGGACCCTGTGTATGGACACCCCCTGAGGTTCAGTGCGAGTTATAGTAGCAGCCTGAACTTTGTCAGTGTCATTTCATTGACTTCAGAGACCTGAATGGCACGAAAGTTCAATCTACCACTGTAACTCACACTGAGGCCTTTGCACACAAACATATTTTCTTTTCGTTTCTATTCAATTTTTTTGTGTTCCGTTTGCGGCCCCATGCACTTCAAAGGGTCTGCAAAAACAACGGAACGTACTCCGTATGCATTTCGTTTCCGTATTTCCGTTCAAAGATAGAACATGTCCTATTATTGCCCGCAAATCACGTTCCGTGGTTCCACTCAAGTCAATGGTTCCGCAAAGAATGCATCCGTATGTCTTCCATATCCGTTCTGTTTTTGCGTAACCATCTACAGAAAATTTTATGCCCAGCCAATTTTTTTTTTATGTACTGTTTAAACATTATTGTATGCTTCCGTTTCCGATCCGCAAAAAAAAACGGATCACAAACAGAGCCCAAACGGAAAGGCAAAAACGGAACGGAAGCACTACTGAAACTAAAACAAAAACACGGAAAAACGGAACTGTGAAAAACGGACCGCAAAATACTGAAAAGGCCATACGGTCGTGTGCAAGAGGCCTGAACGTCAGCATGTGACCTCAAATCTAGTATGTGGAAAGTGCAAGCTTCAACCATTTTTATTCAGCCTACATGTAATGTTCATGTCTTTTAGAAGCTCCATCCTATTTTCTACTCCAGTCACAGCTAAGGCTGGATTCAAAGAGCTGCTCTTTCTTTACAGATCTCAAGCTGCAGAACCTTAGAGATAACTGGCATAGGGCATTACAGGTGGTCTATTGTCATTCAGGAATAGTTCATCTTATGCTTCAGTTATAACAAAAGCTGCATTCACAATTCTGTTCTACAGGATACTCATCTGGAATCTGCATGTCTGTATAAAGCACCATATCTGCACATGTGCATAACACGATCGTGTGTAATCCTTTCCGTTTTATTTGTCCACAAATAACGGAACCGTGTGTCTGCATTTTGCGGAAAAATGACTTCGATTTGTGTTCCTTATGTCTTCCGTTTTTTAACCCCTTAAGGACATAGGACGTACCGGTACGTCCTATTTCCCGAGTCCTTAAGGACCAAGGACGTACCGGTACGTCCTGACTTTAAAATTGGCATTCCGGCGCCGCAGGTGTTAATTTGAACAGGATGCCGGCTGAAATCATTCAGCCGGCATCCTGTTAAAACGCCAGGGGGGGTCATGTGACCCCCCCGTGTCGGCGATCGCAGCAAACCGCAGGTCAATTCAGACCTGCGGTTTGCTGCGCTTTTTGCAGTTTCTGATCCCCGCGGTCCCTGACCGCGGGGATCAGAAACTTTAGAGTGTCTAAAATCAATATAGTACACCCCCCCCTGCACCCCTGCATGATTTGATGGCGGCGGGTGGTGCAGGGGGGGTGTTGCAGGCGGTGGGGGCGTTGCGGGAGGCGGGCGGTGCGGCAGGCGGGATCGCGATCCCCCGCCCGCCTCCCATTGAATAATCGTTGGTGTACAGTGGGTATACCAGGGTGCCAGCACATTGCTGGCACCCTGGTATAAACGGCTGACATCGTTGATGCGATGTCAGCCGTTTAACCCTTTCCATACAGCGGTCCGTACGGACCGCTGTATGGAAAAGGTTAACAGTAAAAGGGAGCTCCCTCCCTCTCCGATCGGGGGGCTGCTGTGCCTTTGCAGCCCCCCGATGGGAGAGGGAGAGAGCCCCCAGACAGCCCCCCCAGAGCCCCGTCCTTACCCTTCCCCGTCTGCGCAGTTCTGACCATAACTGAGCAGACGGGGAAGGTTCCCATGACAACAGGACGCCTGCTCAGGCGTCCTGCTGTCCATGGTGCTGAACAGATCTATGCTGAAAGCATAGATCTGTTCAGTGTAAGTAAAATACAGTACAATATATATTGTACTGTACTGTATTATACAGACATCAGACCCACTGGATCTTCAAGAACCAAGTGGGTCTGGGTCAAAAAAAATAAAAAATAAGTGAAAAAAAGTTAAGATAAAAAAAAAAACATTTATCACTGAATAAAAAAAAAATAAATAAATAAACTACACATATTAGGTATCGCCGCGTCCGTAACGACCTGATCTATAAAACGGTCATGTTACTTTCCCCGCACAGTGAACGCCATAAAAATAAAAAAATAAAAACTATGAGAAAATTGAAATTTTGCCCACCTTACTTCCCAAAAAAGGTAATAAAAGTGATCAAAAAAGTCGCATGTACGCCAAAATAGTACCAATCAAACCGTCATCTCATCCCGCAAAAAATTAGACCCTACTCAAGATAATCGCCCAAAAACTGAAAAAACTATGGCTCTTAGACTATGGAAACACTAAAACATCATTTTTTTTGTTTCAAAAATAAAATCATTGTGTAAAACCTACATAAATAAAAATAAAGTATACATATTAGGTATTGCCGCGTCCGTATCGACCGGCTCTATATAAATATCACATGACCTAACCCCTCAGGTGACCACCATAAAAAATTAAAATAATAAATTGTGCAAAAAAAGCAATTTTTTGCCATCTTACGTCACAAAAAGTGTAATAGCAAGCGATCAAAAAGTCATATGCACCCCAAAATAGTGCCAATCAAACTGTCATCTCATCCCGCAAAAAATTAGACCCTACTCAAGATAATCGCCCAAAAACTGAAAAAACTATGGCTCTCAGACTATGGAGACACTAAACAATTTTTTGGTTTTAAAAATGAAGTCATTGTATAAAACTTACATAAATAAAAAAAATTGTATACATATTAGGTATCGCTGCGTCCGTGACAACCTGCTCTATAAAATTACCACGTGATCTAACCTGTCAGATGAATGTTGTAAATAACAAAAAAAAAACGTGCCAAAAAAGCTATTTCTTGTTACCTTGCCGCACAAAAAGTGTAATATAGAGCAACCAAAAATCATATCTACCCTGAACTAGTACCAACAATACTGCCACCCTATTCCGTACTTTCTAAAATGGGGTCACTTTTTTGGAGTTTCTACTCTAGGGGTGCATCAGGGGGGCTTCAAATAGGACATGGTGTCAAAAAAACCAGTCCAGCAAAATCTGCCTTCCAAAAACCGTATGGCATTCCTTTCCTTCTGCTCCCTGCCGTGTGCCCGTACAGCGGTCTACAACCACATATGAGGTGTTTCTGTAAACTACAGAATCAGGGCCATAAATAATGAGTTTTGTTTGGCTGTTAACCCTTGCTTTGTAACTGGAAAAAAAATATTAAAATGGAAAATCTGCCAAAAAAGTGAAATTTTGAAATTGTATCTCTATTTTCCATTAAATCTTGTGCAACACCTAAAGGGTTAACAAAGTTTGTAAAATCAGTTTTGAATACCTCGAGGGGTGTAGTTTCTTAGATGGGGTCACTTTTATGGAGTTTCTACTCTAGGGGTGCATCAGGGGGCTTCAAATGGGACATGGTGTCAAAAAAACTGTCCAGCAAAATCTGGCTTCCAAAAACCATACAGCGTACCTTTCACTCTACGCCCCGCTGTGTGGCCGTACAGTAGTTTACGGCCACATATGGGGTGTTTCTGTAAACGGCAGAGTCAGGGCAATAAAGATAGTCTTGTTTGGCTGTTAACCCTTGCTTTGTTAGTGGAAAAAATGGGTTAAAATTGAAAATTAGGCAAAAAAATGAAATTCTCAAATTTCATCCCCATTTGCCAATAACTCTTGTGCAACACCTAAAGGGTTAACGGAGTTTGTAAAATCAGTTTTGAATACCTTGAGGGGTGTAGTTTATAGAATGGAGTCATTTTTGGGCGGTTTCTATTATGTAAGCCTCGCAAAGTGACTTCAGAGCTGTAGTGGTCCCTAAAAATTGGGTTTTTGTAAATTTCTGAAAAATTTCAAGATTTGCTTCTAAACATCCCCAAAAACATCCCCTTGTAACATCCCCAAAAAATAAAATATCATTCCCAAAATAATTCAAACATGAAGTAGACATATGGGGAATGTTAAGTCATCACAATTTTTGGGGGTATTACTATGTATTACAGAAGTAGAGAAACTGAAACTTTGAAATTTGCTAATTTTTCCAAATTTTTGTTAAATTAGGTATTTTATTATGCAAAAAAATTAATTTTTTTGACTTTATTTTACCAGTGTCATGAAGTACAATATGTGACGAAAAAACAATCTCAGAATTGCCTGTATAAGTAAAAGCGTTTTAAAGTTATCAGCACTTAAAGTGACACTGGTCAGATTTGCAAAAAATGGCCTGGTCCTTAAGGTGAAAATGAGCCTGGTCCTTAAGGGGTTAAGGTCCACAAAAAATGTAAGGAAAAAAAAAAAAAAAAAAAAAAAAAAAAAAAAAGGAATAAAATACCTTCAAAAATATGGAAACGGAACCGCAAAAAAAAACGAATGACATACGTAAACCATTCCGTATATCATCCGCATTTTGCGGATCCATTGACTTGAATGGGGCTGCGGACACAGATCGGTCCGCAGCAGGACAAGCTTCATATTTTTGCGGACTAGAAATGCAGAAACATGGATGCGGACAACATACTGAACGTTGTCCGCACATTTTATTCACCCATAGAAATGAATGGATCCGCATGTATTCCGCAAAATGCGGAACGGATGCGGATATAATTATACGGTCGTGTGAATGTACCCTTATACTTCAGCCACATCAAAAGCTACATTAAAGGCTATGGACACCTTCAGTTCAATTTTATTTCAAGGCAGGAGACTCCATTATGCTAACAAATCTTTTACTCCCAGCAGCAGAATAGTTAAACGTGTTACAGAAAAAAAAAATACATTTATATAAATATGCAAACAAGGTGTAGTCAGTAGCCAATAGTAAGGTATCTCAGGTGATAAATGGCCTCTGCCATCATGCGACTCCCTTCTTTTTGCTGCTGCCGCAGGAGATACGTGTCTATTTCTTGGGTGTATAAATAATAATATTATTAAGTTGTTGCTGGTATTTGTAGTCCTTCTGTGCTACCCAGTCTTCTATCTTACTGTCCACTATCAATAGGTGTCTTTTCTTCACCTACCCAGCTTTCCCAAGCCCCGTTTTTCTTCCCCCCATTCCCAGTCAGTTTTTCCCCCTGTTACTGGGCAGTTTTTCTATTTTTAGCATCCTATCACCGCTACTGCTTACTTACCTCACAGTCTCTGGTAACATCACCGAGCTGGTGTTACAGCTATGATTGCTTTTTAGTCACCTCAGACTTTGTTTTCAGTCAGCCGGTGTTCAGGTCTCTTCAAACTGTACTTCTTCCCCGCTCTGAGTAGCCTAGTCAGCCATCCTCTGGCACCCTCTAGTGTTCAGACGCCTACAGTATCCTTATACTGTACTGCCTAGCTTTATCTATTTCTTCTATCCCCATGTCTGCTAGCTGTGGTTGTGGCTCAAAGGTTTGAGCAGCCATTACTAATGATTACAATAGTGTGTAAAATCTGTTCATTTAATTATTTTATTTTATTATTTCACTAATAATTAGTAATTATTTTGTTCATTAGTTATTTCAATTATTTATGTGCATTATTATCCTTGTTCCATAGAAATATATATTTCCTATATGCCCTTATATATTTTACTATGTCTAAAAAGGATACCCTGAAGACTCCTGGCATGCCAGGCGTGGAAATGAATGAGAACGTACTCCAATCCCTAGTGGATACATCTGTTGCTAGATCTGTTAACATTACTGTTCGTACAGCTATGAGCTCTATGCAAGACGCCATTACTAAGTCTGTGGCCCTAGCTAACACTCGGTCACAACCCAACTCAGTCTCCTCAGAAAGGTCCTTCTACCCAGTCGGACCTTTTCTGGTCGGCGGAGGATTCTACCTCCCATCTTATAGAAGGCATGAAAAAAGATAAAGCCTCTCACAAAAAGGCGACATTTTAATACCGATTCCCCGCCGGTGAAATCCCTGAAACGGCATAATAAAGGGGGATCAGGTTAATCTTACCGCTTTTTCAAAAAGCAATACCACTGCTGCTGAAGCAGCATTATTATTAGTACCCTCTGCCCCTGAGGAGGTACACATAAAGCGGGGTAATAAGGCTTTCAGGGTCTAGCCTGATTTTTTCAACCCTGCTCCAGACGACTGACACTAATTCAGATGGTTCGGACCTAGAGACTGACTCAGTATATGAGGACATTTCCAATGACAGACGGCTTTTTGAAAGAAGGGTCTGAGAACTCTGTACTTTTGGATGGGTCTGGTACACCTTTTTTCGACTCCAGGATGATAAAACATCCCAGATCTGGGGAATGGGTCCCCCATCCACAAGTATCCAAATTTTTATACTTGTGCCTAAAAAAGCCGTTGGACAGAACGATAAGGAACAAATTGCGTTCCGAATGCCCCACTCTCCCACAAAAGAAACAGACACCCCAGAGTTGGACCCAACGTTAGTGACATTTCTTTCAAAGTCAGGGAAGAAACCCAAAAAAGGTGTGGATCGTTCATTTAAAGCCATCCAAGATAGAGTCCTTGACGTGACAGGCCCGTTAAAGATATTGGACCTCTCCGAGACTGCCTTTAACACCAGTGAATCTATTGATCTCCCGACTCTTAAAGGATGGGCCCAAAAGGGCAATTTGTCTGCTAGGGAATGCCAATGCATCCATTTGCGCTGAAAGGAAGGGGTCAATCCTCATGCGCCTAGACCCACAATTGATCCACCTGGCCGAGATTCCTCCCCCATCAGATGGCTCTCTTTGGAGATAGCTTTGTTAAAGAAATTAACAAATATGTGGGTCTGTTTTCGTCTTTAGAAAAAAGGCTCAGATATCTTTGAAACATGTATTTCGAGGACGTGTTTTTGGCAGGGCTGGGAAATGAAGGGGCCGGTTTCCCAGCCCCCAATCCCAAGGAGGTCAATATTACCATGGCCCTCCCCGTACAGATAGATTCCCTATCCCATCTGCCTCCTATACAACAACTCCTTTCTTCCCCACCAGAGGACGCCCATGGAGGGCAAGAGGATAGAGGGGCTTCTCAAAGTCCAGACCCGCTACAGGTAAGCAAGTTTCTTCTTTCAGTTTCTTCCCATCTTACCTTGGGAGGACGAATTGCTCATTTTATCCACGTTTGGGCTACAATAACCACAGACTCATGGATTCTAAACACTGTGGTGGGTTATCAAATAGAATTCGTATGTCCACCAGTACAAACTCAGAGACCCGATCCAAAATTTTTCTAAAAAATAGACAGAGATCTAGTAAGATTGAAAATAAAGGAATGGAGTTCCAAAGACACAATTACACAAATCCCTTGGCAATCCCAGGGTTATCTGAGCAATATTTTCTGGTCAAAAAGATAGACGGTGGTCACAGACCAGTCATCAACCTAAAAACTCTCAACGTTTATGTTTTCTAGCGCCACTTCAAAATGGAGGGCATTCATCTATTGAGAGACCTACTAATACAAGACGATTGGCTTGCCAAGGTAGACCTGAAAGATGCTTACCTCACGGTGCCTATGCACCCTCTATCCCAGCCTTACCTCCAATTCATATGGGAAGGTCAGAAATTCCAATTCTTTAGTCTACCATTTGGTCTCTCTCCTGCCCCCTGGTGCTTTACAAAGCTATTAAAACCAGTGGTCGCCATGCTTAGATCCCGAAGTATTAGTCTAATTATTTACCTAGACGACATTCTCATCATGGCTCTCTCGGTCATTAATTCTACTCCATATCCAATGGACTCTCTCTCTTGACGAACCTGGATTTTCTTATAAAGTGCGAAAAATCAATTTTGAATCCCTCAAAAGAGATTTTTGGGTTTCCTGATCGACACTCGATCAGCTATCCTAAGCCTTCCATCCAGGAAGTTGAAGATCATCCAGAGAGAAATCTGATCTCTACTCAACAAGAAACTAGTATCTCTGCAAGCTATTGCTCGGGTAGTGAGCCTGTTGTCAGCTTCAATCCAAGCCATATTTCCTGCACCACTACGCTACAAGGCACTTTAACGTCTGAAGACTCGCTACTTACAAGAAAGTTTAATGTATTCGGACGAGATAACCTAACCCCAGACACCAAGGAAGAACTTCTGTGGTAATTACAACATATACAGGCCTGGAATGGGAAGGCTATCTTCAATTCAATCCCGGACATAATAATAGAGTCAGACGCCAGTCTCCAGGGCTGAGGGGCTTGTTGCGGCTCCCTTTCCAAAGGAGGGAAGTGTTCCACAGAAGAGGCCTGTCTTCATATCAATTGTCTCGAACTTCTGGCCGGATCCTTTGCCCTCAAGAGTTTCACGAGGGACAAGTCACACTGTTGCATTCTCCTGAGGATGGACATCTCAGCAGTGCAATATGTCAATCGCCTTGGGGGCACCAGAACAGAGCGTCTGGCCAACATTGCCACTTGCCAACATTCTGGCACTTTTGCCTAGACAAGAACATCAGTCTCAAGGCAGAATATCTTCCGGGCCTTTTCAATTCTATTGCAGACTGGAATTCCTGCTTCCTGGTCAACAACAGCGACTTGAGACTGGATCCTCTCCTCAAACATCTTCAATCCCTTTGGTGTCCTTTTCAGATGGACCTTTTTGCGTCCCGTCTGAATCGGCAACTCCCTCAATTCTTCAGCTGGCGCCCAGATCCAGAAGCTATAGGCACGATGCTCTCCTCCAAATTTGGCCCTCGGGGACTCTGTATGCATTCCCTCCATTTGCCCTAATCCTGCGAGTCATTCTGACAAAAATTCAAAAGGCACCCCTGATGTTGATCACTCCTTTATGGCTGACCCAGACCTGGTTTCCCCAGATCTTGGAGATGGTGGTAGACTTTCCCCGCATCCTTCCATTCTCATGGACCCCTTTGGGAATCCACACCCCCTGATTCTAGCAGAGACCTTGTCCCTTGTAGCCTGGCTCATCTGGGGCCAACAAAATCAGATTTCGAATTTTCACTCGTTACTCAGAGCATCCTCTCTGACGCCTAGGCTCCAGGTACCCGATAACGGATCAGCATGGAAAATTTGGCCTGATTGGTGCAATCAACGGGATCTGGATCCCATACATGCACCTCTAAACCAAATATTACATTTTCTTTCTGCATCTTTTGAAGCAAGGAAAGCCTACCGAACGATTAACGTCTATCGATCGGCTATCTCTTTCTATCATTCTCCCATTCAATCTTTACCTGTTCGCAAACACCCCTTGGTCTGTAAACTGATGAAAGGAATTCGATTCCGTAGACCTCCTTCTAGATATCAATCCACATGGGATGTCAGTCTTGTGCTAAATCTATTTAATTCCTAGGAAAATAATGATTCTCTATCCCTAAAATTTTTGTCATTCAAACTGGCTATGCTTCTATGTCTAATTTCTCTTAAGCGAGTTTCAGATGTTCGCGCCCTATATATTGCTCACAGACAATACTTACCTCAGGGAGTAAAGTTCTATATCGTCCATCGCACCAAGACCATTATTTCTTCAGTATTCTACTGGATGTTTCCCCAACAAGAGAAATTGTGTGTAGTCCGCTGCTTACAATCCTACGAAGAGAGATCTCTTCCTCTTAGAAATCTTTCATGCTCACAACTCCTTATTTTCTACTGCAAGCCCCATGCTCCGGTTTCTGCTTCTACTTTATCCTGATGGATATCTCAGACTATGTCCCTAGCTGGGATTGATACTTCCATCTTTAACCACTTCAACCCCCCTAGCTGAAACACCCTTAATGACCAGGACACTTCTGCACTACACTACTTTCACTGTTTATTGCTCGGTCATGCAACTTACCACCCAAATGAATTTTACCTCCTTTTCTTCTCACTAATAGAGCTTTCATTTGGTGGCATTTCATTGCTGCTGACATTTTTTCTTTTTTTGTTATTAATCGAAATTTAACGATTTTTTTGCCAAAAAAAAATATGACATTTTTTCACTTTCAGTTGAAAAATTTTGCAAAAAACAACAACATCCATATATAAATTTTTTGCTGATAAAAAAAAAATTGTTTGGGTAAAAGAGAAAAAAAATAAAAAATAAAAAATGGTTTGGGTAAAAGTTATAGCGTTTACAAACTATGGTACAAAAATGTGAATTTCCGCTTTTTGAAGCAGCTCTGACTTTCTGAGCACCTGTCATGTTTCCTGAGGTTCTACAATGCCCAGACAGTACAAACACCCCACAAATGACCCCATTTCGGAAAGTAGACACCCTAAGGTATTCACTGATGGGCATAGTGAGTTCATAGAACTTTTTATTTTTTGTCACAAGTTAGCGGAAAATGATGATTTATTTATTTTATTTATTTTTTTCTTACAAAGTCTCATATTCCACTAACTTGTGACAAAAAATAAAAACTTCCATGAACTCACTATGGCCATCACGAAATACCTTGGGCTGTCTTCTTTCCAAAATGGGGTTACTTGTGGGGTAGTTGTTATACTGCCCTGGCATTTTAGGGGCCCAAATGCGCGCAAAGTATTTTGAAATCAAAATCTGTAAAAAATGACCGGTGAAATCCGAAAGGTACTCTTTGGAATGTGTGCCCCTTTGCCCACATAGGCTGCAAAAAAGTGTCACACATCTGGTATCGCCGTACTCAGGAGAAGTTGGGGAATGTGTTTTGGGGTGTCATTTTACATATACCCATGCTGGGTGAGAGAAATATCTTGGCAAAAGACAAGTTTTCCCTTTTTTTTTTTTTTATACAAAGTTGGCATTTGACCAAGATATTTATCTCACCCAGCATGGGTATATGTAAAATGACACCCCAAAACACATTCCCCAACTTCTCCTGAGTACGGCGATACCAGATGTGTGACACTTTTTTGCAGCCTAGGTGGGCAAAGCGGCCCAAGTTCCTTTTAGGAGGGCATTTTTAGACATTTGGATCCCAGACTTCTTCTCACGCTTTCTGGCCCCTAAAATGCCAGGGCAGTATAAATACCCCACATGTGACCCCATTTTGGAAAGAAGACACCCCAAGGTATTCAATGAGGGGTATGGCGAGTTCATAGAAGATTTTTTTTTTTTGGCACAAGTTAGCGGAAATTGATTTATTTTTGTATTTTCTCACAAAGTCTCCCTTTCCGCTAACTTGGGACAAAAATTTCAATCTTTCATGGACTCAATATGCCCCTCACGGAATACCTTGGGGTGTCTTCTTTCCGAAATGGGGTCACATGTGGGGTATTTATACTGCCCTGGCATTTTAGGGGCCCTAAAGCGTGAGAAGAAGTCTGGAATATAAAATGTCTAAAAAATTTTACGCATTTGGATTCCGTGAGGGGTATGGTGAGATTTTATTTTTTGACACAAGTTAGTGGAATATGAGACTTTGTAAGAAAAAAACTAAAAAAAAAAAACAAACACAAATTTCCGCTAACTTGTGCCAAAAAAAAAAAAGTCTGAATGGAGCCTTACAGGGGGGTGATCAATGACACAGGGGGTGATCAATGACAGGGGGGTGATCACCCCCCTGTAAGGCTTCATTCAGACGTCCGTATGTGTTTTGCGGATCCGATCCATGTATTCGTGGATCTATAAAAATCATACAGACGTCTGAATGGAGCCTTACAGGGGGGTGATCAATGACAGGGGGGTGATCAGGGAGTCTATATGGGGTGATCAGGGGTTAATAAGTGACGGGGGAGGGGGGGGGGGGGTGTAGTGTAGTGTAGTGGTGTTTGGTGCTACTTATTACTGAGCTGCCTGTGTCCTCTGGTGGTCGATCCAAGCAAAAGGGACCACCAGAGGACCAGGTAGCAGGTATATTAGACGCTGTTATCAAAACAGCGTCTAATATACCAGTTAGGGGTTAAAAAAAAAAATTGCATCTCCAGCCTGCCAGCGAACGATCGCCGCTGGCAGGCTGGAGATCCACTCGCTTACCTTCCGATCCTGTGTGCGCGCGTTCACAGGAAATCTCGCGTCTCGCGAGATGACGCACGGATGCGTCCAGGAGGAATGAATCGACCGCCTCCAGGACACATTCGTGCGTTACATGGTCCGGAGGCGGTTAAAGCCCACTCCACCAGGGGCACTATGTCCACTAAAGTCAGGCAGGCAGGAGGCTCTCTTACTGATATTCTGAAGGCAGCCAACTGGGCTTCTGAATCTGTCTTCAGAACCTTTTATTTCCGTCCCGACCCTCATGTGTCCATGGTGTTATTTGACTGATACTAGTCTTATGTTACTAGTTAACGGTTATTGTTAATTGCATATTTTAGAAGTATAATGGAGTCTCCTGCCTTGAAATAAAATTGAAGATTTTCCTAGCTTTCAGTGAAGGAAAATATAGATTTTATGAAAGACAGGAGAAAAACCATTAGCTCTCCCTAATAACCCACCCATGTATTGCTTATTCTCTTTCAGTCTAATATACTTCCATATGTTTGGAGGAGTTTCCAATTTCATCTTCAAGTTCTGAAAATTCATCTTCATTGAGTTTATTCCTTGGTTACCTTCAGTTCATTTTGGATCTACATTGTCTCCATAAAGAAGGGAGTCGCATGATGGCAGAGGCCATTTATCACCTGAGATACCTTGCTATTGGCTACTGACTACACCTTGTTTGCATATTTATGTAAATAAATAAATTTATTTTTTCTGTAACACGTTTAACTATTCTGCTGCTGGGAATAAAAGAAAGATTTATTAGCATAATGTTAGTCTTTCATAAAATCTATATTTTCCTTCACTGAAAGCTAGGAAAATCTTCAATTTTATTTCAAGGCAGGAGACTCCATTATGCATGTTTAAAGCTAATACTTCTAACAATAACAGTTTAAGTAAGACAACATAAGACTAGTATCAGTCAAATAACACCATGAAAACGAGGGTCGGGGTGGAAATGGAAAGCTAGGAAAATCTAAAAAATCTATGATTTCACTCATATGATAATTTTTTATTTTTTTAAATATTTATTTAGGGGAAAGGAGGCGATTTTAATGTTTATATTTATGTTAGATTTTTGAAAATAATTTTCTATTTTTTTTTTTGCCAGACTCTCTAGTGGCTTGTATTGTGGGAGTGCTCACATTCCAGCACTTTTTTCTACAGTGTGCGAGCACGGCTACCGATACTGGAATGCAGGGTGGTCATAACCATGGAAACGAGCAGTGTCTAATGTAATGGAAAAATTAGGGCCCTTTCACACTTGCGTTGTCCGGATCCGGCGTGTACTCCACTTGCCGGAATTACACGCCGGATCCGGAAAAACGCAAGTGCCGTCTTCAAAATGCGTTCAGTGTTACTATGGCACCCAGGACGCTATTAAAGTCCTGGTTGCCATAGTAGGAGCGGTATACTTACAGTCCGTGTGGCTCCCGGGGCGCTCCAGAATGACGTCAGAGCCCCCCGTGCGCATGGATGACGTGTTCCATGTGATCACGTGATCCATGCGCTTGGGGCGCCCTGACGTCACTCTGGAGCGCCCGGACGGTAAGTATGCTGCTCCCCCGCTCCCCGCTACACTTTACCATGGCTGCCAGGACTTTAGCGTCCTTGCAGCCATGGTAACCATTCAGAAAAAGCTAAACGTCGGGTCCGGCAATGCGCCGAAACCACGTTTAGCTTAAGGCCGGATCCGGATCAATGCCTTTCAATGGGCATTAATTCCGGATCCGGCCTTGCGGCAAGTCTTCAGGATTTTTGGCCGGAGCAAAAAGCGCAGCATGCTGCGGTATTTTCTCCGGCCAAAAAACGTTCCGTTCCGGAACTGAAGACATCCTGAACGGATTTCTCTCCATTCAGAATGCATTAGGATAATCCTGATCAGGATTCTTCCGGCATAGAGCCCTGACGACGGAACTCTATGCCGGATCCGGACAACGCAAGTGTGAAAGGGCCCTTAATCAGGCGAGCAAAAAAGGAAATATGGACAATCACAATACATTAGTAAGTGGCCTATATTAACCTCTTCGCTACCAGCGTCGTACATGTACGGCGCTGGTATGGTCTTTAAACAGGTGTTCAGCGGGCGCCATAGCCAGCAGGCAGCTGCCTGCGGCTAATGTCCGCGACCTGTAATAATACCGATCACTGTCATTACAGCCTTTAGATGCCATGTTAAAGTGTGATCACGGCATCTAAATACCGAAAATACTGGAAGCGTGTGCATACCCATGCAGAAATCAGGGATGCTGGTCATTAATTCTACACAGAGTCTTTCTGAAGACACCCAGCATATTAGAGCTGCTGTTCCTATGTTGTCCAGCCTGCTAACATTGGAGATTAGCAATTAGAGATTTAACAATCTTAAAAAACAAACAAAAAAAAACTAGGATATTGTAGCATCCTAGAGGGGCTACAAAATAAAATAAAAAATATATAATATATGAAAATTTAAATCGCCCCCCTTTCCTTAGAATACAAAAATACTAAATATATAATCATCATGGAGATCACCGTGTCTGAAAACACCCATACTATTAAAATATAAAAAAAATTCCAATTTTCCATTCCATTTTTTTTTCCATCGCTTCTCTTACCGTAAAAAAATTGAATAAAATGTGATAAAAAAAAAAAGACACTCCAAAGCTGTATCAATAAAAACTACAGATCGTCCCGTCAAAAATTTGAGCTCCCACACAGCTCAGTAGACATAACTATAAAAAAAAAAAAATTATGAGGCTAAAAAAAAAAAATTTTTCAATTTTTTTTTTCTCTGTATTTAAATATAGAAAACATATATATGTGGTATCGTTGTAATCGAACTTACCCAGAGAATGACGGGCACAGGTCTGTTTGGCCACACAGGGAACGCCGTAAAGACAAAACCCGTAAAACTTTGGAGGAATTGCGTTTGTTTTCCAATTCCACCCCATTTGGAACTTTTTCCCCCGCTTCCCACTACATTGTATGCCATATTAAATGGAGGCATTTGAAAGGACAATTTGTCATGCAAAAAAAACAAACCCTCATATGGAAATGTGAACGGATAAATTAAAAAAGTTATAACTCCAGAAAGACAGGGAAGAAAAATAAAAAACACAAAAAGGGTTAACTTTCCCTACATGATAAATGCCATTTGTCACATATGGCAGGCCTTCCTGTATAAATGTCCATCTCAGCACTGCTGTCTGTATTTTATAAAACAGATTTCAATCTTAAAATGTAAAAGCTGAAATTAAACAGATGTACTCGTTTACATACCAATTCAATTTTGAGCAATGTGACATCGATGAGAATAGTAAATTTCTGGACGGCAGCCAGTCCCTTCAGCAGAGCAATCACCCATGTCTCCACATGCTGTGCTAGAGGCCAGGAAAGCCAGTCAATCATCCTGAAAGAGAGGGGACAGCATGTGCTCAATACTGAACTTCTCGCCACAAGAGACTCAATAACTCTAATTAGAGGATTTGTCTAATGATAGATGTACTAATGGGGCAGGCTGGGGAAGTAAACACGGTTCTGCACAATGAGAGCCCAGCCAAGAACCTATTAGTTTTGAAGCAAAGAAGCCTCAAGTGGCTTTGAACCCAGGGACAAAAGTGGTCACTGAATGTTTAGATGAAATGTGGCAATGAACCAATACTAATGAGATTACTGCTACATCAAAACTAAATAAAATAAGTTAAAGAATTTTCAAAAATTATATATGTGCGGTGAACACACTACACAAATATATACCTCCTTCTCTGAGGGTTTGTTACAGTGAAGCACTGTAGGCAAAATGTACATTATCTGCCCTGAGTCTAGAGCAGTGGTGGCAAACCTATGGCACGGGTGCCTCTGTGGGCACCCGCACTCTGGGAAAAAAAAATAAAAAAAAAAATATATATATATATATATATATATATATATATATATATATATATATATATATATATATATATAGACTTTTCCTGTCCTTCAGCAGCGCAGGGCGCACTATGAAAGGCACAGGCAGCGCACTCAATGTAGGCAGGCCATTATAGATAAATGATAAAGTACATGGAAGATATAATATATTGGACTGTAGTATTCAGGTTAAATTGCCATGTTGGCACTTTGAGATAAATAAGTGGGTTTGGGTTTGCAGTTTGGGAACTTGGTCTCTAAAAGGTTCTTCATCACTGGTCTAGAGCCGTTATGGCAGAGAATGTTGGGAACTGACCAGACAAAAACCGTTAAATGCAACGATTTTTTTCTGGCTGAATCCCATCATATTTTTCCCGGGGAGGGGCCAGATCGCTATTGTATCCCATTATAATCAATGGGGTTTGGTGGGCAGGCGGCACTATCCAGTAATGCTGGATCCAGAGAACTCCAGAACAGCCTGCTAGATTTCTGTGCCCTAGATGTGAACCTTAGACTACCAAAGTAAATGAGAATGGGGAGTTAGGGAATACCCGCTGCCAAAAACCTCTGGAGGTGGCTTATCTCCTGGGAAAATAAAAAGGATTGAGTGTTGAATTTCAAAAGCACCACATCCTCTTCTCACCAGACATCGGTGGGGGAGAGACAGAGGCCCCATACACATTAGACTGTTGGCTGGTCCTACCAAAAAGGTCCAGGTGATAATAGCCTAACGTGGGAATTGAAATAATGTTGTGACTGAGAAATCAAATATGGATATTTCTTACAATTTCATTAAAGACACAACTTTAGCTATATTTTATTTTTTTAATAATGAAGTTCAAATCTCAAATTCCTTTTGCAACTCTGGCATTAAAATACACAGATTGTCTCAAAATCACTTTAATGTTAAAGAGATTTATAGATAACACAAAGACCCCCCCAAATAGCATAAGCACTATATTGTGTAAAGGTCATCGATTCAGAATAGGTCATTTTTATCTTCATACTCACTTGCGTTTCAACACTGTGCTCCGACAAACCAGCAGCAAGATGCATTATGTGCGTCAGTACAGGAGTCCACTCAGTGCACTTCACTGCTGGTTTGTGGGAGCGCAGTGTCTGAATACCAGCGAGTAAGAAGATAAAGATGACATTATCGAACTCAGCGTCATTGACACTACACACCAATTACTCCAGTTTAGGGGGTGTTTTGGAGCCGACAGATTTCCTTTAAAAGGGAATCGGTCAAACTGAAAAAGTAGTGCAGACCTCAGGCAGCATGTTATACAGCAGACAGGTAAATAGTTTTCTGGAAAAGGTTCAGAAAAAAAAACTGCTAATTTAGTAATTCATGCTTAATTGCTAAAATATTCAAGATAAATTTTCCTCAAACTGATACGACTTCCGTTTAAAAGGGGTTGTCCAGGCTACAGATATTGATGACAGACCTTAATAGTAAATCTCACTGGTAAATACTGAAGTGGACACAGCACTCACACAAGTGCCACAGCCCCTTTAAACTGTTGATTGGTGGGGATGTTAGGAGTTGGACACCCGTCGATCTATCTTATGGATAGGCTATCAATATCTGTAGCCTGGACAACCGCATTTTAATGGGTGAATATGAGCTGTAAAGTTTAGATAAAGGGCTACAGATCAAGTCTGCCGGACTTACAAAAGAGGAGAAGGAACACTCAGTAGATGGAGTGAAACTGAAGGCTGTAGACTAGGACAAACTACAGATTTTTTTTTTTTTTAACCACTTCCCATCTGGGCCATTTGCCCCTTTCCTGACCAGGCCTAATTTAGCAAAACTGACCTCTCTCACTTTATGTGGTAATAACTTTGGAACGCCTTTATTTATCCAAGTCATTCAGAGACTGTTTTCTCGTGACACATTGTACTTCATGATAGTCATAAATTTGAGTCAATATATTTCACCTTTATTTATGAAAAAATCCCAAATTTACCCAAAATTTTGAAAAATTTGCAATTTTCTAAATTTCAATTCCTCTGCTTTTTAAACAGAAAGTGATACCTCAAAATATTTATTACTTAACTTTCTCCATATATGTCTACTTTATGTTGGCATCATTTTGGAAATGTCATTTTATTTTTTTAGGACGTTAGAAGGCTTAGAAGTTTAGAAGCAATTCTTCACATTTTTAAGAAAATTGCCAAAACCCACTTTTTAAGGACCAGTTCAGGTCTGAAGTCACTTTGTGGGGCTTACATAGTGGATACCCCCATAAATGACCCCATTGTAGAAACTACACCCCTCAAGTTACTTAAAACCGATTTTACAAACTTTGTTAACCCTTTAGGCGTTCCACAAGAATTTAAGGAAAATGGAGATCAAATTTTTAAATTTCACTTTTTTGGAATATTTTCCATTTTAATCCAATTTCTTCTTTAACACATCGATGGTTAACAGCCAAACAAAACTCAATATTTATTACCTAGATTCTGCGGTTTACAGAAACACCCCACATGTGGTCATAAACTGCTGTATGGGCACATGGCAGGGCGCAGAAGAAAAGGAACTCCACATGGCTTTTAGATGCCATGTCCCATTTGAAGCCCCCTTGATGCACCCTTACAGTAGAAACTCCCAAAAAGTGACCCCATTTTGGAAACTAGGTAATAAGGTGCCAGTTTTATTGGTACTATTTTTGGGTACATATGATTTTTTTTATCATTAATTATAACCCTTTATGGGGCAAGGTGACCAAAAAATTTGTTGTTTTAGCACAGTTTTTATTTATTTATTTTTACAGCGTTCACTTGAGGGGTTCAGTCAAGTGACATTTTTATAGAGCAGATTGTTATGGACGTGGCGATACCTAATATGTATACTTTTTCTTATTTATTAAAGTTTTACCCAATAATAGCCTTTTTGAAACAAAAAAATTATGTTTTAATGTGTCCATGTTCCGAGAGCTATAGTTTTTTTTTATTTTTTGAGAGATTTTCTTATGTAGGGGCTTATTTTTTGCAGGATGAGGTGACGGTTTTATTGGTACCATTTTGTGGGACATACACCTTTTTGATCACTTGGTGTTGCACTTTTTGTGATGTAAGGTGACAAAAATTGCTTGTTTTGACACAGTTTTTATTTTTTTATTTTTACGGTGTTCACCCGAGGGTTTAGTTCATGTGATATTTTAATAGAGCTGGTTTTTACGGACGCGGCAATATCTAATATGTATACATTTTTATTTATTTCACTTTAACACAATAATAGCATTTTCGAAACCAAAAAAATGATGTTTTAGTGTCTCCATGTTCTAAGAGCTATAGTTTTTTTTATTTTTTGAGAGAATTTCTTATGTAGGGGCTCATTTTTTGCGGGATGAGGTGACTGTTTTATTGGTACCATTGTGTGGGACAAACGCCTTTTTGATCACTTGGTGTTGCACTTTTTGTGATGTAAGGTGACAAAAATGTTTTTTTTTTTGACAGTTATTTTTTTATTTTTTATGGTGTTTATTGGACTGGGTCGATTATGTGATATATTTATAGAGCCGACTGTCACGGACGCGGCAATACCAAATATGTCTATTTTATTTTTTCTATTTTTTTTTTTATTCCTTACTTGGGGATTTTTTATTTTTTACATGTGAAAACTTAAATTTTTTTTTATTTTATATTTTTTTTAATTTTTTTTATTTTACACTTTGCGTCCCCCATAAGGTCATACAAGACCTCTGGGGGACATTTAACTTCACTTTTTTTTTTTCTTTTCACTGTTGATTTCTCCTGTACCTGGGGCTGACATAGTAGCCCCAGTTACAGGAGAAATGCACTCCCCAGAGAGGCTGTACAGCAGTATACTTTGCTGTACAGCCTCAGTGCAGGGCTGATCGAGGTCTCTGGAAATTACAGCGCTCACATGCCCTGGAGACCATGCTGATCGGTCTCCAGGGCTTACAGTTAAGAATTACGATCGCGATGCCTAGTTTAAATACCGATCTCCCTCTCTGACTGGCAGTACTAAGAGGGAGATGGTAGATGCATTTGTGATCGCTCTGACTGCTTGTCAGAGCGATCAAAAGCCCGGAGACAAGCAAAAAAGGTCTCAGGGTAAAGCTCCATGTTCTTGGCTGTCAGGAGGGAGCTTAGTCACGGAGTTTCTATGTACAGGGGCAGAGCACAGGGGGGAAAGCTGCAGGACGTTTTAAAACGTGCTTTCAGAAATAGAGATCCACCTCCTGGACGTTTATAGTCAATGGGCAGACAGGAGGTGGTTAAGTAAAGACCAATTGTAAAAAAAAAGATTTTTAGTTCAAAATAAGTAGAATGCAATAATAAAAAAATACCCCAACAGTGTCCCCAGCCTTAAAATGGCAACACTTTACAGGTTATACTGAATCCTTTCCCATAAAACTAAATATCTGTTTGTTGTTGCCTCCAAACTGAGCTGCATTTTCAATGTGACCGGTTCTCTTGAAGGACTTTATCACAACATTTCCCACCACTCACACATTTTACGCATGACTCCCTGTGTGTGTTGGGCAGCTGGTGAATTCCTAAACACAAAGCTAGGATAACATGCCTGGAAAAGGCGAGCTTGTGCGCTGATCGGTAAAGGCTAAATCCTTATTCACATGGTACTTAGTTTGGTTGACATTTTGCTTCAGTATTGTATTTTAAGCCAAAACTAGGACAGGAACCTGCACACAAAAGGAGCCGTAATGGAACGATCTGCAAGTCTTCCATGTTTTAAGACCCACTCCAGGTTCTGGCTTGCAATTTCAGATCTGATGTGTGTGAAAATATCTCATTGATTACCTCAGACCTCAATTAAGCGTTCAAACCTCTCTGGCATTGCTTAGACTTTGGTTACTAAACGTAAATCTGAAGATTTACTAAAGGGCCATATCTCAACCCTAGTTGGACTGGGGGAAAAATGACCTTGGGTATGTCCGGCTTTATATCACCTAATTACAAAATATACTAATGTATTCTAGTTGTGCCATAATGAATTAAAGGGGTTTTCCTAGTGTTTAATACTCAGGATAGGTCATCAGTATCTGATCAGTGGGGATTCAAAACCCGGTTCCGCACCGATCACCTGTTTGAAGAGGCCGTAGAGTTCCCGTGACCTCCTCGCAGTTTACCAAGCACCGCACCGTACATGGTACAGTGCTGTGCTTGGTATTGCCGCTCAGCCCTATTCACTTGAAAAGGACTGAACTCCGCCAATGCCATGTGACCCATGAATGTGATAGTACTGGCCTAGGAAGAGGCTGTGGCGCTTGGCGAGGGTGCCAGGAGTTGGACCCCCATTGACCAGATACTGAAAATAGGTCATCAATATTAAAACTCAGACGACCCCTTTCATGGACTGTAGTCAATCATATAAGAGGGCGATTATGACCGTGCTGTACCTGCAGAGAGCTTGAGTCATGCTTGCATCCTTTACATTAGGATCTGTGGTCAAACTTCTGATGAGGACAGTAATCATCTGTAATGGAATATGCTGTACCAGGCTGGCCAAGGCAACAGATGGTTCAAAGGAAGCATCTAAAATGAAAGAGTACCCAAATACAAAAAACACATTAGGTAACAGCATTTGTAATGCAAACACAGCAAAATACAAGCAAAACGCAGCAGGCAGCAAAAGACACACAATGCACATAACCTGTGTTCTCAACAGACAACCAGTCTACAGACATGATCCAGGCGTCTCCATCACAGTGATCGTGCCCTGATATCACGGTGGGATGACATGGCACATTTATTAATGACATATGAGAATATGAACTGCACTGGAAATTAGAAGTCATGTAGAAATGTAAAGCGCAAAAACCAAGTCATTTTTTTTTTTTTTAGGTTTCTAAGTTGTAGAAAGATCAAAAGTGAACTTGAGGTTCTTTACATCTACACAAAACTATTTTAATAAAAGTTGGCAAGAAGTGTAAAATAACCAAAGGTACTTTAAGGGTACTTTCACACTAGCATTTTTGTTTTCCGGTATTGAGTTCCGTCACAGGAGCTCAATACCGGAAAAGAACTGATCAGTTTTATCCTAATGCATCCTGAACGGATTGCTCTCCATTCGCAATGCATCAGTTCAGTCCCTCTTACGTTTTTTGGGCGGAGAAAATACCGCAGCATGCTGCAGTTTTCTCTTCGGCCAAAAATACTGAACACTTGCCGGAATGCCGGATGCGGAATTAAGTGTTCCGGCAGAACGGATCCGGCTTTCGCAAAAAAACGCTGGTTGCAGCGGTATTTGTCCGGCCGAATACCAGCACTAATGATGTAAACAGGCTAGATCTCGTGATGCTCCAACCTTTTCTAGCAATGGCAGATACAATGTCTTCCAACCGGCTGTTCCTCTGCTGCAACAGCCTACCGTGTGTGTGTGGACACCCACCCAACAGACTGCATAGGAGTATTTACTCTAACAGACAAGTCATGACAGGTCCTCCTTAAGCACAATGAGAATATAGACAGGACATATCCTGACATACCTGTGGAAGAAATGATAGCAAACACTTCTTGTAGGGATGGAAGTAAAGTGCATGGCTCGGCCTTCCAGATATTCTGTAGTAAGCTACTGACTTTGGTGACTTGAGAAACATATTCTCGTAGTTCCTTCTCCAGTGTTGAAATACATTGGAAATGTCCAATGGTCCTAACAAGCTGCTGGCAAAAGGAGATGGACATTTTACCTTTTGGAACACATTGTACAAAGTCACTCAGTAGCTCACTCAACCTAGCACACAATAATGGCTCAGGTCTTTCACAAACTACTCTCAGGACCTCCACCTGGAGGACAGCAAAAATGTCCAGAACAGAAGGACAACTCATGATCAACTTGAGTCCACTGTGAATGTAGTCAATGATTGCTACATCCCTTCGGTCTAAAGACCCATAGCCTTCCTGTAGGAGGCTAAGGACAAGGTTTCGATTGAAAAAGTTTTCAAACTCTGCGCGGTGATATCTTGCATATGCTTCCAAAACTTGGTGCCCAACTTGCTTCTGAAAACAGTCCTCACCCTCCAATACCAATCGGGTGGTCAAGGTGAACATAGCTTTGCATTGCTCCTCATTGACAGAGTTCTCAGCAGATTCCACAACCTTTTTCACAATGACTTTCTTCAGGTTTAAAGGATGAGAAGATGTCACTAAGCCTTCCAAAATTTTGTCCATTTTGACTTGAAAAGCAAGACTTGAATCTAAAAAAAAATAAATAATATATATTTTTTAGACATTGTTAATGATGCAGTAGTATGCGACTGATGATGCCAAGGCTAATTCACATCTGCGTTAACTTTTCCAACTACAAACAGAATACCTTCTGCTCTAGTTGGCATTTATTGTCTTCAATGTTAAATAAAACTGGCAAACTTCTTTGAGTCATGTTCCTATGATGGCAACAGTACAGAAAGAACATTTTCTCCTGTCAAAAATAACTAAAACCTTACAAAACGGACAGAAACTGAGCGCAACTGATGGTCAAAACAAGGCTATGTTCACATCTCCGTTGTTATTCCAGCAGAGGAGCCGACCACCAGCATTACTGTACCCGGTAAAGCCGGGAACCAGCAGATCCCCATTGACTATAATAGAATCTGGTGGTGTCCCCGGCTATATTAATTCCTGTATCCTGCTCCTCAGCCACAACAGACTACTGCAATGTTGAATTGAGATGTGAACCTAGCCTAGAGGCCCCCTCCAAAAAAGGATTAGGCCTTATGCACACAACTGTTATCAGTTTTGTGTTCCGCAAACCGTGAATCCTCAAAATACGGATGTGGTCAGTGTGCAGTCCATATATTTTTTTTTTTGCAGACCCACCGACTTCAACAGGGCCATGGTCGGCATTTTGTGGACATATTCATCTATGTGCTTTCTGCATCCGTATGTCCGTTCCACATAAAGATAGAACATATCCTGTACTTGTCTGCAAAACAGACCATGGACCCCTTGAGGTCAATGGGCCTGCAAAAAATGCGGCGGCAACACGAATGGTATCCATATTTTGCAGATTCGCACTTTGAGGATCTACAAAGTACATACAGTCATGTGCACGAGGTCTTAAAATGGTTCAGTTTTTTCCCCCTTTACTGTATCTTTGACAGAATGAAGGAAAAAAAATCAATGCAGATGAGAACTCGTTTAAATGGGCTGAGGATCGGGAATGAACATTCCTCCAAACGCTTGTTCCCAAAAACTTCCCTGTGTAAATGTGCCACCAAACACCTGACAAACGAACAAATCATGTATATGTTGTGTTATCGGTCGTTTATGCAACACGTGAAATCATAGTTAGCAGATCATGTGTAAACAGCCATGTGTTGCTGAGGATGAATGGGGAAGATCGTTCGCAGTAGTGATCATTCATCTCCATATAGAGGGGTTGAATGCAGCTGACTGAATCGGTCCCAATCATTCCCGGTAAATGGGAAAAACTAAATTGTGCGTGGGGGGGATATGGACAAATTACTACAGACCCGAGGAATCAGTCAATAAGAAGTCCCATTGAAAGCAACCCAAAAATATAGGTGCCAGTGGTTTTAATAATGTATCCTTAGGCCAAAATGGAGGAAAAATGTTACCCAATCCTTCTCTCCCCGAGACACCATCTGTCAGGGGAGCAGTCGGAAGGTCCCCCTTACACATTAGATTGTTGGCCAGCCCTGACCATTCATGGTGGGTTGGGCCAACAATACACTAAAGTCTCTTTCACGCGTCTATAATGACTGTGAAGAATCTGTGTTTGGTTCACGTAGCCATTTTTTTTCGCTCCATGTGTCATCCATATTCCACTAAGGCCTCATGCACACGGCCGTTGGGCGGCCCACAAACAGCGGGTCGGCAATCCACGACCACCGTCCGTGTGCACCACGCATCATGGATGCGGACCCATTCACTTGAATGGGTCCGCAATTCCAGAGATGCGGGGGGAAAAAAATAAAAAAAAAATCACGGAACAACGTGGTGCTTCTTTCCGTTGTTCCGCACCACAAATAAATATGACAACAGGTCAAATTTTTTTGGGGTGCGGACAGACCACGGACCCATTCAAGTTGAATGGGTCCGACCCGCTGCACGGATGTTGCCCATGCATTGAGGACCGCAATTGTGGTCCCCCAATGCACGGAACGGCCGCACAACGGCTGTGTGCACGTGGCCTTACACTGCTAGATTTCCAGACCATCTCTTACCAATGATCCAGGAAAACCGTGAACCAAAAGATGGCATCCGTGTTATATCCATGGGCACATTGACTATAACGTGCGTGAGGGATCCGTAATCACAGGTCAAAATAGCACGTTCCCGTGGCGTCATTATGGACCCCTGATCTGTGGAAAATCCCGCCCCACGACCATACGTCTCTAATCTGGATGGCCTGTCTACACCTAGCAGTGCAATGAGTTGCACAATGACTGTGACTCCATCAGTGATGTGGGACTGAATAACACAACCCGTCTGGCACCACGCCACCTAGACCGAAAATAAAGGAACCTGAACATGTAACCCGTATCACAGCTCAGCCGTCCCTCGCAGGCCCAGAATATCTAATCGATCCAATTCATTATGGCGGTGACATCCGCACAGGAGGTAAAGGCTGGCGAACGATAGAGCGCCAACATATGTCGCAGTGTTGTAGTCACACACCCCATGGGTAGAGGTTGGCATGCTGCTGACTGTCAGCCAAACCTATTACTGCTAAGACTCAGTTCACACTGCAGTCATGTGATCCTCTATACTGCCCATTAAGGGGAACATGGTGCCAGTGTGAACACCACCTGAGATGTACACACTGGTCCTATGTGCTGCCAGGCAGGAGCCTCAGCATGACTGGGCACAATTCCCAGGACGCGGCTGCCATTATTCTCACCTGTCAGTGGCACGGCACAGCTGGGCCTGGAGCTCCAGCATCTGACGGCGGCTCACACGGCCGTGCACAAGTCGCGCAGATACGATATCTATTCCGGGTGGTCGCCCCTATTCACTGTTCCTAAACACAGCGCCGCCATATTGCTCTTTCCCGGCCGGTTTGCAGGAGGAGCGTAGTCATGTCCTATCTGATAGGAGTACACGTCAATGACGTCATCGGTGAACGCCCCTCTTGCGACTGTTGCCATAAACATCTCTCAACTCGGGCTGCGGGTTAGGCGTAAGGGTCACGTGATCGAAAGACGTGATGGTTGTGTGGCCATCTTAAGTGTGGTCATAACCTCTCTGCCATTGTACGCTTGTTACGTACTAGAGCGCTTACTCCCATGGTGTAGTATAGAATAAGAGCTGCTGCACTTGGGAGGCGGGCAAGCCGGTTATTTGGTGTTTGGCAGTGACTTCCATCAGTGTTTATTTCTGAGCCAAACCAGGAGCAGAGCCTCCAGAGTTAAAGGTTCTAGATACCTTTGTTAATAATAATAATAATAATCTTACACTAATATATTTTGTGGAGAAAATCATTTCTCCAATTGGTTCTGTTTATCTCTCTTTGTTTTGGGTCTACCACCTGCTGTGCTTCCTATGCACAGCAGGCTGCACTCAGTGAGTTTACAGAGAATCCGTACTCTGAGGTATTTTCTGTAACTTCTGTGTGCACGCCGGAGCGCGCACCGTCTCTCTCCCTCCTCTACCCCTTCCTTCAGGGTGGCAGAGCGGTGCAGACTGTCAGCTGTAACAAACTGCAGACATAACCCCTTCCATGCCGCTGTAAGGTAGGGGCTAACCATTGGACCGCTGCTCTGCCGTGGCAGCGGCCCAATGCCATCCCTCTGCCCCCAACAAACCAACCAAACCCCCCACCCACCCCCGTTCAAGATCGCCATCCCCCCCGTGGAAAATGTTTGCAAAGCGGTGTGTCAGTGTAACACACAGTTGACACTCTGCTTGAAACATTTATCCCCTAACATGCCGCGGTCCTTAGGGAGCGCTGTAAGGAGAGGCTAAGTAACCCGTTACTTGAATGGTTAGAAGAGGGAGGGAGTTCCCTCCCCCATCGGGCTGCTGTGGCACCATCCCGGTGGTTACGATGGCAACCGGACGCCTTCACAGGCATCGGGTTTGCCAAGGTATAGCTGATCCTAATCAGGCTCCTGCTAAAGGCAGGAGCCTAACCAGGCAATGGCCTCATGCACACCGCCGTTCAGTGCATTAGGTATCACAATTTGCAGCCCCCAATGCATGGGCAACGTCTGTGCGGCAGCCAGGACGGATTGAGACCCATTTAACTTGAATGGGTCCGTGATCTGTCTGCACTGCAAAAAAATAGAACATGTTCTTGTGTTTTGCGGTGCTGAGGCACGGGCAGAAACACCATGGAAGCACTCTGTAGTGCTTCCGTGGGGTTCAGTGCCTCCGTTCCGCACCGCAGCTCCGGATTGCGGACCCATTCAAGTGACACTATACAGTGTACTGCAGTGTATTATAGAGGCATCAGACCCACTGGATCTTCAAGAACCAAGTGGGTCTGAGTTAAAAAAGTAAAAAAAAAAAAAATCAAACTTTTTCCTATATCCGCACATATAAGTGGTAAAAATGTAAAAAATAAAAAACACTAAACATTTTTGGTATTGCCGCGTCCGTAACGACCTGATCTATAAAAGGATGATGTTACATTTACTGCACGGTGAACACCATAAAAGATTAATAAAAACTATAAGGCTGGGTTCACACCTGAGCGTTCTGAAAGGAGCGCTCTGTATGCGCGATTGTACCGGCGTTTACAATCGCGCATACAGAGACAAGCGAACGCCCATTGTCGCGCGTTCCCGAAAGTCTATGTACGGGAACGCGCAACAAAACGCCCCAAAGAAGCTCATGTACTTCTTGGGGCGTCGGGCGTTTTACAGCGAGATCGTACGCGCTGTAAAACGCCCAAGTGTGAACCATTCCCATAGGGAATCATTGGTTTCTCCTTGTTGAGCGTTTTACAGCGCGTAGGAACGCGCTGTAAAACGCTCAGGTGTGAACCCAGCCTAATAGAATTGCAATTTTGCCCACCTCACTTCCCCAAAAAATTGTATAAAAGGTGATCAAAAGACTCATATGCACCCAAAATTAGTACCAATTAAACCTAAGACAATCGCCCAAAAAAAAAAAAAAAAATATGGTTTTCAGAAAATGGAGACACAAAAACTTTTTTTTTTTCAAAAATGATTGAAAAAAAAGTGAAAAAAGGCACATATTAGGTATCTCCGCGTCCATAGCGACCTGCTCTATAAAAATATCATGTGATCCAACCCGTCTGATGAACGCCGTAAAACAACTAAAATAAAAAATGTGCAAAAAAAGCAATTTTTTTTATCACCTTACATCACAAAAAGTGTAATACCAAGCAATCAAATAGTCGTATGTGCCCCAAAATGATACCAATCAAACCGTCATCTCATCCCGCAAAAAATGAGACCCTACTTAAGAGAATCACCTAAAAAATATAAAAAATATGCACTAATTTTGATACTTGTATACTTATATGTGTACATTTTGTTTCTTATTCACTCACTAAATCGTCACACTACTAATCGGTATGGGAAAAGTGACAGTTCACTGTGCGGACTGCACACAATACTGTATTCAGAAGAGAGTGCAGGTAGTGAGAGCGTTTAGTAATGAGATCTATATCCTGCTTATAACGCCATGGTTCTGACTGTAGATCACTGCACTAATGTTATCAGCAGAAATATCTATTGTGTCTACAAATAATGGACTTTCTACAAAATAGAAAGTGAGAAATAGATCTGCTGATTACAAGCCCTCTGTATGTGACTGCTAGCTGTGCAGCTATGAGCTATGTAATTGGATGGGAGGGGGGGCAGCAGAGCTTGTGCTAGTGCAAGGGGCAAAAGGGGCAGCTGCTCCGGGCCCAGTTTCTCCTGGGGGGCCCAAGGAAGCTGCCTCTTGAGCCCTGCTGGCCACTGCCCCGGGTGTCAGGCTGTCAACGACACAGGGGGGGGGTGCTGCCATGCCTGCCGGCACTCTAGGCAGCGAACTGTGAGAGCTGTGATTCTCGTTAAATTCTAACGATAATTTGTTTTCCCTTAGTCCTAACAGTGGCACAGATGGGATATTCCCCCCCCCCCTCCCCTGTGGACTGGTAGGACAGGTGGAAATTTTATTGACACTTAATAATTAAATAATTAACTAGACCCTCCCACCTCCAATAAAGAGGGGGATCACCCCCAGTTCCCTTGTGTAGTTACAAGTAGAAATAAGCAACAATAATGTATAACAATTACTAACAAAGGCTGCATTCACACGTCTGTGGAACACGGACCGTGTGATACCGGCCTGGATTTCTTAAGAGCGCAAAAGCGCATGGCGTAATTGGTTGCTATGACGCCGTGCGCTTCCTGTTGCCGCCGCAGTACAGTAATACACTGGTATGATCTATACCAGTGTATCACTGAACAGCGGCGGCAGCAGGAAGTGCACAGCGTCATAGCAGCCAATGACGCCGTGCGCTCCTGCACTCTGAAGAAATCCAGGCCAGTATCACACGGACCGTGTTCCACGGACGTGTGAATGCAGCCTAAGGGGGGATATTTGTGTGCCACTGTTTGGACTAAGGGAAAACAAATTATCGTTAGAAATGAACGATTCCCCTACGTCCTAACTAGTGGCACAGATGGGGATTACCAAGTGGAAACCCCCAAGGGTGGGCCCTCATGCCTAGCGGAGGATAACACTGTCTGGCCAAATGAGGAATAGCTATCTATTCTAGAATCCACTCTATAGTGTGAGATAAAAGTGGAGTGAGAACTCCAGGAAGCTGATTTACAGATGACATCCAGTGGAATCAAGCTTCTTTCTGCAAAGAAAGTAGCCACTGCTCGAGTAGAGTGGGCCTTTACAAACTCAGATGGCTCAGAACCCTGAGACACATAAGACTCCTGAATTGCCTCTTTAATCAATCGACTGATGGAGGGCTTAGAGGCCTTTCTACCCTTGTGGGTACCGGGAAAAAGGATAAGGAGATTTTCATCTTTCCTAAATACCTTGGACCACTCCAGGTAAATACTGAGACATTTCAACACATCGAGGGTGTGGAGCCCTCTTTCTTCTGAGGAGGGGAGTGGAGCCAAAATTGGAAGAAAAATCACCTGGTTGATGTTGCTGAATGAAGGCACCTTTGGAATAAAGGTAGGCAAGAACTTGAGCAGCACCCGGTCTTGCAGGAACTTGGTGTACGGCTCAAAAGCTGAAAAAGCTTGGAGTTTCCCAACTCGCTTTGCAGAAAGTGATAGCTAATAAAAAAGTTATTTTCCAGGCAAGAAATTTGAACTCCACCTCCTCTAAAGGCTCAAAGGGGGGATGATAACCCCCTGAGCATGACCTTTAAATCCCATACTGGGATAGGTCTGATTACTGTAGGCTTTAACCTTGAAGCTCCCTTCAGGAACCTCTTGATAAGGGGCTCTTGAGAAATGGACCAGTTGAGACAGGCCGAGATAGCAGAAGTTCTCACTCTGAGGGTAGACGGTGACTACCCCTTGTCCAGACCATCCTGCAGGAACTGTAGTATGGTAGGCATGGAAGCGTCTGTGGATGACAGTTGACGATTGGAACACCACTTGAATAAGATCTGTTAGTAGTCTCAGATCTGGAGTGCTGTAGGGTTCTCAAGACAAACCCCGATAGCCCTTCCATTCTAGGAAGGGACTGATCAAGCTCCAAGCTGTCAGGTTGAACATTTGAAGATTTGAGGAGATCTGAGTGTCCCCCAACACTAGTACTCTCTCTGGGGGAAGCCTCCAAAATTGACCCAGACTCATTTGAATCAGTTGGGTAAACCAAGCACTTTTCGGCCAGTATGGAATGATGGCGATGACTGATGCTTGGTCCTGCCAGATTTTCATCAATACCCTTGGAATCAAGAAAATTGGAGATATAGGCCAGCCAGAACCTCCATGGGATTGACAGTGAATCTATTGCCACCTTGTTGTCCTCCCTGTAAAGGGAGCAATACCTCTCCACCTTTTTTTTTACTTCGTTGCCATGAGATCGATCTCTGGCATGCCCCACCTGAGCGTTATCTCCTTGAAGACGTCTGGATGGAGAGACAATTCTCGGGTTGGAAGACCACAGCTCAGGCAATCTGCAATCATATTGTAGACTCCACGAATGTGGACTGGGTGAGGTTCAATTCTGCCCAATGCAATATCACACCTATCTCTCTCAGGAGACTTTGTGACTTTGTGCCTCCCTGCTTGTTGATGTACATTACAGCGGTTATGCTGTCTGACTGTACCTTTACCGCTTTGCCTTGAATGCAGGGAGTGAAATGAAGAAGGGCTAATTTGATCGCCCTGATTTCTAGGAGATTCAATGACAATAACTTCTCCTGAGATGTCCAGGTTCCTTAAACTGTCTTGTTCAGAAGATGTGCTCCCCAGCCTACTAGGGATGCATCTGTGGTAAATATGATCCAAGAGGGTTGGATCAGGGACTTGCCGTCCTCCAGATGGGTCCACCATCTTAGGGAGGACCAGGCACGGTAGGACAGGAAGTGCACAGAATTTAGTCCCACCGGACTGTGATTCCACTTGGCTAATACCTCAGATTGTAGCAGACGTAGGTACCATAATGCCCAAGGACCTGCTTCTGCGGTTGATGACATTAGTCCCAACATTCTCATCAAAGTACGAATGGTTACTTTCCGAGGTACTAAGAGAGACCGGGCTGTCTCTTGAACAGATAGCCTTCTTTCGGGAGTAAGATGAATCGTCATTTCCACTGAGTCCACCACAAATCCCAGGAACTTCACTGAGGTAGCTGGCAGGAGATGGGACTTGTCCCAGTTGATTATCCATCCTAGCTGGTGGAGGAAGGCTACAGCCCGCTGGATGTGTTGGGACACGATAGCTTGGGAAAAAGCTCTGCAGAGCCAATCGTCCAGGTATGGAATGATGCTCAGACCCTGAAGTCTTAGAGCTGCCACCACGGAAACCACCACTTTGGTAAATGTGTGTGGGGCCGAAGAAATTCCAAACGGGAGGGCCGCAAACTGAAAGTGTTTTAGGACTTCCCTGACTTGCACCAAGATCCTTAAGAATCTTCTGGACCCAGGATGGATGGCAATATGGAGGTAAGCATCCTTGAGATCCAAGGTTGCCAGGAAATCTCCTGGCAATAGAAGATTGGTCACTGACTGGATAGTTTCCATCTGGAAATGCTTGCGTTTGATGAACTGATTGAAATATCTTAAATCTATGATCAACCTCCAGTCTCCGGTCACCTTGGGTACCAGGAAAACTGGGGAATAGATACCTGCTCCCTGACCCTGAAGAGGCACTTCCTCTAAGGCCCCTTTCCGAAGATACTCCAGGATATATTCCTCTAGAATCTTCTGTTTGCTGGACGGAAGCAGTCTTGTTAGCACAAATTTGTACAATGGGGGACTGTCCAAGTCTACCAGGTATCCCTGAGATATAATACGGAGCACCCAAGGGTCTTGGAATATGGGGAGCAGGGAGTTCTGAGAATCCAGCCAGACCGGCATGGTACCAAGAGCCTTGAGGAGGCCCGCAATTAGAGCGTAGAGGATTTCTTGGAGGGCTTAGAGACCCTGGAGGATTCCCCCCCCCCATCGGAGCTTCAATATCTCTGTGCTTTGGGCTGAGGTCCACACCTGCACCTGCCCTGACCATGAAAGGGCTGTTAGGGGAGGGACTTGCCCTTCTTATCCGACAGTCCCTCCATAATATGGTCAAGCTCTGTCCCAAAAAGTCTGCCGGGTTCATATGCCATGGCGCAGAGATTATGCTTGGAAGTTGTATCAGCCTTCCAGGGTTATAGCCAGAGCGGATGCCTGCCCGTGGCTGAGAGTGCCATGGTCTTGGAAGCCAATTTTAGATGTTGTGGAGCAGCGTCATACAAAAAAATCAATGGCCAGACCGGCCGTCTTACAAGAGGCCAAGATGTCATCCCTAGAGACCACCTGGTCTAGGTCAGACTGAATTTGAGCGAACCTGGTCTTGAGAAAGTTTGCCACTTCAGAGGATGCTATTGCGACTGAGGCAGAAGCCGAAGCAGAGGAATAAACGCGCCTAAAGGCGCAATCAGCCTTGCGGTCCATCGGATCCTGAAGACTTGAACCGTCGTCCGATGGTACCATGGTCCTCTTGGAAAGCTTGGAAATGGCCCTATCCGCCTTTGGTACTGGCCCCCAAGAGGACAATTGATCTTCTCTTACCGGGAAGACAGACTTAAATCTTTTGGTCAGCACGGGACCTTTTTCTGGTTTATTCCGCTCCGTCCTCATTAATGACAGGAGGGAATTGTCCGCTTTAAAGGCCCTGGGCACCTTAGAGGCGGAGGTAGAGGCTTCACCTTGATCAACATCCTGGTCCCCCGACCAGATGGATCTCAGCAGCCGCTGGGCCTTCTCGGGCTTCACCAATATCCAAGACAGACAGAGTATAGGATACCCATACACCTGCACTCCAGGAGGCCGAATGACCACTGGGGCAGGATTTAAATAGCAACCTTAGCACCAAAATCTAACCATCAATAAAAAAATAAAAAAAAACAAGCTCAAAATAGAAATACTAGGATAAGAGGGAGCCAAAATAGCTTAATTCACCAAAACTGGTGAAAAAAGTACATTACTAAAGGAGAAAACACTTCTCCTAGAAACAGGAAGTGACATCACAGCCGGAGACGTCACTCCCAAAATGGTGGCGCCCACAGGAAACACGTGGGGCCTCTGTTTCCAAGCTCCAGCGCTCAAGAGTGCCTAAATAGAAGAGCCGAATACAACCATCCTCACCGCCCCAAGAACACAGCTGCCTCTTGAGCCCCCCAGGCTGAGGAACAGCAAAGGGGCCTGCATGCTGGGGGCTGCCGGGGAAGCAGGACAGACAGGCCCCACCAAATATGACATCCCAGGCAGAGGAGGAGAAGGAGGGTGGCAGGTAGGTTGGCCAACGTGGACGAGGGGAACACACAGAGCCCAAATCTGCCATACAGAGGGGGGAGCAGCAATGTAACAGAGGATGGGGAGGGGGTGTCGGGCTGCAGTATACAATGTAACAATCTACAGGTCAGAGGAGGCTGCAGGACACTGTTATGGAAGGGAACTGTGGATGATACATATATAGCATAAGATGCTATATATGTGTCATCCACAGATCCCCTCCATAACAGTGTCATCCACAGATCCCCCCGATAATAGTGTCATCCACAGATACCCTAATAACAGTGCGTCATCCACAGATGCCCCCATAACAGTGCGTCATTCACAGATGCCCCCATAACAGTGCATCATTCACAGATGCCCCTATAACAGTGCGTCATCCACAGATGCCCCATAACAGTGTCATCCACAGTTGCCCCCATAACAGTGCATCATTCACAGTTGCCCCCATAACAGTGCTTCATTCACAGATCCCCCATAACAGTGCGTCATCCACAGATCTCCATAACAGTGCGTCATCCACAGTTGCCCCTATAACAGTGCGTCATTCATAGTTGCCCTATAACAGTGCGTCATCCACAGATCCCCCATAACAGTGTGTCATCCACAGATGCCCCCATAATAGTGTCATCTACAGATCCCGTAACAGTGTCATCCGCAAATGCCCATAACAGTGTCATCCACAGATGCTCCCATAACAGTGTGTCATCCACAGATCCCCCATAACAGTACATCATCCACAGATCCCCCATAACAGTGTCATCCACAGATTCTTCATCAATGCCGTATTTAACGCGGGGCAAAAGGGGCAGCTGCCTCTTGAGCCCTCCCGGCCACTGCCCACAAATTCAATTACATTGTCGTAAAATATCTTGCCTCCACTCAGCCGGCTCTGTGCCCCGATCCTATCCTTCACTATGCGAGTGGCATGGCTCGCATAGTGAAGGACTTACTTTTTTTGCTCCTCCTGCCGACCTCCCCAGCCCTTTGCGTAAGCCGCACGCCGTGACGTCACGCGCAGGCACTGCAACGCTAGGGTGAGCCGAGCCCCGGTCTCCTTCCTGAACTGCAGAGCGGTGCCCACTTCCAGCCCTGAGCCCAGCTACCCAGAGCACTTAATAATAGCATTGAGCCACAACTGAATGATGCTACCATACAGAGACCATACTGATGCTACCATACAGAGACTGAATAATACCACCACTGCTAAACTAAATCATACCACTTTTGAGCGAAGGATTTTAGGTTCTGCTTTGGTAAAATTTACCATCATCTGGTCTGCTAATTTCTAACAATAGGGTCAAACACAGTGCAAACAGCTTTTCAGGAAGGCAATAGACACCATGCTATTATACTATAACATAATTGAAAACACTATCCACTAGATGGCAGTGAAATAACAAGATTTGCAGTATTAAATAAGTTTCATTAAATACAGTAACATTAGTGTGTCTATGAAGAACATTAAAGTCTCTCTTCACTCTATGAAGTCTATAAAATGCTTAAAAGGGTTTTCCAGGAATTAGATATTGATGAATAGGTTATAAACATCAGACCTGTTTGGGTCAGATTTCCAGTACTCCAATGATCAGCTGTTTCAGGCATCCATTGGGACAGAAGACTATACAGTAAATGGAGCCTGAAGCAAAAGGCTCTATCCACTGTGTAGTGACCGTGCCAGGGTACTGCAGCTCAGCTCCTATTCAAGTAGCTAGGAGCTGAGGAAAAGTACGTTATTTTTTGCAGGACAAGTAGCTCTATCTATTGGCACCATAAAATTTATTTTAGGGGCCTACCGTACAAAGCCTTCTCTGGCACATCCCAAAGATTCTCAATGGGGTTAAGGTCTTGACTCTGTGGTGGCTCCCTGAACCACTCTTCACAATTTGAGCCCGATGAATCCTGGCATTGTCATCTTGGAATATGCCTGTGCCATCAGGGAGGAACAAATCCATTGATGGAATAACCTGGTCATTCAGTATGTTCAGGTAGTCAGCTGACCACATTCTTGGAGCACATACTGTTGCTGAACCTAGACCTGACCAATTGCAGCAACCCCAGATCATACCACTGCCCCCACAGGCTTGTATAGTAGGCACTAGGCATGATGGGTGCATCACTTCATCTACTTTTGTTTTTCTTCGATTTAATTTCACCAAACGTTTAAGTTATTGCCGATCACGATCATTCAGGATTTTGTTCCCTCCACATTTCTTCCTCGAATACGATGGGTCCCCACTATCCTTCCAGATTTTAGTAATGAGTTGGACAGTTCTTAACCCAATTTTAGTAGTTTCTGCAATCTCCTTAGATGTTTTCTCTGCTTGCCAATGATTTGACCCTTCTCAAACAGACTAACATCTTTTCCACAACCACAAGATGTGTCTTTCGACCTGGTTGTTTAAGAAATGAGAAGCAACTCATTGCACCAGTTGGGGTTAAATAATTTATTGCCAGCTGAAAGATAATCGCCCATGCAGTAATTATCCAATAGGAGGCTCATAACTATTTGCTTAGTTAAATCCAGTTGGCAACTTTTTTTTTGGACAGGCAGTGTATGTATGTAGTGCAGGAAGTCTACTGTGTTATGTGACATTTGTGCACCTTGCTCAGGGGCCCACCGGGGGATTCGCCTCTACTCCTGTGGGCCAGTCCGAGCCTGATTATGGGAGTGGAAGTAAACATAAAACAGTCATTCGACTATTTCGATTTTTTTTCTTCCATTATGGCATTCACTGTATTGGATAGGTGCTTTTATATTTTAATAGTTCAGGCATTTTTGGACTTGGCAATAAGCAATGATATTTTATTTATTGTTTATTCTTCATGGGCAGCGCGGTGGCTCAGCGGATATCACTGGTGCTTTGCAGTGCTAGGGTCTTACGTTCGAATCTGACCAAGGACAACATCTGCATGGACTTTGTATGTTCCCTACAGGTTTCCTCCCACACTCTAAAGACATACTGATAGGGAACTTAAATTGTGACCCTCATTGGGGACCGCGTGATGCTAATGTCTGTAAAGCGCTTTGGAATATGTCAGCGCTATAAAAGGGATATATTTTTTTAAAACTTTTTTAATTGTATTATTAGCCTCCCCTGGAGGGACTTGAACATGAACATGTGGTCACTGGTTTGCTTCTACCATAGACTGCAGTGGTTTACCATTGCACCCTATGGGGAAATTTCTGTTTTTGTATTGAGACCAGCCTGAGGCCAGATTTAATTGTAACTTAAAGGGGTTGTGCAATGACATAATAAAGAGGACCTATCCTCTTGATAAAGGCTGTTGTACAGCCGAAACGTTGCTCAGTTTTTTGTATGCTGTGAAGTCCTAATAAAGATGAAGTAATGGGAGATGCTGCCACCTCTGTTTGATTTCTACATATTTTCTGGCTTACTGGATCCACGGCTGGTGCGGGGCTGGTGCATCTTCCGGTTGGAAGTACGGACCGTTGTGTGCTGTTCCTGCATATTTATTTCTACTATCCTCAGAATCAATATCAGATTGGAAGAGGTCTGAAACCTGGCACCCCCTCCGACCAGCTGTTTGAAGAGGCCATGGTACTCATGTGAGCGCTATGGCCTCTTCAAGGTTTGCACTTTGTCTAGTTGTAGTGGCAGTGCAGTGTAATTTTCTCTTTTCCTCCCATTAAAGTGAATAGGATGAACAACTATAATTACACATTACTGCCACTACAATCTCGACGGCTTGGCTACTTTCACACTAGCGTTTTGGCTTTCTGTTTCTGAGATCCGTCATGGGCTCTCAGAAGTGGTCCAAAACGGGACAGTTTTGCCCTAATGCATTCTGAATGGAAACGGATCCGCTCAGAATGCATCAGTTTGCCTCCGTTCTGTCACCATTTCGCTGTGGAGGTGGACACCAAAACGCTACCTGCAGCGTTTTGCTGTCCGCCTGACAAAGCAGAGCCAAACGGCACAATAGAAAACGGATCCGTCCCCTATTGACTTTCAATGGTGTTCAAGACGGATCTGTCATTGCTATAGAATACATAATACAACCGGATCCGTTCATGACGGATGCATGCGGTTGTATTATTGTAACGAAAGCATTTTTGCAGATCCATGACGGAACGCAAAAAACACTAGTGTGAAAGTAGCCTAAACGTCTGAGTGGAGGCAGTGCTTGCACAAGCCCTTGATCTTTTTTGGCGATATTGACTGCATCATGCTACAGTCAGGTGTAGAAATATTGGGACATCAACACAATTCTAACATTTTTGTCTCTATTCATCACCACAATGAATTTGAAATGAAACGAACAAGATGTGCTTCAACTGCAAACTGTCAGCTTTAATTTGAGGGTATTTACATCCAAATCAGGTGAATGGTGTAGGAATTACAACACTTTGCATATGTGACTCCCACTTGTTAAGGGACCAAAAGTAATGGGACAATTGGCTTCTCAGCTGTTCCATGGCCAGGTGTGTGTTATTCCCTCATTATCCCAATTACAATGAGCAGATAAAAGATCCAGAGTTTATTTCAAGTGTGCTATTTGCATTTGGAATCTGTTGCTGTCAACTCTCAAGATGAAATCCAAAGAGCTGTCACTATCAGTGAAGCAAGTGATCATTAGGCTGAAAAAACAAAACAAACCCATCAGAGAGATAGCAAAAACATTAGGCCTGGCCAAAACAACTGTTTGGAACATTCTTAAAAAGAAGGAACACATCGGTGAGCTCAACAACACCAAAAGACCCGTAAGACCACGGAAAACAACTGTGGTGGATGACCAAAGAATTATTTCCCTGGTGAAGAAAACACCCTTCACAACAATTGGCCAGTTCAAGAACACTCTCCAGGAGGTAGGTGTATGTGTGTCAAAGTCAACAATCAAGAGAAGACTTCACCAGAGTGAATACAGAGGGTTCACCACGAGATGTAAACCATTGGTGAGCCTCAAAAACAGGAAGGCAAGATTAGAGTTTGCCAAACGACATCTAAAAAAGCCTTCACAGTTCTGGAACAACATCCTATGGACAGATGAGACCAGGATCAACTTGTACCAGAGTGATGGGAAGACAAGAGTATGGAGAAGGAAAGGAACTGCCCATGATCCTAAGCATACCACCTCATCAGTGAAGCATGGTGGTGGTAGTGTCATGGCGTGGGCATGTATGGCTGCTAATGGAACCGGTTCTCTTGTATTTATTGATGATGTGACTGCTGACAAAAGCAGCAGGATAAATTCTTAAGTGTTTCGGGCAATATTATCTGCTCATATTCAGCCAAATGCTTCAGAGCTCATTGGATGGCGCTTCACAGTGCAGATGGACAATGACCCAAAGCATACTGCAAAAGCAAGCAAAGAGTTTTTTTAAGGGAAAGAAGTGGAATATTATGCAATGGCCAAGTCAATCACCTGACCTGAATCCGATTGAGCATGCATTTCGCTTGCTGAAGACAAAACTGAAGGGAAAATTCCCCAAGAACAAGCAGGAACTGAAGTTAGTTGCAGTAGAGGCCTGGCAGAGCATCACCAGGGTTGAAACCCAGCGTCTGGTGATGTCTATGCGTTCCAGACTTTAGGCTGTAATTGACTGCAAAGGATTTGCAACCAAGTATTAAAAAGTGAAAGTTTGATTTATAATTATTCTGTCCCATTACTTTTGGTCCCTTAACAAGTGGGAGGCACATATGAAAACTGTTGTAATTCCTACACCAGTCACCTGATTTGGATGTAAATACCCTCAAATTAAAGCGGACAGTCTGCAGTTAAAGCACATCTTGTTCGTTACATTTCAAATCCATTGTGGTGGTGTATAGCGCCCAAAATGTTAGAATTGTGTCAATGTCCCAATATTTATGGACCCGACTGTATTTTTTTAATATATATTTCTAAATTTCACATATCCAGTGAATTTGCTGGATTTCATTGTGGATTATTGTGCCCCACTACACAGTAACATTTTGTTAAAACTTTATACAAGATTTGTTATCCTTTTCACCGATTTTGCACCGTTTTGCTGCTCTATTTGAGCCAAAAGCAGAAGGGAGGACACATACTGTATAAAGGAAAACTTTATAGTTATAGTTGTCCTTTTTTATGGATCAATTTTTATTACAGAAAACTTCATTGAAATGCAAAGAGTGGACTGGTTGTAATGACTGCCTCCTAAGGATGAGATGCCCTGTGGAGGACTCATGACAACAGGAGATTTAAAGTGGACCTTTCATCTGTTTTACTTATAGGAGCTAAATACCTGTACTTACAGGGTACCCCCCGCTGATGCTGCCATCTATTTTTTTTTAACATCGCCCCTATGCCCCGCTGCGCCCGCCTGATGTTCTCATGCTCAGTATGTAAATACTGAGCATCAGTACAGGGAGGAGGAAACACCAGGTTTTCTCAATGGGAATCACCTTCTCCCTGGCTGTGCCGTGATCCAGGCACCCCTCAAGTACAGGTATTTAGCTCCTATAAGTAAAACAGATGAAAGGTCCTCTTTAAAGAGGACTACTTGTAACTAAACTTGCATTGCCCATGTAATAATTCTGGAGCATCAGCTCTTATGAATCTATGTTGTACAATTCCCTTGTTATTTCTACAGCTTCCAGTAAAGGTACAGATGGGTGTTACCCGTTGGGTGGGGGTGGGGGGTGTACCTGCACAATTTGACACTGGCTGCACTGAGTGGAAAGACTCAGACACACCATCTATTGGTAGCACTCAGCAGTACATTTACTGAAGACTGCTGTCAATTTAATTGTAAACTTATATAATGAATACAGGAATGATACAGAGTCATTAGAATTGATGCTCTAGTAAATTACATGGGAGATGCAAGTAGTTACTAAGATAGACATGTCAGAATAAGTAAAGGTCCTCTTTAATTCCATAGCACACAATTATGTGCCCTGGACTTTAACTTCATGAGCTGTTCAAACCCAGTCTGACATTGTCCATTCAGTGCTGATAGACACAACTCTTTCACAAGGGAAATTATAACACTGAGTTGTCAATTTATGCATACATTTCTTGGAGGAATACCAGAGGAACAGCGCAACACAGAGGTCTAAAACAATAAATAGAATTGTAATTTCATGAGGAACACAAGTATTTAGTAAGAAAGACATGTCCTATCATGGACAGGTCCTTTTCAACGTATGTAACTTTAGCAGTTACTTTACTCAAGTCCAGTGGTGGATTATAAAATAGGCAGTTTGGGTGGCAGTCTGAGGTCCAAGGCTCCAGAGGGGCCCATAGCTATCCTGTGTTCCCAAAGATTTGATGCATATGTGGTTTTGTCACAGTGTTTGCAACCAATGACAGAACAAAACTTCTTTGTGCAGTGATCCCTGACAGAAATGTGTGCAGGACCTGTAGAAGGACCTGCACTGACAAGGGCATATGTGAACAGCCAGGGCCTAAAGCTCTACTTAAAATGTTTTTCAAGGACTAACATACTAATGAACCGTGGATAGGAAAGATCATCAGTATCAGATTGGTGTGGTCAGACACCAACAACTTCACGATCACTTGTGGCGGCTGTGGTTACGGAAGTTAGTACAGAGGCGGAACATTACAGCTACATACACTGTGTAGTGGCCATTCTCAGGTACGGCAGCTCAGCTCCCATTCCTTTGAAATTGTATTTTTTATCATATAACTCTGTTTTGTGCTCTGTAGTATCACCCCTCTGTTATTCTTCCTAAATATGTCTGAATAAATGTACAACTGGGTGTTACCACTCTCCTTGTTACTGAGGTGTTTGCCAATGCAGAGTGGAACTGTTAGCACTGATTGGACAGTATCAGCGTGTGTTGGGACATCCCCCAGTTGGTTACACTCATTTGTCAATAACAGACTAATGACAGATTTTTAAAGTGAATGTCACCCTTTTTTGCTGCCCTAACTCCTAAGTTCTAAGAGTTCCAGCACATCCCATTGAGTCCTGTTCATGAGCTTCCGACTCTCCTCGCCCACTTACCGCTGATTGACAGTTTTTTCCCTACTACAGTCAGTGTCAGGTGGGCTGGGAATGCTCATGAATATCGGGACTCATCAGCAACAGGGAATCTGTCATCAGTTTTATGGTGTCTTGACTAACGGCAGCAAAAACTAATGACAGATCCGCTTAGCAAAGTGCTGGATCACTTTTTCCTTTTTATTGCCCCAGCGGGTTTGCTAAAATCTTGTTCTGAACAGCTCCAGCCCATGCTCATAAGCCCCTGGTTCTTCCCATCCACCTGCTACTCATTCCAATTAAGAAAAAGCAGTCAGTCAGTGGCAGATACGCAGGAAGAGTCAGGAACTCATGAATGTCAGGACTCATAGGCATGCACTAGAGGTGTTAGGTCTTTGGCGCTAGGACAGCATAGACTGGTGACAGGTTCCTTTTAAAGAAAGTGACTTGATGTTTTTCTTAGGGGATCTGCCACTATTTTATGTTGTTCTTAGTCAGGGCACTATAAAACTGGCAACATATTCCCTTTAAGAATAGATGTTCCAAAATTGTTATTTAATGAGGAATTCAATGATTTACTATGCTAGATACACCAACAGAGCTGACAGGGATAACCAAGGAAAATCTTGCTGTGGAGAATTGAAGAAGTTTTTCATTGTCACTAGATGGCGATGTTGTTACATGTTAATTTCATATTGTGGCCAACTATTGCACATTACAGTATTTAACTTAGGTACAAAGGGCAGCATAAAACCACTCAATACAACCATAAAAATACTAAAATACTATTTTATAGTTTTATTAGAAAAATGTATCATTTTAAAGTTAGAAATAAAAACAGTTTAGCAATATATTTACACTTATACATTCATTTGTTCAAGTATATTGCTGCAGGAAATGTTGCAAAGCACAAATGCTGAGAGCATTTTTTTTTAAATATGCACCATAAAATTTTACTCATTTATTGAATAATATTGACAGCCTAGATACATGTTCAGGAAAAGAGATTTCTGCAGCCCTCCAGCTGTTGTAAAACTACAACTCCCACCATGCTCGGCTGTAGTCTGATAGCAGTAGGCTGTCTGGGCATGTAGTTTTGAATTAGCTGGAGGGCTGCAGGTTGGGCATCCCTGCTTTATGCCACCGAGAGCTTGTACATGTTAAATGTAGAAATTTACATTTTAGGTTGACAGTACCTAATAAGTGCTAAATTTACTTCTGATACAAATTCTATTCACTGGATAGGAAGAATAAGATGTAACTTTTAGTAAGATCTTTTTTTTTCCCCTTTAGTAATGCAGATCATTTGTTCATCAACTATGGCAACAGAATCCTCCCAGAAATCCTGGCCATAAAATGGGGTGTAGTTTTGATGTTAGGCCTCATGCACACAGCCATTGTTTGCAGCTCGGATGCAGACCCTTTCACTTCAATGGGGCCGCAAAAGATGCAGACAGCACTCCGTGCGCTGTCCGCACCCGTTGCTCCATTCCATGAAGAAGAATAGGCATTTCTATAATGGGCAGACTCTTCCCTTCCATAAAATGCAGAACGCACACGGGTGGAATCTGTGTTTTGCAGGACCGCAAAACGCGGTCCTGCAAAAGATACCTTTGAGATACCTTCTCTAGAAGTCTTTCAAAGTATTCCTAATGCTGTTTTATAATTTTGGAGAATTGTCCCAGATAATTAAAAGTGAAAGTAATTGTTGAACTTGGAGCAGTTTATAATCATATACTTATAGGGTTAAACCTAATTCTAAGCCTTGTAGTAGGAACACTGGAAAGTAGTATGGCCTGACTTAAAGCCCAGCTTGTTATCAGTAGACATGTGCAGTAGTGAATAAACTCTAGTGTGGGAGCAACTAGATTAAAGGGGTTGTGCAGTACCTTTAATGGTCTATCCTCAATGTAGGTCATCAGTATCACACCAGCGGAGGTCCGACACCCAGCACACCCACTGATCAGCTGTCTCAAGAGGCCACGGCACCTGTGCAAGTGCTGCGTCCTCTTCTCTGTGTAGCTGCACGCTGTCTTAATCACCTCCTCAATCCCCCACCACTGCCATTCTGATGCTTTCTTGGTCTCCATTGGTCCCTGCTTCATGGTCCCAACTCGACACACAGTGATCCGCCTCAGCCAGTGATTGGCAGAGTTGGCATCTCCTGCCATTTTCATTGTGTGTATCCAGGACCAGAAAGTATGTCACAGCAGGGGGAATCAGCAAGTAATGCATCTTATTTCTACCCTTTCTGCCCATTGTCTAAAACATGATCCCACTGTACAACTCCTTGAATAAAACTCATAGCAGGTGGTGTCTTTTGGGGGCAACATTGCAAAATACCCTTAACATGTATTAATGCACCTTAAGCATGAATAGAAAATATGTTATTATAGACCTCATCATTATATGTCTACATAAAGAGAGGTCAAAACATGTAAAATCCACACTAAAGGCCCCCTTACACTGCCCGAGCATTGGGCAAATAATCGCTAACAAGCGTTCGTAGGATTGTTCGTTAGTGATGATTTGCTGGTGATTACCCAATGAACCAGAAAATGCAGAAGTCTAGCTTACTAAAGATGGCAGCCTGCATGTTTTCGCTGGCGAACACTGCGAACTGACCATCACTGCTCAACACTATTAAAAACCTTCTTCCAGGGCCTGAAAAAATATATATAGTGAAGTAGTGTATGCATTGATGCCACCTCCTTACAGTTTTCAGAGTCCTCTTTTCTAGACAGATGTTAACCCTCTGGTAGTAAACAGTAAAGTTTTCCATGAAATCACAGCAAGTAGAAGTGTTAAAAACCATAAGCAATTGATAAACAATGTACATTAGAAAGATGCATTACCAGTAGTTACACAATAAATAAGCTTTAATTGGTTAAACCAGAATACCCTTATGAGTAAATGTTTCTCCTTTGCATGCGCATTAAGCACCAATGTAAACTGGCTAAGTACTATCTACATAGAACTATCTGCATAGCACTACAGTCTATATGACACTACCTACAAAATTAAAAACATTCACTTGAAATATTCTGTACAGATTAAGGAGCACCATTAAAATTTTTTCATACTTATATATAAAAGATTGCAATCTCTGATTGCAGCGGTCACATGATTTAAACATTTCAGCCAATGAGCAGCAAGTTGAAGAAGACACACATAGTGTTAACTGCAAAGGCTGAGCCACAGCTTCTCAGCCTGCCTCTCATCTCCCTGCATGGACTATTCTAATAAATGTTCTGTTTTACATGTAAACTTGGTTTAGTGGAGCAGGTTTATCAGTTATGATCAGCCAGTTTTTTTTTATCCGATAGATACCTGTATATATGTGCACAGGTCTGGCGTCTACAGACTCATATTTCAGAACTGAAAAATGTAGCGTGCAGCATTTTTCTGTCCAATGCTATTTGACATTCAGGATTACAACAGATCTGCCAGATGAATATAAAAAATCCCATAGAATACTATGGGAATAATGGGATCAATTCTACTCTGTTTACTCTGAAGCTTTTTTCATTATGCTAGGGGGAATCTGAGCTGGATGCGGTAAATATGTGATGGGAGCCTAAAACAAAAACGACAGTAGTTCTTGCCCATAGCAAACATTTATAGCACATCTTTAGTAGCGGACTCTGCCAGCGTGGGTGTATAGAGGGCTACATTGCGCCAGTAGGAGGTTATTGAGTAGTGGAAGCTCCCGGTGTGGGGGAAGAGTGGGTTGCCTTGCGCCTCCTTTAAGAAATGAGTGGGTGGTTAATCACTATCTGGGGGTCAGTGTGTGGATACAGTCAGTATAATCAATATGAGAGAGCTAAAAATACTGCTAAAAAATACTATGAAACCACACAAGGACTGTCTCCTGCCCTGAGAGGATTATTTTCATCAAACTGCTTCTGCATATTGTAATTTTTTTTAATGTTTCCTGAAAAATGAAAGAAATTACCAACTAGAGTTTTCTAGAGCTCATTGTACTTTTCGCAGGTGGTGATGTGTGATGACACAGAGAACAGTAACGGCATACAGCGTGGAGGCATCCAAGTGGTAGAGAGATTGCGTATTAGGCTAATTTCACACTAGCAAAAACGCTTCCGTTACTGATAATACAACCATCAGCATCCATTATGAACGGATCCGGTTATATTATCTTTAACATACCCAAGACTGATCCGTCATGAACTCCATTGGGTTTTCTATTGTGTCAGTTTGTGTCAGAGAAAACGGATCTGTCCCCATTGACTTGCATTGTGGGTCATGACGGATCCATCTTGCTCTGCATCCCAGGACGAAAAGCAAACTGCAGCTGCGGTTTGCTCTCCGGTATGAGAACAGAACGGAATGCATTTTGGGGCACTCCGTTCTGTTCAGTTTACATTTTGTCCAGAAGCGTTTTTTTCAGGTATTGAGACCCTATGACAAATCTCAATACTGGAAAATATTAACGATAGAGTGAAAGTAGCCTTAGGAGGCAGAGTTTTATAGAGCCTGTTGTATCTTTTTCACATAGCAGGCTTTATTTCTAGGTTATTTATAAATGTAGATACCATATTTTGGTCAAACTAAAGAGCAAAATATCCAAGTGAGTTGTTTAAAAAAATAAAGTTGGTCATTTATTAAGCTAAAATACGCCTATATTAGCTAGTTGCGCCACAATCTGCGACTTTTCCCTGCTCACACCAAGTCTAAAAAAGTGGGCAGGCAGGCTGTTTCAGGCATAGAAAAAGGTCAAAATGTAAGACAGCTCAAAACCTCTAAAGTCTTACATTTAGAACTGGTGGAGGATCTGCCGAAGTTCTGAAGAAGCCAGCGCCTCTTCATAACTTCGTCGGAACTACCACCAGCATAGGGGTTTATTAAGACCGGTGTTTAAAACGCTAGTCTTAAAGGGATTCTGTCACCTCCCCTCAGCCAAAAAACGATTTAAAAGCAGCCATGCAGCACAGCTTACCTGGATTAGGCTGTGCTGTTTAATCTTGAAATCCGTCCAGCAGTTACTTTAAAAAACGACTTTGATCAATAAGGAAATGCGTCCTGAAGGTGCCCAGAGGGGCGTTTTTTTCTTCCTAGTGAGCCCAGTACCGCCCCTCTTTCAGTGCCCAGCCTGCCTTCCTTGTATTTTCTAACCGCCGCCCCCAGCCTGCCACAGCCTCCCCTCCCTCTCCTCCCCCTCCCTCACGCCGAACGAAGTCTCGCACAGGCGCAGTACCCACTGAGGGCTGCGCCTGTGCGATCATCAGGAGACTGAGGGCGGCAGCTTCATCTTCGTCACTGGGCATGAGCCGAGCCCAGTGACGTCCGATGCTCGCTCTTCCCTCAGTCAGCAGGGAAGAGCAAGCATCGGACGTCACTGGGCTCTGCGCATGCCCAGTGACGAAGATGAAGCTGCCGCCCTCAGTCTCCTGATGATCGCACAGGCGCAGCCCTCAGTGGGTACTGCGCCTGTGCGAGACTTCGTTCGGCGTGAGGGAGGGGGAGGAGAGGGAGGGGAGGCTGTGGCAGGCTGGGGGCGGCGGTTAGAAAATACAAGGAAGGCGGGCTGGGCACTGAAAGAGGGGCGGTACTGGGCTCACTAGGAAGAAAAAAACGCCCCTCTGGGCACCTTCAGGACGCATTTCCTTATTGATCAAAGTCGTTTTTTAAAGTAACTGCTGGACGGATTTCAAGATTAAACAGCACAGCTTAATCCAGGTAAGCTGTGCTGCATGGCTGCTTTTAAATCGTTTTTTGGCTGAGGGGAGGTGACAGAATCCCTTTAAGAAATGAGCGCCAAAGAGTTTGTGTGACAGTGTGTATATATGCAAAAGCACAGTAAAGTTCAGCTGAAGTAGGCCCCCTTCCGAATGGCAAACAAAAGGACAAGAGAACTTGTTCAACCAGAGAATAGCGGTAAAGAGCTCAATCAGTACTTGTGGAAAAGTTGTAAATGTCCAGAGTCCATACACATCTGCTAATCAAATCCTTCAGTTGCCAGTGGTGAAGTATTGCCATAACCAGGTACAATCCTAGTGAAAATGCTGCACATCTTTGCCTCTCCATTGCAATGGGTAAAAATGTGCAAAAGAAATTCACAGCCTCGGTTGAAAATCTCATCCTCATTGCTGCTACTAAAACACAGAGTGGAAACTGAACTGACTTCATTGTAGTCAATGGAGTCTGTTGAGCTCCTTTCGGGTCAGTTATGTGTCCTATCCGGCACCTCTGTTATGTCTGTTAGGCCCCCTGCACACGTGTGCACCCCGTAGTCTGTGAGACACGATCCACAATCCGGCCGTTCCCAAAAAACATAGGACATGTTCTATCTTTTTGCGGAACGGAGGTACGGGACGAAACCCCACGGAAGCACTCCGTAGTGCTTCCGTAGGGTTCCGTTCCGTGCTTCCGTTCCGCACCATTCCGCATCTCCGGATTTGCGGACCCATCCAAGTTAATGGGTCCGCATTCATGATGCGGAATTCCCACGGAATGGCACCCGTGTATTGCGGATCCGCAAATGCAGTCCGCAATACGGCAACGGGAAGCACACGTTCGTGTGCGGGGGGCCTTATTATGCTCTTCTAACCGAGCAGAATAACAGAAAAAATAGCGATGATGTGAACCTAAAAAAATATACATTTAAATTGCGTGCACTCCAAAGCTCCTGAAAAAAATGACACATCAAGCAAAAAACATGACGTTGTACAGCGATATAAACATACAAATAGGTTTTGACTCATTGACTACAAAAAGGCAAAGACAAAAATTCCTCAAGCCTTCTAAATTTCTGGCAGGCAAAGGGTTAAAAGACTAATAATCCTAATGTCTGGAAATAATATAAATGTTAATGTTTCTGGAGGTGAATGGACCATATTGGAACTAATTTAAATGGAACTGGAATTCTGGAATTAAAGAAATGAAATAGTGATCGTGGAAGCAGATATTTTTCTGGCCATCCTGTCAGTAATAACCCCATTGAAAAGTATTAGGTAAAGGGTTATTCACATCTTGGACATTGAGGGCATAGCTATAGGTGACCCATTGAAATGAAGGATAAATGTACCACGCAAGCACGTTTACTGCTCCACTCACTTCTATGGGGCTCAGGAAAATGGCTTGGCTATTTTCGGCAGTCCCGTAGAAATGAATGGAGGGCTACCGTGCAAAGGACCTTCCTGAATTCTGCCCCTAATTGGGAGAAGCCTCTGAGCCAAGCAGGGGAAGCCCTCCCCTCCACATCCTCCCAGTAATGTGATCCTCCATCTTCTTCCTCCCTCATTGTCTCCTCCCTAATATTCACAGTAAAATGGAGTTGGGTGCTGTTTTATGCGATTTTTAGGCAAATCAAAAATCTTCTAATTAGATGACAAAATATTTTGAAATTCGTTTGCATCTAATTAGTTCATCCCTAAATTTAAGGGTTCCAATTTCTTCAGCTTCAAAATGAGTCACCAGTGTGGCCAGGCAGTAGGAAAAGTGAGTAGGAGTAGAAAGATGTTGGGAGACCATATCTTGAATACTGTGTTCAGTTCTAGAGACCTCGCCTAAAAAAAAACATTCATAAAATAGAACAGGTCCAAAGATGGGCTATAAAATTGCAAGTAAGACTTAGGCCTCATGCACACGACCGTTGTGTGCATCCGTGGCCGTTGTGCCATTTTCCGTTTTTTTTCACGGACCCATTGACTTTCAATGGGTCCGTGGAAAAATCGGAAAATGCACCGTTTGGCAGCCGCATCCGTGATCAGTGTTTCCTGGCCGTGAAAAAAATATAACCTGTCCTATTTTTTTCACGGCCAACGGTTCACGGACCCATTTAAGTCAATGGGTCAGTGAAAAATCATGGATGCACATAAGATTGTCATCCGCGTCCGTGATCCGTGTCCGTGATCCGTGTCCGTTTTTTCCTATCATTTCAATGGCAAACTTGACTTAATATTTTTTTTTCATTTTTCATGTCTGTGGATCCTCCAAAAAACAAGGAAGACCCACGGACGAAAAAACGGTCACGGATCACGGACCTACGGACACCGTTTTTGCGGACCTTAAAAAAAAAACGGTTGTGTGCATGAGGCCTTAAAAGCTGTTCATTTGAATAGCCTGGAGCAGTGTTACATATAGTACCATATAGAGGGCCATTTATCAAACTGGTGTAAAGTAGAACTGACTTAGTTGCCCATAGCAACCAATTAGATTTCACCTTTCATTTTTCAAAGGAGCAGTCAAAAATGAAAGGTGGAATCTGATTGGTTGCTATTGGCAACTAAGCCAATTCTACTTTACACCAGTTTGACTAATGACCCCAGTAGTTTGTAAGGCTGATAAAAAGACATCTGTCCATCCAGACATAAAATGAGGAAAAATGTTCTCCACCTCATCCGTTTTTTTTGTGTTTTTTTTTCTCTGCATCAAATTGCAGATTAAAAGGCCGATCTGGATGGACAGATGTCTTTTTATCAGCCTTACAAACTACTGGGGTCATCAGTCAAACTGGTGTAAAGTAGAATTGGCTTAGTTGCCAATAGCAACCAATCAGATTCCACCTTTCATTTTTGACTGCTCCTTTGAAAAATGAAAGGTGAAATCTAATTGGTTGCTATGGGCAACTAAGTCAGTTCTACTTTACACCAGTTTGACTTCAGTCAGGCAATTAGAATAACTCCCTGGATCAAGAATCCCATTTCCAGAAATCTAGTAACTGTTACCTGTTCAACTCCGGTCCTCAGGGTGCACCTGCTGGTCATGGTTTGAGACTATCCCACAGAATAAAGACCTGTGGTAAGTCCTGATGCATTGACACAAGTAATATCACCTGCTCAATACTAAGGAAATCCTAAAAACATGACCGACAGGTGAGCACTGAGGACTGGAGCTGAGGAACACTGGCCGGGAAGAAAGAAGGGAAAGGGAGGACATGATCAAAACCAGAAACCAGAGTAGTAGATGCTTAGAACAAACTTCCAGCAGATGTTGCTAGATAAACATATACCTTTCCTAAGAGGGAACAAAAAGCTGAAATAATACAATTCACACGTCCGCAACGTGTTTTGTGGATCCACGTAGCCGCAAAACCTGGAAAGCGGCAATGTGCGTTCCGCATTTTGCGGACTGCACATTGCCGGAACTAATTGAATATGCCTGTTCTTGTCCGCAATTGCGGACAAGAATAGGACATGTTCTATTTTTTGGCAGAACGGAAGTGCGGACCCGGAAGTGCGGAATGAATGGGTCCGCAATTCCGGACGTGTGAATGCGGAACTAATGCGGAACAAAAATGCGGAACTAAATTGCGGACGTGTGAATGGAGCCTAAGGCCAGACTGGATGGGCCAGGTGGTCTTTTTAAATCTTTTATGTTTCTTTCCCAGCGGTTGGATGCCCACCAGTCACAATCCTGCACATTACTTATGTCACTGTGTATGGGACTGGCAGAGATAACCATGGGCAGTACTGGGGGGCATAGCTATATATGTAGACAGCAATATGGTAAGCTCGTGGCCTGGTACCTGCTTCTGTATTGAATAGATATTATAAAATTACACAATTTAAAGGTTGATGTTGTGCTGTGTATGCTCAATGACAGAGGAGGGTGACTTTCCAAATAAAATATAAGAACTGCAATGTATTTCCGATACCTTGAATAGCTAATGTTAAAGCTCTGAGGCAGCTTATTCTGGCGGCGGCAGAGAAATACAATGTGTAACTGTATTAATCTGCATAACATTTACATATTTCCTGGAACTCAAGTAGTCAATAAGATCTTACCTGATGGTGAATTAACATTGCCATTATGTGAAAGTACAGTCGTAATTCTGGAAGGTGACTTAGAATTCATGAGATAATTTATGCATTTAATATTGTTTTTCATGTGCCTCAAGTTTCATTATATTATAGCTTTCTTTTGTACTGTCCATCAATACATCTCTCTGTATTTGACACAGTGTTAGTACCTCAGTAGTACTGAGGGTAGGCTGCTAGGTAACTGTACGCAGTAGAGAAGAGCTCTAGTCAGTCATTTCATTTATAGAGCAGTAGTGTCTAGTTTTTGGCCTTTCTAATGTATATCTTAGGATGGGTTCACATCGCGGTTTTGCCATGTGTTTAACGTATACAAAAAACGTATGCATTAAACAGGTGTCTCAGATTGAAACCACACAGTGGCATCCTTTCACCATAAAGTTTCATTGTAAAAAAAAAAGGTTATGTTTTTACCGGACTCTGCAGCATACAAGAAGGTGGTGTGCTGCGTTTTTGTATCCTTTTTTTTTTTCCGAACGAATATGTGAACCCACCCTTAGACTTAATGGGGGACATTTAATAAGGCCTAGGCTTGAAGGGATTTGGCAGCTTATTTGTATTGATGACCTATCCTCAGGATAGGTGATCAATATCTCATTGGCACCCCCACTGATCAGTTGTTTGAAGAATAGACAGCGCTCCATGCTCCATACTTCCTCTTCATTACACTGCCCCATTGTCTCTGAAGAGCAGTGAATGGAGCGAGTACTTGTACTTGTTATTGTCACGTACCGGCAGGACAGGTAGTGGATCCTCTGGACCAGAGAGGCGATGGCGCGGGTTGTACTAAAGGACCGGTTCTAAGTAGTTATTGGTCTTCACCAGAGCCCGCCGCAAAGCGGGATGGATTTGCTGCGGCGGTAACTACCAGGTCGTGTCCCCTAGTAACAACTCGACCTCTCTGGCAGCTGATAAGGCGTGGTACACAGGGAGAAGGCAAGAGCGTAGTCGGACGTAGTAGAGGTCAGGGCAGGCGGCAAAGGTTCAGAGGCGAGTAGACGGTAGCAACGGGTTCGGCAACAGGCAAGGCAAACTAACACAGTAGGGAATGCTTTCTCTGAGGCACAAGGCACAAAGATCCGGCAGGAAGCTGTGGGAGGAGAAGGTATAAATGGGCAGTGCACAGGTGCAGCCTAATTAAGTCAGCACTGCCTCTCACAAACCTTAACCCTTAATAACCCCTTTGGACCAGGCACCAATCACTGGTGCACTGGCCCTTTGAATCTAGGAGTCCCGGCGCGCGCGCGCCCTAGAGAGCGAGGACGCACACGCCGAGACGCTGGAGTGCTGCCTGGGGGCATACGCTGTGAGCGCTCCGAGGCCAGCAGGGGACCCGGAGCGTTCAGCGTAACAGTTATTACACTACACCACCACTCCCGGGGAGACGGCATGCAGTATATTGAAGCTCGCCGCCTCCAGCTGATCGGCGTGGGTGTCAGGTGTGGGACCGCCACCATTCAGATATTGATGACCTATATTGCTGTCCCCATTTTCCTCTTCGCTTAGCAATTGTACAATTTGGGTGAGACCTCACAGCACATATGAGACGTTACCTTTTATAGTGACTAATAGAAATGGTCCTTCTGACCTAAATACGTCTTTTTTATATACAAACCAGATTCCAAAAAAGTTGGGACACTAAACAAATTGTGAATAAAAACTGAATGCAATGATGTGGAGATGACAAATGTCAATATTTTATTTGTAATAGAACGTAGATGACAGATCAAACGTTTAATCCGAGTAAATGTATCATTTTAAAGGAAAAATACGTTGATTCAAATTTTCACGGTGTCAACAAATCCCAAAAAAGTTGGGACAAGTAGCAATAAGAGGGTGGAAAAAGTAAATTTGAGCATAACGAAGAGCTGGAAGACCAATTAACACTAATTAGGTCAATTGGCAACATGACTGGGTATAAAAAGAGCTTCTCAGAGGGGCAGTGTCTCTCAGAAGCCAAGATGGGTAGAGGATCACCAATTCCCACAATGTTGCGCAGAAAGATAGTGGAGCAATATCAGAAAGGTGTTACCCAGCGAAAAATCATCCGAAGATTCTGAGAATCTAGCAATCTCTGTGCGTAAGGGTCAAGGCCGTAAAACCATACTGGATGCCCGTGATCTCCGGGCCCTTAAATGACACTGCACCACAAACAGGAATGCTACTGTAAAGGAAATCACAGAATGGGCTCAGGAATACTTCCAGAAACCATTGTCAGAGAACACAATCCACCGTGCCATCCGCTGTTGCCAGCTGAAACTCTACAGTGCAAAGAAGAAGCCATTTCTAAGCAAGATCCACAAGATCAGGCGTTTTCACTGGGCCAGGGATCATTTAAAATGGAGTGTGGCAAAATGGAAGACTGTTCTGTGGTCAGACGAGTCACGATTCGAAGTTCTTTTTGGAAATCTGGGACGCCATGTCATCCGGACCATCCGGATCATTGCATTCCGTTTTTATTCACGATTTGTATAGTGTCCCAACTTTTTTGGAATCCGGTTTGTATGTGCTGTTTCTTTAAAACTCCACTTTTATTTATTTCAGTATCACTAAAAAGACAATTCTATTTCAAATACTATAGACTTATTTGTAACTCTCAGTGGCTTGCAGGCTGGTTATATTTCTACTCAAACGGCATCTGCTGTTTATATCACTTTCCACCAGGATTCTACTGATTGGTGACCTCAGCCGCTCGAGCGCACTGACTAGTAGTCATACAGACTGATTGTTCTTACAGCTTAGTTAGCTCTGCTTTTTTTATTTCCTAACAGCAGAACCTGAAGCGTTAATGTATCGTATTATTCTCAGGCACTCCGGCACTCCAGCTGACAGTCAGGCACTCCGGCTGACCTAAAAACACACACACGCATACAGCCTGCGTCCCGACATGTTTCACTGGACACCCAGCGTCTTCAGGGGATCATGCAGGTATCAGGTATAATACAATACATTAACCCTTCAGGTTCTGCTGTGAGGAATTATAAACAGCAGGGCTAACTAAGCTGTAAAAACAATCAGTCTGTATGACTGCTAGTCAGTGCGCTCGAGCGACTGAGGTCACCAATCAATAGAATCCTGGTGGAAAGTGATATAAACAGCAGATGCCGTTTGAGTAGAAATATAACCAGCCTGCAAGCCACTGAGAGTTATAAATAAGTCTATAGTATTTGAAATAGAAGTGTCTTTTTAGTGATAATGCAATAAATAAAAGTGAAGTTTTAAAGAAACAGCACATATATAAAAAAAAGTATTAGGGTCAGAAGGACCATTTGTATTAGTCATTTTTCTCTTTGAGATTTGAGGGATGCACATCCAGGGCACGAAGGTCCCGTTCCACCACATCCCAAAGATGCTCTACTGGGTTGAGATCTGGTGACTGTGTGGGCCATTTTAGTACAGTGAACTCATTGTCATGTTCAAGAAACCAATTTTCCAGTCTTCAACAGTCTAATTCTGGTGAGCTCGTGCAAATTGTAGCCTCTTTTTCCTATTTGTAGTGGAGATGAGTGGTACCCGGTGGGGTCTTCTGCTGTTGTAGCCCATCCGCCTCAAGGTTGTGCACGTTGTGGCTTCACAAATGCTTTGCTGCATACCTCGGTTGTAACGAGTGGTTATTTCAGTCAACGTTGCTCTTCTATCAGCTTGAATCAGTCGGCCCATTCTCCTCTGACCTCTAGCATCAACAAGGCATTTTTGCCCACAGGACTGCCGCATACTGGATGTTTTTCCCTTTTCATACCATTCTTTGTAAACCCTAGAAATGGTTGAGCGTGAAAATCCCAGTAACTGAGCAGATTGTGAAATACTCAGACCGGCCCGTCTGGCACCAACAACCATGCCACGCTCAAAATTGCTTAAATCACCTTTCTTTCCCATTCTGACATTCAGTTTGGAGTTCAGGAGATTGTCTTGACCAGGACCACAACCCTACATGCATTGAAGCAACTGCCATGTGATTGATTGACTAGATAATCGCATTAATGAGAAATAGAACAGGTGTTCCTAATAATTCTTTAGGTGAGTGTATTTCACCTTTATTTTAAAATTAGCAATTTTTCTAAATTTGAATTTCTCTGCTTTTAAAACAGAAAGTGATACTGCATAGAATATTTATTACTTAACATTCCCCATATGTCTACTTTATGTTGGCATCATTTTGAAAATGTAATTTTATTTTTTTGGGAAGTTAGAAGGCTTAGAATTTTAAAGGGAACCTGTCACCAAAAAAACGGATACTAAACTGTTAATAGTACCTTATAGTGCTGCAGAGTAGTTTCCTAATGCACTCTTTGATTGTTTAGCCGCATGTAGCCTCCTGGAGAAATCGTTGTTTTATTCAGCCGCTGCCCCCTGCTTCAAGTCAGGTTTGAAGTCAAGGGGGCAGTCGCCTAGGCGTCTCGAATGCTGCTCTTCCCGCCTCCCGCCGCCTTTATTGACACGCCGGATCTCAGTGCCGGGACCGCGCTCCCAGCCCGCATGCGCAGTAAAGGGCTGCTGTAGCGCGATCCCGGCTCCGACTCATACACTCAGCCGACTTCAGTTTCTACTGCGCATGCGCCCGCCAGCCTTACATACTAGCGCAGTTACAGAAGATGCCGGGTGCATGCGCAGTAGAAACTGAAGCTGGCTGAGTGTACGAGCCGGGATCGCGCTACAGCAGCCCTTTACTGCGCATGCGGGCTGGGTGCGCGGTCCCGGCACTGAGATCCGGCGTGTCAATAAAGGCGGCGGTACTATTTTGGGGTGCATATTTTTTGGCACAGTTTTTATTTTTATTTTTTTAAAGTGTTTATCTGAGAGGTTAGGTCATGTGATATTTTTAGAGAGTTGGTTGTTATGAACACAGAAATACCTAATATGTCTACTTTTTTATTTATTTCACTTTAACACAATACGAGCATTTTTAAAACAATATAAAATCATATTTAAGTGTCTCCATATTTTGTGAGCATTTTTTTTAATTTTTGGCCAATTGTCTTATGTAGGGGCTCATTTTTCACGGTATGAGGTGACGGTTCGATTCGTACCATTTTAGAGGGCATATGCCTTTTTTATCACTTTTTGTTATGTAAGGTGACAAAATAATAGCTTTTTTTATCTGACAGGTTAGATTATGTGATATGTTTATAGATCTAGTCGTTACGGACGCGGCGATGCTTAATATGCGTGTGTTTTTTTTTTTTCTATTTCTTATTATAAAATCAGGGCAAAGGGCGGTTTTTTTTTTACTCGAAACTTTTATTTTGTTATTATAAACATTATAAACACTTTTTTTTTTTTTTAAACTTTATTTCTGTCCCCTGTTTAACTTTTGGGGGTCTGATCCCCTCTGCAATGCATTACAATACATCTACAATACACTAACAACCTGGGGGCTGAGTCTCCTAGGCTTCCGTAGAAGGCAGATCCTGATGCCTCTGCAAAGCATCAGGCTGGCTTCTCATCCATCGGCTCATAGGATCCCTCACCCACCGCAAACACCTTCTATGCTAATACAGCAGGGGCCCGCTATCATTGACTGCCGGCCCCCACCCAATCAGTATGACGTAACAGTACGTCAAATGATGGGAAGTCACCTGCTGCTATGATGTACTATTACTATCTCCTAACATTCCTGAATATCCCTGCCCAGTTGAATTATCTCTGCTGGAGGTTCAATTACCATAGAGAAGAGGTGAGGAGACAGAGGAAATCTCTTAGATACTTCACCATTATCCATAAGGTCCTTATTCAACAAGCATATCCAGTTTATAAAAAGGCGGCCAAACTCAAAAGACCCTTCCAACCTCAATCAGCCTCAGATAAGCCTCCCATGAGATTTCCCAGACTCAGATCATATCCCCAGCCTCCATCAGCCGCAGATTAGTCACCCATTAGACCCCCAACCTCAATCAGCCTCAGAGCAAACCTCCATCAGACCCCCCAACTGCCATCAGCCTCAGATCAGCCCCCCATCAGACCCTCCAGCCACAATCAGCCTCAGTTTGGACCCCCCAGCCTTCATCAGCCTCAGATTTACTTCCCATGAGACCCCCAGTCCCCATTAGCCTCAGATTGGACCCCTATCAGACCACAGATCAGATGGTAAAAAAATAAATAAAACTTACCTCACTTGCTCCAGATAGCACTGCAGATCCAGGACTCACCACTTCCTGATCCTCTTCCGGCCTGTGCTGTGACTTGACATCACATAGCATCAGGTCATAGTGCGTGCCTACATGTACTCCGTCCTGGTGCTGTGCGTCGTCAGGACACAGTACAGAGTGGGACCCTGAAGAAGACCAGCGGGGTGAATGCACAGCGCATTGCTGCCCTCACCTCACCTTGCCTCCCACATGCTGATGACATTAGCATTTGGCCTATAAGAGGCATTGCCACGTTCCCCCCAGTTTTGGAAGAAAAATATATGATATTACAGTTTGATGACAGTAGATTACACTTTGCAAAATAAAGTTTGTAGACTCCTAGCTAACATTTCTCCTGCATAACTCAAACATGGATAAAAAAAAATTCTTTCCATTGGGATCTTAGTGAATCTCCCTAGAACTTGCCGGTGAGACCTGGTGTATATAACACAGCTGCTACCTGCCTAAACAAATATAAGGGAAGCAAACTTCTAACAATCATTTTATTTTTTCTGCCTCTATTTCTTTTTGGCAACTGAGCTGGAGCTAACTCCAGTGGGACTGCATTTTACTTTACCTATTTACTTGCATCAGTCTCTAGATCCAATGTCCCTTAATGAGGGAGAAGGAAAATAAAAATGTAACTCCCCTGACTGCATGAATCTCCCTTCACATCTGCATTTGGTAATAAACAAATAAACAGCTGTTGTCTTATTGTTGCTAGTTTAAAGGCTGCATTTAGAAATTATATAAGTTTTCGTAATATAAGAAGTAAAAAATATTTCCTATAACTGGTCTATCAATTTATGCTAACAGGAAAATATTTAGGCAGTTTTAGAAAATTACTTATTACATATAAATCATTGTAAGTGAAAAGTGCCCATTAGACAAAACTTGTATCAACCCGCTGACTTATAAGTTAATAGATTCCATTTATTATGAGTTTCTGTGGGGTCAGAAAGCTCCAAGAATAAGTATAAGATATTTAACCCCTAAAATCCTTATGCCGTGCATGTACGGCGGGGATTGCTGTGCCAGACCGTATTCCACTGTACATGCACGGCATTAATTTAAATGCTCCCCGGTCGAGATTGTTCGCCTGAAGCTCCACTTAACCTACTGTGTCAGGAACCGAGCAACTCCCGCTTGACGGCCAGGGACTAATAAGCTGTGGTCCCGGCCACAGATCACTGTGATTCGTCTGTTCCTCTCTCTTTAAGTTGTATTTAAGCGATTGTGTGCCCAAAGCTCCACTTACCCGTTGTGTCCATCATCAAACATCTCCCGCTTGCCGGCCAGGGACCAATCAGCTGTGGTACCTGCTGCAGACAATTGTGATTGGTCTCTTCCTCCCTGTCAGTGATCGTGCGCATGTGCACACATCTCCTACTGTAGTCCAATCCAGCTATCATTGTGATTGGCTCATTCCTGACAGTGGACCAATTACAATGAATTATGTAGCAAAAAGCTATCTCTCAGCTTCGATCCTCTCATTTCTGGAGGAAATTTCTGGAGGAAATGTATCGGAGCCAGAGCCAAAGACCTGTCAGAAAAAAACAAAAAACTAAAAGTGCACCATCATCACCCCTTTTTGTCCCTACTACAGTATATGACCTATCACTGTGTTATACTACAGTATATGACCTATCACTGTGACAGTACATCAGCACCCCCAATTACCCTTTAATAAACCCCCCAGTCCCTGTCATCCATATCAATGACTTGTTCCGGTCAGTAACCTGTCAGAAAGCTTTTTGTCTTAGCATTAGGAATTTATTAAGGTTAGTTAGGGTCCTATCAGGGTTAGAGCTCTAGTTTTACGGTAATTTAGACTAACGTTTATTGTAAAAAAAAAAAAAAAAAAAAAAAAGATTGGGTACCTCAGTACTTGTCTCTGATTATAAATACTCTGCGTTTCAACCCCCCCCCCCATACCTCCAAACCTCTATCTTTTATCTGTGACCAGTCCTTGTTACTGATTTTGCCAGCAGTGATACATTTCTGTCACCAGTGACTGATATAAAGCTCCACTGCTTTTGGAGCACTTTAAAAACTGGGGCTCATTTAGCATATTGGGGTCCTTATCTTAGTATTAGGCATTCATCAGGGTTAGCGCTCTATTTTTGGTATAGGTTAGATAGACTATTTATTAGTAAAAAAAAAAATGTACTTCCTAAGTCAGTATTAGTTGTTAAAGTTACAAATTGTCTCAATGGGTGTACAGCGTCGAGGAGGCTTATGCCATACTAGCCTCAGAGTCTGACAGTGGAGAAGAAGAATCTTTTCTTATGTATATCTCTTCTTCTGATTCATCAATTGACGAACCCTCTCACAGACGCAGTAGAGTTAGCAGTGCATCAGCTTCTACAAATGACCCCAGCTGGACTTATGCTACTAACTTTGTACCTCAGGTGCTGGACTTTATGGCAACTACAGGCCTTCATGTGAACACTGAAGGGTTCAAGGAAGCATATTTTTTTCACCTTTTTTTTTTCAGATGAAATGATAGGCATGATGGTGGAGCAAACTAATCTTTATGCCAATACATTTTTAGCCGCCCACCACAACGCATACTATGCAAGACCCCTTCAGTGGACTCCCACGACCCCTGTGTAAATGAAAAAATTTGGGGGTCTAATACTTAATATGGCTTATAGTTAAAAAAACATCACTACGGTCATATTGGAGTAATGACCTTTTACATGACACACCAATATACCGCACTATTATGCCCAGGGCCCGATTTGAGGTTCTCCTGAAATTTCTACATTATAACAATAATGCAGATTGTCCACCCCCTAACGATCCTGGATATGATCGTTTATACAAAATTCGTCCCATTATAGATTACTATAATCTCAAGTTTGGCCAGGTACACACCCCACCAAAAGCATCCCTTGTGCAGTTCAAGGGCAGACTGCATTTTTGCCAATACCTGCCCAACAAACGGGCCAGGTATGGCATCAAAATCTACAAATTATGTGAAAGCCAAAAGTGGCTATAAATTGATTAAAATTGAAAATCTGCCCAAAATTGTGACATTTTGAAGTTTCACCTCCATTTTTCCTTTAATTCTTGTGGAACATCTAAAGGGTTAACAAGGTTTGCAAAATCAGTTTTGAATAACTTGAGGGGTGTAGTTTCTAAAATGGGGTCATTTTTGGGTGTTTTCTACTATACAAGGCCCACAAAGTGACTTCATAACTGAACTGGTCCTTAAAAAAGTGGGTTTTGGAAATTTTCTTAAAAACGTAAGAATTGCTTAGAAAATTCAAAGCCTCCTAATGTTCTAAAAAATAAAAATGACATTTTCAAAATGATGTCAACATAAAGTAGACATATGGGAAATGTAAAGTAATACCTATTTTGTCAGGTATCACTCTCTGCCTTAAAAGCAGAGAAATTCAAATTTTAAAAATTGCTAGTTTTTAAAAAAAAAATTACATTTTTGATTTTTTTTTATAAATAAAGGTGAAGCATATTGACTCAAATTTACTACTAACATGAAGTACAATGTGTCACAAGAAAACAGTCTCAGAATTGCTTGGATAAGTAAAAGCATTCCAAAGTTTTTACCATATAAAGTTACACATGTCAGATTTGCAAAAATCAGTCTGGTCACGAAGGTGCAAAATGGCCTGGTCATTAGGGGGTTAAAGGGCATCTATCAGCAGATTTGCATCTATGAAACTGGATGTCCTGTTACATGTGTACTTGGCATCTGAAGGCATCTGTGTTGGTCCTATGTGCATACATGTCCACATTGCTGAGAAAAATGATGTTTTAATATATGCAAATGAACCTCTAGGAGCAATGGGGGCGTTGCCGTTAAGCCTAGAGGCTCTACTCTCTCTGCAACTGCTGCACCCTCTGCACTTTGACAGGGCTAGGAGTGATGATGTTTTCTTTGACTGGCCTTGTCAATCAAAGTGCAAAGAACGTAACAGTGGCAGAGAGAGCAGAACCTCTAGGAGTAAGAGCAATGCTCCCATTGCAGCTATAGGCCAATTTGCATATATTAAAACATTTTTTCTCAGCAATGCGAGCACATATTAACATGGGACCAACACAGATGCCTTCAACTGCCAAGCACACATGCAACAGGTAAGCCGTTTTCATCAGTATAAATCTGCTGACAGATGCCCTTTAAATATCTTTTACCTACTCTGGGAGCTTTCCATCCCCACAAAAACACTTCATAAATGGAATCTATTAACTTAAAGAGGACCTTTCACGGGTCCGGATGTTATCATATAACTAGTGGGCTGTTTAGGACATAGTGAAGTCATGTTACAGCTCCCACTAGTTTCTCTATGTGCAGCTCCGTTTGCCCACTGTGCCCTCCATGCTGGTATTCTGCTGCTGTGATTGGCCAGCTCACAGCTTGGCGAAAAGGAGACGCCCCTTGAGAAACAGGGCCGTCTCCTCCTCCCTGTACCGATGGTATAAATGTATATACCAGGCGGTAAACCAGTACAGGGGGCACTCTGGTCCTCTATAAAACATTTTTTCCTATCCAAACTGGGCTATTTGTCACGGAAGGTGTGCTGGAAACTAGAAAACACAAAATGAATATACGACTGACAGGATCCAAACCTAAGGAACAAAAAGGGAGAGCCCTGCATCAGACCTGGCTCTCTCCCTGACTGCTCAGCCTATGCGAAAATCCCAATGGTAGATGATCGCATATCCTCGTACCTCGACTGTATAACACTTGAACACCCTATAATAGTGAGGGGACATGACCACCGGCTCCCTACACTAGATACGGAGGGAGTCAGGGTCACCTGGGATCCAGCAAACAGAAAAACACAAATAAATGAACAAAACTTATCTTGTAGAAGACTCAGAAGTAGGAACAGCATGCACACACTCCAGGAAGTTGTATAAACCGCAAAGTGATGCACTATGGGAAAAGGATTTAAAGGGATGCAATCAGTGCAACTACATGACAGCTGAGAGAGGCTAACGAGATGAGAAAATGAAAGCAAAACAAAGGAACCTCAAGGAGGAGATTCTAGACGTCTGTCAGAGCTTCTCAGATGTCTGGTGGTGACACTATTAGAGATAATATACAGTATGTTGTTATTGGATGAAGCACACATTTAATTGAAGCTTTGCCTCCCAACTGGGCCAGATTTTCAAAGGTCCTTCAGCTCTGTGTAAAGCACAGATGCCATTCTGAGTTGAGACTCCCATAGGAAAGGATGCATGTGCTGGCAGACACCAATTACAGACACAAACCAGGCATATTATGGTGTTTTAACTACAGTTTAGTTAGGTGGACTGAATTAGTAGGTAGAAAAGTCAGGGTTTTTATCAGGGAAAGCATAGCGTCGTGGCCGTATTGCGGACCGCATTTGAGGATCTGCAATACACGGGCGCTGTTCCGTGGGCATTCCGCATCATGGATGCGGATCCATTTACTTGAATGGGTCCACAAATCCGGAGATGCGGAAAGGTGCGGAACGGAACCCTACGGAAGCACTACGGAGTGCTTACGTGGGGTTTCATCCTGTACTTCCATTTTGCAAAAAGATAGAACATGTCCTATCTTTTTGCGGAACGGGCGTATCACGGACCTATTAAAGTGAATCTGCTGCGGCTGCCCCACGGTATTTGTTTGTGCATTGTGGCCCGCAATTTGCGGGCTGAAGCATGGCCATGGGTCGCACACGTTCATGTGCAAGATGCCTCAGTCAGAGTTCTCTGTTTGTCTGTTTCATAATGAGAGCAACTGCTGGCATGTGGGAAGCTTGATATAATGCAATAAAAATACAGCAAAAACCTGTGGTACTGCACAAATATAATTTTTCTTCTTTGCATGAACAGCCAGCCTTTAAAAAAAAAAAAGTTTACAGTTCTTGTAACAACGACTGCTGTGCACGGCTTACTGCCGCGGTCCAGGTGATCTGCTGCAAGTGCTTTTCCATTCATTGCTGCAGTCCTGGGCTCTGTCCATGTAGGCACTGCTGTTCTTGAATCTGCTGCACAGTTTCCTTTGAGCCCTGGCCACAGTATTCTTGCTGCTTGTTCCCTGCAGCACTTCCTTAAGGGCCGGCACGCGTAACTTCCTGTGCTTTATGGGTAAGATCATGTGACCTCTCTGACCAATCCGAGCCCTCCTGCACATATATAAGTGGCTCAGCCCCCTACCTAGATGCCTCAGTGTCAAGGTCCTTGTGTCCTGCTAGGTTGCCATTATTTCTGCTTGCTTTCCTGTGTGATCCCTGCCTGCTTGCCTTGACTCTCCTGTTGCTGATCTAGATTGCCTGACCTGTACCTATGCCACCTGCCCTGACCTATTGCTTGCTTAACTTCGCCTCTGCCTCATCCTTCGGTCCTCAACTGTTGCTCCTGATTACGACTTGGCCTTCTGACTATGTCTGTACCTCTGGTACCTTGCTCAGGTACCTCCTGGTCTGCCTGGACCAGCTGCCTTGTGTGCCAATCCTCCTCAAAGGGGAGCAACCTGGTGTTCCCCTCGGGAAAGTCTATCCCAACCATCAGGGGTACTGTGAAGATTGAGGGGTTCACTTAGACAGTGCCCTTAGAGGAGGTAGAACATGTGGCACAGTGGGTTCACACCCACTGCTTTGTGACAATTCATAAGTATTTTTTAGGCTTTTTACCAGCACCAGCAGCAGCATACACTTTGCTGTAATTGCTGTGCAATTGTACCTTTTTCTTTCTTAAAACCAGCAGCAATTTTCTTACCATTTATAATAAAGCAGTTCAGCACTTTTCGGTGCGTCAATACACTTTTGTTAGTAAGAAGAGATCTATAGTTGTCTTTTTTATTTAACAAAAAACAGCAGCAATGTTAAAAATATCTGAAGATGTTTGGAGTATGAGCAAGGCCCTTAAAATGTTGACCTTGCGGCACTAAATACAACAAGGGGTTATGTAAGGCTAACCTACGCCTAATTTTAGGATGTTGTAGGATTGCCAGTTTCAACCATGGATGCCACTTTTTCCATATTAAATGGGTTGTCTCAACTCAGCAGTTCAGGGCTGGTGCTGTTCCCCAGCTCTGAACTAACTGCTGCCTGAACATTCCCACAGCTTCTAAGGCATAGAGATAACTGTGCTTCGGAGGGACCCCTGATAATGGCATATGCAATTCTTCCTACTTCCAGGGCTAAAGCGTAAGCCCTACAGGTTTAGTACATGTCATCAGTCAAATAATTTATTTTTTATTAATTACAGATCCTGGACTCCTGAGCGAGTACCGGACATGTAACTTTCTGTCTGTGAGCAGTTAAGAGCTTCCGGGGAAGTAGCTTTGTAAAAAATCTCCAGGGATACTGCGCATGCCCCGAAGCAGTTCTACACAGAATACCAGTGCTGATGTGAGGTGGCAGGGACAGAAGCGTCATCAAAACTATTTTTCTTAACTTAACTCTACCAATCTCTGTAAGGAACACTTTACTCCAGGCAGCAATTTTTGGAGCATTGGGGATAGATTAAGTTTCTCGAAATCACTAATGTTGTTAGTCACCTCAATACCCAGATATTGAAATTGGTGCCCAAATTTAATATTAACATTTTGAGACATTTGTGGTTTATGGGCATCAGACAAAAACACAGAAATATAGTGGCAAATCTGGGGGAGCTGCTCAACCCCTAACACTGTAGCGTGTTTTTCATTGGGGGAGCAGCCCCACCGCATGTGGACCGCAGCAAACGACTATCCCCAGCAAAAAATATTTTGCATACGGTGGAGGATGTCGGCGCGATCCACATGCACCACAAAGGCATCCTACACAAAACGGAGCATTGTGCGGATGAAAATATAATCATAAATCACAGAAAAAATGCACCAAACGGATATGCCACTGACTATACTGGCTAGTCATAAATGCAGATATTAAAAGCTGAGACTTTTGCCAATATATTCCTGTCAGGAAGATATCGGAGCCCACATGCACCTCGTCACGGCTCTCAGCATGGCAAGGGGTCCTACCACTACGCTACCTATGGTGTGAACAAGGTCTGAAGGTGATGTAATCCAGCTCACAGCCAGGCTTCCACACAACCGCCTAGCAGGACAACTAGTGCAATGTGAACAAAGCCAGACTGTAAGCCACACCCATATCAGACCATGTGATGGAGGCTACCAGGTGCAAAGGAGAGTGTTTAAATGCCAGGTAAAGGCACATACACTACATATAAAACAAGACAAAAACACAGAAATATAGTGGCAAATCTGGGGGAGCTGCTCAACCCCTAACACTGTAGCGTGTTTTTCATTGGGGGAGCAGCCCCACCGCATGTGGACCGCAGCAAACGACTATCCCCAGCAAAAAATATTTTGCATACGGTGGAGGATGTCGGCGCGGTCCACATGCACCACAAAGGCATCCTACACAAAACGGAGCATTGTGCGGATGAAAATATAATCATAAATCACAGAAAAAATATGTAGTGTATGTGCCTTTACCTGGCATTTAAACACTCTCCTTTGCACCTGGTAGCCTCCATCACATGGAGACACCTTGATTTTTGCCACCATTCAATAATCAGTACATCAAAAACAAACCTGTAATTTTTTTTATTCATGGACCTCATAATAACATATCTGGTAAATGATAGAGTTGAAAACTAAAGACCTGTGCATTGTCATCTGCGAGTCAGACTGTGGGTGGCTGTCTTAAGTGCAAACAGCACTATCAGCTAGTGTTGATCGAGCACCATAGTGCTCGGGTGCTTGGGGGCTTGGGCCGAACACATCGGGATGCTCGGGTGGTCTACCGAGCACCTGAGTATAATGGAAATCAATGGGAGAACCCAAGCATTAAACCAGGCACCCCCTGCTCTGAAGAGGGGAGGGTGTCTGGTTCATACGAAAAGGTCAGAAAATGATGGAAACACCACCGAAATGTTTCAGAAACAGCATGGGGAAGATGTCTGGATGCATCTCTACTTCCAGGTCGCTGCTGGGAGCGATGTTGTCTGAGTAGTACGCCACTTTTACAGACTGACAATAATACGCACCAAACCAAAGATAAAATGGATTTTAAAGTAAAAATTGTTAGTAAACATTCTTTCCTGTATATTTACTTGTATATAAAGTGCAAGTGCTGCCAAAAATTACAAGGAAGAGGCACTCCAATACAACCTGTATATCACATATCACAAAAAAGGAGGTCCTCATTCACATTGTGGTACAATTGTTCATGTAGTGGGGCTCCTACACTATTAAAATTGCAAGGAACCGGCACTCCAATACACCATTTATTACATATAAAAGAGGTCATCATACACAGCCTTGAAAAATTATGATTGATGGCCTGCTGGTGACCCTCAAAAACATTTGGAGCAAGGGCCTGCTGATCTGACCATCTAAAACATTATGGGCGAGGGCCTGCTGCCGCTTTGGTGACTCTAGATGACGTGGGAATGATCGCACGTTCCCGTGACGGTGACAATCCATTCGGATATATGCCCTATCAACTTTCGATGTTATTTTCAGCCCAAACCATGTAGACCATGGGTAATAGGGGAATTATGGTTCGATTCCGGAGTGGGAGCCTGAGAAACAGCTACGGCTAACCCATCCAAGCAAGTCAGCATGCACGCAAATTACTTATTAGGTATAATTAGGTGAGGGCCTGTAGGTGAGCTGACCCTGTAAAAGATTTAAGGTGCGTGCCTGCCGGAGAGCTGACCATGTATAAGATTATAGATGCAGGCCTACAGGTAAGGTGACCCTCTAAAAGGTTGTAGGTGAGGGCCTTCAGGTGAGCTGACCCTGTAAAAGATTGTAGGTGAAGGCCTGCTGGTGAGCTGACCCTCTAAAAATTTAAAGGCGAGGGCCTGCTGGTAAGCTGACCCTATATAACATTATATGCGAGGGCCTGCTGGTGAGCTGACCCTGTAAAACATTATATGCGAGGTCATGCTGCCGAGCTGACCCTCTAAAAAATTATACGCGAGGGCCTGCTGGTGAGCTGACCCTGTAAAACATCATATGCGAGGGCCTGCTGGTGAGCTGACACTGTAAAACATTGTAGGTGAGTGCCTGCTGGTGAGTTGACCCTGTAAAACATTATATGCGAATGGCATATATGCAAGGGCATTATATGTCACTAATAAGCATGTGTTGATATGATGGAAGAGGAGAAGGAGAATGAGAAAAGGAAGTGTCACGGCCACGGTTATGGTCGTGACTCCTTGGGAGCCGCATACAGTTGCCCGCGGTTGTGGTTGTTGTGTCAACCGCAGCTGAGGCATTATGTAGTTGGCCTCAGTGCGGTTGCCGCGGACAACAGCCTTGTGTGTGTATGCACGTTTGTATGTCTGGTGTGCACTGTGTTTTATGTTTGTGTGCGCACGGACATCATTCCCCGCACTGTGGTTGCCCGTGGCAACGTTTGGTGGTTGTGTACTTGTGGTGGCACTGTCCCGGCCCTCGGGCTGACTCCCTGGACGGCTGCCACCCATGTCGTGGCCAGCGGCAACAGCCACAGTGTGTTCTGTTGGACACTTTCCCTTTTATGTGAGTTTCCCTTCTGTGGTGTTTGTAGGGTTAACTCCCTTCCCAGTGTGTGTGATGTCACTGGGTGTGTCCGACTGTGGGTGTGGCTTCTTGGCCTATATAGTCTGGGGCGTTGCCAGGGCTCAGTAGGTTGCTGCAACCCTGCTAGCTGGAGCAGCCTCCTGTGTTTCCCATTCTGCCTGTGAGAGCCACCACTGTGGTCATAGGTCTATGTGATGGTAAAATGTATTGTTGCTATCTTTATGTCATCTGTGTGTTGTTGGTGGATGTTATTCTGTTGGGACTTTCATATGTGTCTGTGCAGCATACGGTTCTGGATCCCTGTCTGTTTAGGGATCCAGTCAGCAAGGCTGTGGCAGGTTGGTGAACTTCTGTTCGCCTGCCATTTCCGTATTGCTGTTTCTGTCCCCCTTTTCCCAACAGCTTGGCCATTGAGGCTCCTGCTCCTCCGTGTCAAGGAGGAGTAGGTCGTCTTACCCAGCTCCTAGCTCAGGGATCTGCGGAGGGTAAGATAGGGCTCCGAGGTTCCTGCGCATGGGCCCTCCTACCCTAAAGGTCGGCCCATGCAGGTTAGGAGTTAGGGTCAGGCTAGGGATGCCGTAGGAGGTGACCTGCTCCCTATCCTGTGGCCTCATGGCCGAGTAGCCACTTCAACACCTGGCATCTCACGGCTGAGGGTTTCCCCCATCCTCAGCCGTGACAGGAAGATTCAACCATATACCCTTGCTTGTGGTGGAAGGGGTGCATTGGAATACAGTTTATTCAGTACATTATAAACAACACATTTAAAGTGCTTTTATGTTCATCAGCTTTCCTTTGGTGGAGTTGAGAAGTTATGGTCGATCCAGGCCTTGTTCATTTTTATAAGAGTCAACCTGTTAGCATTTTCAGTTGACAGGCGGATATGCTTATCTGGTATAATGCCATCGGCAGCACTAAAAACCCGCTCAGACAAAAACGCTGACGGAAGGGCAAGCCAGCACCTCCAAAGTGTAGAGCACCAGTTCGTGCCACGTGTCCAGCTTGGACACCCAGTAGTTGTAAGACACTGAGGGATCATTGAGGACTCTCACACGGTCTGCTATGTACTTCTTCACCATCTTCCAAAAATTTTCCCTCCTTGTGACACTAGACTGCGCATCAGAGTAAGGGTGCTGGCGGGGTGTCATGAAACTGTCTCAGGTTTTGGAGAGTGTTGCCCTGCCTCTGTTGGAACTGCTGTGTCTTCCCCTTGTCTCCCCTCCTCGGTTGGCCAAGCAACTACGGACTCTGCTGCCAGCGTTGTCAGATGGAAATTTCTGGAGCAATTTTTCAACAAGGACCTTCTGGTATTGCACCGTTTTGCACGTCCTCTCCACTAAAGGAATGAGAGATGAGAAGTTCTCTTTGTAGCGGGGGTCGAGAAGGGTGAACAAACAGTAACCCGTGTTATATAAAATGCGTATAATGCGCAGGTCGTGAGAAAGGAAGCCTAACATGAAGTCAGCCATGTGTGCCAGAGTACCAACAGGCAAGACTTCGCTGTCGTCAACCATCTGTGTTGATTCCTCAAAGTTTCTTAAAACCTCACAGAGGTCAGACATCCATGCCCACTCCTCGCTTGTGAATAGCGGAAGCTGACTGGAAAGGCGACGACCTTGTTGCAGCTGGTATTCCACTACTGCCCTCTGCTGCTCACAAAGCCTGGCCAACATGTGGAACATGGAGTTGTAGTGCGTGCTCACGTCGCACAACAGCCAGTGAGCTGGCAATTTCAACCGCTGCTGCAACGTTGACAGACTGGCTGAAGCTGTCGATGACTTGCGGAAATGTGCACACACGCGGCGCACCTTCACCAGTAGCTCAGGCAAATTGGGGTAGATTTTGAGAAACCGCTGAACCACAAGTTTGAACAACACGTGGGTTAGACATGGGATGTGTCTGAGCTTGCCGAGCTCCAAAGCCGCCACCAAGTTACAGCCATTATCAGACACAACCATGTCTGGTTGTAGGTTGAGTGGCGAGAGCCACAGCTCAGTCTGGTCTCTTATCCCCTGCCACAGCTCTGTGGCGATGTGCTGTTTGTCCCCTAAGCATATTAGCTTCAGCACGGCCTGTTGCCGCTTCCCCACTGCAGTGCTACACTGCTTCCAGCTACCGACTGATGACTGACTGGTGATGAACATGGATAAATCGGAGGTGAAAGTGGAGGAGGAGGCGGAGGAGGAGAGGTGGGGTTTGGAGCCAATAACATAGGTGCTGGCGGAAATCCTGATCAACGTAGGGTCGGCAATCCTTGGCGTCGGTAGCACATCCCAGGGTACGACTCGCTCCCGATATCCTCAACATTCACCCAGTGTGCCATCAGGGAAATGTAGCATCAGTGGCCGAATGCACTTGTCCATGTGTCCGTGGTTAAGTGGACCTTCCCAGTAACTGCATTGGTCAGGGCACGTGTGATGTTACGGGACACATGTTGGTGTAAGGCGGGCATCGCACACCTTGAAAAATAGTGGCGGCTGGGGACTGCGTAATGCGGGACAACCGCCGATGACATCAGGCTGCGGAAAGCCTCAGCGTCCACAAGCCTAAATGGCAACATTTCTAGGGCTAGTAATTTAGAAAGCTGCGCATTTAGTGCTATGGCCTGTGGGTGGGTGGCTGGGTATTTTCGCTTGCGTTTAAAGTCCTGGGGTAAGGACATTTGGATGCTGTGCTGGGACATGGAAGTGGATGTGGTCGCTGATGGTGCTGGCGAAGGTCCAGGTGCAGGGCGGGAGGCATCTGGGCCTCCGCTTTCAACAGAGGATTGGCCAGCATGTAACATAGGGGAAGAGGAGGCAGTGGTGTGACCCGCAGACACAAATTGTGGACCCAGGTGCTCGTCCCAGTTATTACGGTGCTTGGATGCCATGTGGCGGATCATGGTGGTGGTGGTGAGGTTGCTAGTGTTCACGCCCCGGCTAATTTTCGTATGGCACAGGTTGCAAACTACTATTCTTTTGTCGTCCGCACTTTCCTCTAAAAAGCGGCATACTGCGGAAAATCTACCCCTTGGCAAGGGAGATTTCTGCAAGGGGGTGCTCTGTGGAACAGTTGCGGGCCTGTTTGGTGTGGCCCGCCTTCTACCTTTTGGCACCCTACTGCCTCTTCCAGCCTGTTGCGGCGCTGCAGATCCCTACCCCTCTTTAGTGCTGTCCTTGCTCGGCTTTCCACCTTCCCAGGTTGGGTCAGTGACCTCATCTTCCATCACCTCCTCTTCCACTTCCTCACTCTGATCATCCTGCTGATTTGTTGACCTAACCACAACCTCAGTGATTGACAACTATGTCTCATCCTCTTCATCAACCTCTTGAGACAGTAGTTGCGTTTGACTCATTGGCAATCGTGTCTCATCATAATGATTCACCTCATTAAACACAAATTGCCATTCCCCACAGTCATGTTCTTGTGACTGTGGATGCTCAAGAGGTTGGGAATCAGGGCACAAGATCTCATGTCCCTCTTCAAGCGTGCTTGGCGAGAGGGCCAAATCAAGTAATGGCCATAAAAAGAGGTCCTTGGAATATCCGAGGGTGAGATCACTTGTTTAACCAGACTGTACATGGTGAGAGGAAGGGGGATCAGGGTGAGGATTGTGTTGACTAGAATCCTGGCTACTGAGACTGGACTTAGTGGAAGACCAGTGCTGTCCTGCACCGCCCTGCAAACTGGGATATGAGTATGTCACACGTACAGTAGCGTAGGATTTGGAAGCGTAAAAAAGTTTACAAAGGTATTTGTGATTAGGAAACGTTATACAGGACAGGTACCACAGGTAATGTCAGTGTTCGCAGTGTCTACTGGATATTTTAGGGATGCGCACACTTTAAACAGGAGATGTTGCGCAGATAATTTAACCGTCTGCAGTGGACACCGTCTATGGAAAAAGTGCACTGCATGTCACTGATATTTTAGGGATGCGCACACTTTACACAGGAGATGTGGCACAAATAATTCTGTCCGCACCGGCCTATTACACCGTATTTAGCGGAGGAAGCGCTAAAAATATATATTGCTGCTGTCACACACAATAGTCCTTAAAAGGACTTTTGGGTCCGCAATGCACGGGCACCGTCCATGGGGCAGCCGCATGGGGATCGCAGACCCATTCACTTGAATAGGTCCGCGATCGGTCCGTTCCGCAAAATAATAGAGCAAGTTCTATCTTTTTGCGGTGCGGAGGCACGGAACCCTAGAAAGCACTCCGTAGTGTTTCTTTCTGTACTTCTGTTCCGCACCATTCAGCATCTTGGGATTTACGGACCCATTGAAGCGAATGGGTCCGCATCCGTGATGCGGAATGCACACGGAACGGTTCCCGTGTATTGCGGATCCACAAATGCGGTCCGCAATACGGCAACGGGCAGCACACTTTCGTGTGAATGAGCCCTAACACTGAGCAATTTAGTGCAGGTTGCTCTACAAACATATATTGCCGCTGTCACACATAATAGTCCTTACAAGGACTTTTGGGTCTCTGAAACGTTTTTGTACAAAAAAATGTTTTATTATACTCCCTACACTCTCTGTCCCTTCCTATGCTCAGCTCTCTCTGACTACGATGGATTGGATGGATTGCAGGGTGGTCTGTAACCATGGAAACAAGCAGTGTATAATGTGATGGAAAAATAGTTCCAGACAGCAAAGGAGGCAATATGGACAATCACAATACATTAGTAAGTGGCTTGTATTAACTTTCTCTACATGAAAAATGCCACTTGCTGAAGCGAGACAACCCCTTTAGTAAGTGTCCACAACATTATCTTTGTCAAAATGAATCCGGCACATGAATCTTTGAGGATTTACACACATCTCCGCCGGATGACAATAAATTGATCTGCCATAGCTGGCAATGGCTATTCATCATCATCCCAACAATGCAACTGCCGCTGTCTGCCTGTTCATGGTGTCCCGTACTGTGCTTCAGCTGCTGCCACTATTAATACCCCTAAATGGCTGCACATCTTCTGCTTTGTCCTTGAGGTGCTGCACTATGCTGTTGTTCCCAAATAGTGAGAATTTTTCTGCGCTTGTTAGTAATAAGTCTCTGCTTTTTTCTTATACTACTATGTGTGTATAAACACTGGCAGGCATCTGCCCCCAGTAAGGGACAATAATTATAATGTTTTTACTTTAAAAAAGCATAACAAATGCGACGACGCAGTGTGTTTTTAAACAGGCAGCTTGTTAATACCATCATCCATGCATTTACCCGTGGTTATATATGTCAATGTCTCTCTGACATTATTTACAAGTTTCAGATTTGCTAGAATCTGATCTTTTTTGTGAAATTCGTAACAAATTTGATTAGAAGGAATTTCTAGACACATCTAATAAGACATTCACCCTGTCTACTGGATATAACCTAAGCACGACTTTCAGCCTCTGAATTCTTCCGTACACTGACTGCAAGCCAAATGTTAAATCTGCAACTGTGTCTGTCGCGACTCCACTCCAGATGGGCATGAGCGCAGCTTCACTTATCCTCCTTCTCCTGCTCCGGTGGCCCAGACTTGATGGTCTTCCTCCGCTTTGTTGCAGCAGGCCCAGTCTCTGGAGTTGCCTGCTTCTTCTTCTTCCTGGCAGATTGTGGCCTGCTTCTCGCCGGCAAGGCCTCTCCCTCTGCCTGTAGGGTGTAATTTCCTTCTGGCTCTTGGAAGGCCAGCACATGTGCACCCGAATTCACACCAGCCTATGGCTTAATACCTTTTGGGTACTTAAGGCACCTTCCATTATGGGAGGGTGTCTGGGCAATAGGTTCCTAGTTTGCTAGTTCTTTCAGAGTTGTGCTGCATTTGTTTGTCTGCCGTGACCTGACTTCTACCATTTACTCGATTCTCACCCTCCGCTGCCTGACCTATTCCTGACCTCTGTTTTGACCTGGAAATTGCTCCTACTCTGCCTGCCCTAACTTTGGTCTGTTCCTGACTATGGTCTTTGAAGTATGAGGAGAAGAAAATGATAGCGGCACTCACCCGAATGTAGCAAGCAGTTTCTTTAATCCTTGAAAGACATATACAAAGTAACGGCAGGCTGGGGCGGATACAGGCGTGTGTGTGCTGAGTGGTCAGCTGGCGACGGCCGTTTTGCGCACCTCGCGCTTCCTCTGGCCTGTGACCTCATCACGTCACCTGTATGCTCCCTTATAACAAGTTTCCAGCTATCCGGATAAGTCTCCGAAGCTGGAGTTAATCAGTAATCAGACTTTAAATCAGCGGCTGAAACAAAGTATACAGATACCGGACATAATATCATCCCTGAGAGACAAGAAACAGAAAGCAACCCATACATAGGCTAATCTAGTAAATGTCTCCTATAAATATACACTTAACTCATTGCGGTCATTTAACCCTAGCAATCCCATCGCGTTGGTACGGATGAACCAGTCTGCCTCTCTCTGTATAAGGAGGCGATCCTGTCCCCACCAGCATGTTCCAAGGCCACAAACTGCAGGCATTCAACATCGCCCCCATGCATGTTCACTACGTGTTCGATCAATCTGGGGCATCCTTTTCCCGATCTCACAGAATTTATGTTCCCTAAATATTTCACACATAGGGCGAATAGTCTTCCCTATGTAAAAGGACCCGTATGAACAAAGCACCAGATAAACTACGTACTTAGGCCCCATGCACACGGCCGTGTTTCACAGCCGTGTGCGGGCCGTGGAACCGCGGCCTGGATCCCTCCTGAGTGCAGGAGCGCACGGCGTCACTGGTTGCTATGACGCCGTGCGCTCCCTGCTGCCGCCGCAATACAGTAATACACTGGTATGATCTATACCAGTGTATTACTGTACTGTGCTGGCAGCAGGGAGCGCACGGCGTCATAGCAACCAGTGACGCCGTGCGCTCCTGCACTCAGGAGGGATCCAGGCCGCGGTTCCACGGCCCGCACACGGCTGTGAAACACGGCCGTGTGCATGGGGCCTTAGTCTTACATGTAGTGAACTGCATGAGCCCATGTCTTATGCCAGCAAAAAATACACACTTGCCTTTTATTATATGTTTACAAAAAGAGCAATTGCCACATCTGTGACTACCTGCTGGAACGTTCTCAGTCAACCAATTTTTAGTTCTAGTTTCCCTCAATCTACTTCTGACTAGTTTGTCCCTAATCGTATGACATCTCTTAAAGGTGACAAGCGGTTTACTATTCACTACGTCCTGTAATCCTTCCTCATTTTTGAGGATCTCCCAGTTATTAAATATGGCCTGTTTTATTATGTCAGCCAAGGGACTATATTTAAATGCAAAGGCGAATCTCTCTACATTGTTCTTAGATTCCTTATCCTCTTTACTTTTCTTTTTCTCTCTGCCCTTAAGTAGCTCCTTCTGAATAAACTGCCCTGCTTTCATTAATGCTAAATCTAAGGTATGTTCAGGGTATCCCCTCTCTAGTAACCTATTCTTAAGTTCTAGAGCTTGCTGTTTATAGCCCGTCTCTGTACTATTTATGCGTCTAAGCCTTATGAACTGACCATAAGGTACTGCCCGTTTTAAGGCTCTTTCACACCTGCGTTCTTTTCTTCCGGCATAGAGTTCCGTCGTCGGGGCTCTATGCCGGAGGAATCCTGATCAGTTTTATCCTAATGCATTCTGAATGGAGTGAAATCCGTTCAGGATGCATCAGGATGTCTTCAGTTCCGGAACGGAACGTTTTTTGGCCGGAGAAAATACCGCAGCATGCTGCGCTTTTTGCTCCGGCCCAAAATCCTGAAGACTTGCCGCAAGGCCGGATCCGGAATTAATGCCCATTGAAAGGCATTAATCCGGATCCGGCCTTAAGCTAAACGTCGTTTCGGCGCATTGCTGGATCCGACGTTTAGCTTTTTCTGAATGGCTACCATGGCTGCCGGGACGCTAAAGTCCTGGCAGCCATGGTAAAGTGTAGTGGGGAGCGGGGGAGCAGCATACTTACCGTCCGTGCGGCTCCCGGGGCGCTCCAGAGTGACGTCAGGGCGCCCCAAGCGCATGGATCACGTGATCACATGGCACGTCATCCATGCGCATGGGGCGCTCTGACGTCATTCTGGAGCGCCCCGGGAGACTCACGGACTGTAAGTATACCGCTCCCCCGCTCCCCACTACTACTATGGCAACCAGGACTTTAATAGCGTCCTGGCTGCCATAGTAACACTGAACGCATTTTGAAGACGGATCCGTCTTCAAATGCTTTCAGTACACTTGCGTTTTTCCGGATCCGGTGTGTAATTCCGGCAAGTGGAGTACACGCCGGATCCGGACAACGCAAGGTTGAAAGAGGCCTTACGCTACGTGGATGATAACTGTCATGGTGCAGCAGGGAGTTAGTGGCGGTGGGTTTCCGATAGCCCGTGGTGACTATTGTGCTATTCTCTATAGTGACCATGACGTCAAGGAATTCTAATGCTTCACCTCCAAAATTCATGGTGAATCTCATATTCATGTCATTATGGTCATTAAGGAAACGCACAAAGTCCTCACATACCTGCCTCGGACCCTGCCACACCATGAAGACATCATCCACGTAGCGCAAAAATAATTTAATGTATCTAAGATAGGGATTTGAAGTGGAGTATACAAAACGGTCCTCAAAAACAGACAGAAACAAGTTAGCAAAAGTGCAAGACACAGGTGTGCCCATGGCCGTACCATGGATCTGCCTGTACCAGCATCCCCCAAATGTAAACACGTTGTTGCTGAGTACAAAATTAAGTGCTTCTTGAACAAAGCTGATTAGCCTATGTATGGGTTGCTTTCTGTTTCTTGTCTGTCAGGGATGATATTATGTCCGGTATCTGTATGCTTTGTTTCAGCTGCTGATTTAAAGTCTGATTACTGATTAACTCCAGCTTCGGAGACTTATCCGGATAGCTGGAAACTTGTTATAAGGGAGCATACAGGTGACGTGATGAGGTCACAGGCCAGAGGAAGCGCGAGGTGCGCAAAACGGCCGTCGCCAGCTGACCACTCAGCACACACACGCCTGTATCCGCCCCAGCCTGCTGTTACTTTGTATATGTCTTTCAAGGATTAAAGAAACTGCTTGCTACATTCGGGTGAGTGCGCTATCAGTTTCTGCTCCGCATACTTCATTTATCATTGCCCACTCTTACGTTGATAGCAGAGCACCACTGAAGTTTGTATAACGACTGAGCTACACAGTTCCCACTTCTGAGCTGGCTGGAGACGCTTGCAGTGCCGCCTCATCCCTCTACTACTTTGATATTTATTACCTTGACTATGGTCTTGCTTGATCCCTTGGTGCTATGCTCCGTTTTCTCTGACCCACGTGGGTCAGCTGTCAATTACACAGAGACTATTTCAGGTGGTAGCAGTCCGGTGGTTGCCCTGTAGCAAAGTCCAAATCACTGTACAGGGGTTAAAAGGTGAAAACCAGGGGACTGCTAGGATATCGCTCTTAGAAATAGCCCAAAGCCAAATCTGTTGGTTGACACAATGGTTTCACACCTACTGCCATAACACCAAAATCTTTAAAATGATGACAAATGTTGTATAACCATTGTATATATTGTGTGTATGCCTTATTTATACATCATTGTGAAATTCATTTAATTGAAAACCTAAACCAACTTTTCAATTTAGAGTGCAGCTATCTAGCTATCTAGAATTGTAAAAGAAATAGACATATAAAGGTTAGATAGATTTATAGATATTACATATGGTTTGCAATATGGTGTTTGCAATTCAGGCATTTATGTGCTTGACTGAAAAACACAATTTTTACTTGTCATTTTTATCAGTGCACTACTTTATAGAACTGCATAGAGCTCAGCAGGAGAATGAATATTATTTTGATGAGGTACACTGAATTGTTACAACTAGCATGCATTTAAATTCTGTAACAATTTCTTTCAATTTACTGACTTAGAATTTTACTACTATTTATCTTAATAGTAAATACAAATTTAGAAATTGAGAATTGTCTTTTACAGTTGAAATTGCAAACAGTTTGTTGTATAAGGCTTGAAATCAAGATAAATTGTGTCAGACCTGTTTACATCTTTGTTGATTGTGTGTGTGTATGGCAGCATGCGGAGACCCTCAAACAAGCACTTTTTAAAGAACCATACTTCCCTGTATCAGTAATAATTCTAGGGGAGAACACTCCCTTAATCCACCATTAGATGGAGCTGTGAGAAAAAAACGGACTCCATTTAAGGCTACTTTCACACTTGGGGCAGTGTGATCCGGCGGGCAGTTCCGTCGTCGGAACTGCCCGCCGGATCCGCCGATCTGCCGCTGACTGAAAGCATTTGTGAGACGGATCCGGATCCGTCTCACAAATGCATTGCAAGGACCGATCCGTCTCTCCGCTTGTCATGCGGACCGACGGATCCGTCTTGTACATTTTTTCTCATTTTTACCGATCTGCGCATGCCGGAACGACGGATCCGGCATTCCGGTATTCTGAATGCCGGATCCGGCGCTAATACATTCCTATGGGAAAAAATGCCGGATCCGGCGTTCAGGCAAGTCTTCGGTTTTTTTCGCCGGAGAGAAAACCGTAGCATGCTGCGGTTTTCTCTTTTGCCTGATCAGTCAAAACGACTAAACTGAAGACATCCTGATGCAAACTGAACGGATTACTCTCCATTCAGAATGCATGGGGATAAAACTGATCAGTTCTTTTCCGGTATAGAGCCCCTGTGACGGAACTCTATGCCGGAAAAGAAAAACGCTAGTGTGAAAGTACCCTTAAATGAAAAGCACATGTAGCTAGAGTATAGGTCCCTTAGATTTATATAGGTTCAAGTTTTTTGCATCTGTAAAGCACAGATCAGTAATATGACTGTGTGCATGAGGCAGGGGTTTTCAGAGATTTGCAAAAAATCGTTCAAGGGAGAGAATGTGATAAAAATAATAATAAAAAAGTACTAACCTGATAAATCTCCCCATCGCTCCAGCATCCACTTCTCCATGTGGGTCTTTGTTTACTTGGCTACAGTGATCACAAGCCCACATATCCATGCTATTGCTGATGCCCATCACCAGTCTAAGTAGTGTTGTTCTGCATACTTCTGAGGCCAGTAATTGGCTACAATAGTCATGTGGGTATATGTCATGTCATCACTGTAGATGATTAAACAAAGACCATCCGGGAACACCAGAGATGATGGAGCGGCAGGGGACTTAAAAGGTAAGTAAAGTAGTTATTTATTACTTTAGTCCATTTACTTGCCTGGCCAGGTTTTTGGGGAAATTAATACTCCTCTAAGGTTACTTTGTAAGCAATCAACAGGCTTCTCTTTTCCTTCCCAGTTACTCACAGACAGTGTATGGCTGAAATAATAAAAAAATCTTGGAAATCTCCCCAATTTCATAAAATAAAAACATGATATACTTACCTTTTCTCCAGCCCCATTCTCTGTTCTGCCCAACTGATTATATTGCTGCTGGTTGTTTACAGACCGCCAAGGTGATGTGCAGGTAGAGTGCTGAGGACAGCGATTGGCTGCAGTGGCCACATGCTGTATACTTTCAAATCATTGCTGCAAGACCAGACCGGAGTAAAAGATAGATATAGCATTGTTTTATTATTTTGCACTAATATTTTTCAATTATCTTGGAAAACCCCTTTAAGCTATGAATCAAGTAAATCAATTTTTTTCATCTGGCTTGAATAGTGCAATATTTCAGTAATAATACATATGCATTTTTTTATAGTTTCTAAATAAAAAAGTAGAAAAGTAGAATGTGTATTGATAAAAGAGCGGTGGAACTTTGCTGCACAAGATTAGGTTTAAATCCTATAGGCTTATTTAAGTCTATTGGATATTGACAATATAATGTAATTCTACATCTTTTGTTCTCTTTTAATACGTTCTTTGTCAAATCTAAAGCAAAAAGCAGTTCATAGAAATGGATTTTTAATGCAATGCACTCAAAAATGTTTCTATAATTGAATGCCTTTTTTCCCTTAGATTTCAAATCTACCAAGATGTACTATTAGAACAAATATGTTTCAAATTTTATATAGTATGGTAGGAATGGCTCACCCTTTGGATAATGTGGAGAAAGGGTGCTACAACTAAAATAGACTCACCCAGTCTATTGGGATACAGACTCTGTTAAAATTTGGAACCACATTTGCCATATGGGGAAAAGTCTGTTCTCTTAAAAACCTGGAAATCAAGAACTGTGTTCTAAAGCAAGTTTTAGCGCAATTTTTGTGACAACTGACAACTTTGCCGACAGCATATGGAACTTCATTGTCATTAACCACAAGGGTGCAACTGTGTATCTGTGTTTGACATTAGCTGCGGACAAGTGTTTGTTCCAGGTGCTATTATTGACTGCATACAGCAGGCTATCCATTTAAATCTCTATTACAGTATTTTAGGAATATATCGGGACGTCATATATTGGACAATCACCATATTGATTGGCTTTACTAGAAGATTTACTTCATCCTATTCCAAATATCCTATGATACATTGTCGAAGTTATTTTTTTATATACATTGTGGAGTATATATTTTATACTGTATACATATTTTATCAATTTAATTTTTATTTTCATCTTTTTAATTATCAATAAATGTATTGTATGTACTATTATCGCGTATCCATAATTGGGTACAGGTATTAGGTGTGCCCAACCAAATATTATACACACTATACATTTTTCAAATGTTACCTTTATTTTATACAATTAACCACTTCAGCCCCGCTAGGTGAAACCCCCTTCATGACCAGAGCACTTTTTACACTTCGGCACTACACTACTTTCACCGTTTATCGCTCGGTCATGCAACTTACCATACAAATGAATTTTACCTCCTTTTCTTCTCACTAATGGAGCTTTCATTTGGTGGTATTTTATTGCTGCTGCCATTTTTAATTATTTTGTTATTAATCAAAATGTAACGAGATTTTTTTGCAAAAAAATGACATTTTTCACTTTCAGCTGTAAAATTTTGCAAAAAAAAACGACATCCATATATAATTTTTTCGCCAAATTTATTGTTCTACATGTCTTTGATAAAAAAAAAATGTTTGGGCAAAAAAAAAAAAATGGTTTGGGTAAAAGTTATAGCATTTACAAACTATGGTACAAAAATGTGAATTTCCGCTTTTTGAAACAGCTCTGACTTTCTGAGCACCTGTCATGATTCCTGAGGTTCTACAATGCCCAAACAGTAGAAAACCCCCACAAATGACCCCATTTCGGAAAGTAGACACCCTAAGGTATTCACTGATAGGCATAGTGAGTTCATAGAACTTTTTATTTTTTGTCACAAGTTAGCGGAAAATGATGATGATTCTATTTTTTTTATTTTTTCTTACAAAGTCTCATATTCCACTAACTTGCAACAAAAAATAAAAAATTCTAGGAACTCGCCATGCCCCTCACGGAATACCTTGGGGTGTCTTCTTTCCAAAATGGGGTCACTTGTGGGGTAGTTATACTGCCCTGGCAATTTAGGGGCCCAAATGTGTGAGAAGAACTTTGCAATCAAAATGTGTAAAAAATGACCGGTGAAATCCAAAAGGTGCACTTTGGAATATGTGCCCCTTTGCCCACCTTGGCAGCAAAAAAGTGTGACACATCTGGTATCGCCGTACTCAGGAGAAGTTGGGGAATGTGTTTTGGGGTGTCATTTTACATATACCCATGCTGGGTGAGAAAAATATCTTGGTCAAATGCCAACTTTGTATAAAAAAATGGGAAAAGTTGTCTTTTGCCAAGATATTTCTCTCATCCAGCATGGGTATATGTAAAATGACACCCCAAAACACATTCCCCAACTTCTCCTGAGTACGGCGATACCAGATGTGTCACACTTTTTTGCTGCCAAGGTGGGCAAAGGGGCACATATTCCAAAGTGCACCTTTCAGATTTTGCAGGCCATTTTTTACACATTTTGATTGCAAGGTACTTCTCACACATTTGGGCCCCTAAATTGCCAGGGCAGTATAACTACGCCACAAGTGACCCCATTTTGGAAAGAAGACACCCCAAGGTATTCCGTGAGGGGCATGGCGAGTTCCTAGAATTTTTTATTTTTTGTCACAAGTTAGCGGAAAATGATGATTTTTTTTTTTTCTCTTTTTTCCTTACAAAGTCTCATATTCCACTAACTTGCGACAAAAAATAAAAAATTCTAGGAACTCGCCATGCCCCTCACGGAATACCTTGGGGTGTCTTCTTTCCAAAATGGGGTCACTTGTGGCGTAGTTATACTGCCCTGGCAATTTAGGGGCCCATATGTGTGAGAAGTACTTTGCAATCAAAATCTGTAAAAAATGACCGGTGAAATCCGAAAGGTGCACTTTGGAATATGTGCCCCTTTGCCCACCTTGGCAGCAAAAAAGTGTGACACATCTGGTATGGCCGTACTCAGGAGAAGTTGGGGAATGTGTTTTGGGGTGTCATTTTACATATACCCATGCTGGGTGAGAAAAATATCTTGGTCAAATGCCAACTTTGTATAAAAAAATGGGAAAAGTTGTCTTTTGCCAAGATATTTCTAAGTCTCACTTTCCGCTAACTTAGGACAAAAATTTAAATCTTTCATGGACTCAATATGCCCCTCAGCAAATACCTTGGGGTGTCTTCTTTCCAAAATGGGGTCAGTTGTGGGGTGTTTGTACTGCCCTGGCATTTGAGGGTCTCCGCAATCATTACATGTATGGCCAGCATTAGGAGTTTCTGCTATTCTCCTTATATTGAGCATACAGGTAATGAGATTTTTTTTTCCGTTCAGCCTCTGGGCTGAAAGAAAAAAATGAACGGCACAGATTTCTTCATTCGCATCGATCAATGTGGATGAAAAAATCTCTGCCAAAAAAAAAAAATGGAGGGGAAAGGCGTCTGCCAGGACATAGGAGCTCCGCCCTACATCCATACCCACTTAGCTCGTATGCCCTGGCAAACCAGATTTCTCCATTCACATCAATCGATGTGGATGAATAAATCATTGCCGGGATTTTTTTATTTATATATATATATATATATATATATACAAAGTGCTTGCCAAAGCATAGGAACGCCGCCTCCTCCTCAGCTCGTATGCCTCGGCAAACGTATCTGTCACTGCAGAGGAGAAAATCCCGTCTTGCAGCGCCGCATACACCGACTTGCGTGTTATCTGACAGCAGCGCAATGCTTCTGTCAGAATGCACATCGGTGCTGCAGCTGGTCGATCGGTTGGTCCACCTGGAAGGTAAAAAAAGAAAAAAAAAAAAAAAAAGAAAAAACCAGGCCACAACGCAATAATTTTATTAACTTTGGAACAGAACATGTAACTTTAACTTTTGGAACTAAACATTAACCTGTTTGCTTACCTGTTTTTTTTTGTTTGTTTTTTTACCTTTATAGAACAAACCTCTCCTTCCCCATGGGACAATGTGCAAAGCGCAAATCGCCCAAAGATGTGGCGAAGTGCGTTATGCACTTTGTCCCATGTGAAAGGAGACGTTTGCAGCAGCAGTGAGTGAATGGGCCCTTATAGCCCTGTGTGCCTATCCTGGTGAGATGATCCCTATGCTAATAGTGTACCTGTGAGTGGTACTTCCGGAAACACTCTCCAAAGCATAGGGCAGGGTGGTCCGGACAGTCAGGACAGAAATAGCGGGTGTCACGCCTTATTCCACTCCTGCTACAGACACGACATCTTTTTCGGGGTGACGGTTGGGTTGAGGTACCAGGAACGACATTGGGGAAATGTCGCTCGTGTAGACGGCTAACTACACTGGTGGTTGGGGCCACGGAACCTCCTGGATACAGGAGGTTCTCGATGATCTCTTCCTGAAATTTGAGGAAGGATCCAGTTCTCCCAGCCTTACTGTAGAGAACAAAACTATTGTACAGAGCCAATTGAATTAAATATACAGACACCTTCTTATACCAGCGTCTGGTGCGTCGGGAAACTAAATACGGAGACAACATCTGGTCATTGAAGTCGACCCCTCCCATGTGGAGGTTATAGTCGTGGACTGAGAGGGGCTTTTCAATGACACAGGTTGCTCGCTCAATTTGTATTGTCGTGTCTGCGTGAATGGAGGAGAGCATGTAAACGTCACGCTTGTCTCTCCATTTCACCGCGAGCAGTTCTTCGTTACACAGTGCGGCCCTCTGCCCCCTTGCAAGACGGGTGGTAACGAGCCGTTGGGGGAAGCCCGCGCGACTAGTTCGCGCGGTACCACAGGCGCCAATCCGTTCTAGAAACAAATGCCTAAAGAGGGCCACACTTGTGTAAAAATTGTCCACATAAAGATGGTACCCCTTGCCGAATAAGGGTGACACCAAGTCCCAAACTGTCTTCCCACTGCTCCCCAGGTAGTCAGGGCAACCGACCGGCTCCAGGGTCTGATCTTTTCCCTCATAGACCCGAAATTTGTGGGTATAGCCTGTGGCCCTTTCACAGAGCTTATACAATTTGACCCCATACCGGGCGCGCTTGCTTGGGATGTATTGTTTGAAGCCAAGGCGCCCGGTAAAATGTATCAGGGACTCGTCTATGCAGATGTTTTGCTCTGGGGTATAAATATCTGCAAATTTCTGGTTGAAATGGTCTATGAGGGGCCGAATTTTGTGGAGCCGGTCAAAAGCAGGGTGGCCCCTGGGACGGGAGGCGGTGTTGTCACTAAAGTGCAGGAACCGCAGGATGGCCTCAAAACGTGCCCTGGACATGGCAGCAGAGAACATGGGCATGTGATGAATCGGGTTCGTGGACCAATATGACCGCAATTCATGCTTTTTTGTCAGGCCCATGTTGAGGAGGAGGCCCAGAAAAGTTTTAAGTTCGGAAACTTGGACTGGTTTCCACCGGAAAGGCTGGGCATAAAAGCTTCCCGGGTTAGCGGTGATAAATTGTGTGGCATACCTGTTTGTTTCGGCCACAACTATGTCTAAAAGCTCCGCAGTCAAGAACAGCTCAAAAAATCCCAGGGCCGAACCGATCTGAGCCGTCTCAACCCGAACTCCAGACTGGGCAGTGAAAGGGAAAACTACAGGTGCGGCTGAAGTTGGGGACTGCCAATGAGGGTTTGCCAGCACCTCTGGGATTCTAGGGGCTCTACGGGCACGTCTTTGCGGTGGCTGCGACGGGGTCACTACTGCACGTGCCACCGTACCAGCTTCAACTGCCCTTCTGGTGCTCGCTACTTCACCAGGTTGTACGGCAGTGCTGGTACTAGGTCCAGGGAGGGCTGGGCTGCTGGTGTATGCCTCACCACGTAATCCGACAGCACCAGCCCCACTCTGCTGCTCTTGAAGCGTATCCTGCGCAACCTGTGGTCTAGCGACACGGGGCCGGGTACGCCTGGTGGTATCAGGGACCTCAGCCTCCTCGTCCGAACTTTGGGTCAGAGAGCCACTGCTTTCTACAGGTTCGTATTCTGACCCGCTGGATTCATCAGATGAGGGTTCCCACTCCTCATCCGACTGGGTCAGAAGCCTGTAGGCCTCTTCAGAGGAATACCCCCTGTTAGACATGTGGGCAACTAAATTTAGGGGTATTCCCTGAGACTACCCAAGAAAAAAAAAGCAAGCCTGTCTTACAAAGGGGAGGCTAGCGAAGTACCGGAGGCCGCTGCGGTTGATAAAAAATATCAAAACTGATTTTTTTATCGCCGCAGTGCGTGTAAAGTGAATGTGCAGTGATCAAAAACATTTTTTTTTTTGTCACTGCGGTGGGGCGGGTGTGGGCGAACGCACGTGTGGGCGACCGATCAGGCCTGATCGGGCAAACACTGCGTTTTGGGTGGAGGGCGAACTAAAGTGACACTAATACAATTATAGATCTGACCGTGATCAGTTTTGATCACTTCCAGATACTATAAAAGTACAAATGCTGATTAGCGATACGCTAATCAGCGAATAACGGACTGCGGTGCGGTGGGCTGGGCGCTAACTGATCGCTAACTACCTAACCAAGGGACCTAAACTATACCTAAAACCTAACGGTCAATAACAGTGAAAAAAAAAAGTGACAGTTTGCACTTATCACTTTTTTCTTTTCACTTGTGATTGACAGGGGTGATCAAAGGGGTGATCAAAGGGTTAATTGGGGTTCAGGGGGGTGATCAGGGGCTATAGTGTAGTGTTTGGTGTACTCACTGTGAAGCCTGCTCCTCTGCTGGATCCAACCGACGAAAAGAACCAGCAGAGGAGCAGGCAGCCATATAACAGATCATATTTACAAATATGATCTGCTATCTGGCACTTTGATTGGATTTTTTAAAAATCAGCAACCTGCCAGCCACGATCATTGGCTGGCAGGTTGCTGACGAAATACTTCTGTGCGAAATGCCGGCGCGAACTGCGCATGCGCGCGCGCATAGTCGCGTCATCTCGCGTCTCGCCAGATGACGCGTATATGCGTGACTGTGCGCAGCGCTGCCACCTCCGGAACGCACATGTGCGTTAGGCGGTCCGGAGGTGGTTAAAGGGAAAACATAAAAAAAAATATTATATCAAATATATATATAGAAAATAAACTACAGCATGTATAGTGTTCAATTCATAGTAGATTTTATTTGGCACGCGGCAGTAATCATGTGTAACGTTTTGGTTCGCAGGCCTTCATCAGACACAATGCCGCAGTTGGAGATCAGGGGAAGAAGGCAGAGTACAGGCGCAGAGGTAGGTAGTGTAGTAACACCTTCGCCTGTACTCTGCCTTCTTCCCCTGATCTCCAACTGTGGCATAGTTACTGATGAAGGCCTGCTAGGCGAAGCGTTACACATGATTACTCCCACGTGCCAAATAAAATCTACTATCAATTGAATACTATACGTTTTTTGTTTATTTTCTATATACAGTACGTATATGGGGTTGGAATCCTATGTACAACACCAACAAGCGGTGTGCGACAAAGACTTTATATCAAATATATGTCGTCCCACAATCAGACACTTTTCCATTGGAAGGCAGAGAGCAGAATAGGGGGTTTCATTGAGCCTCCCATTAAAGGTTGTGTAACACCCAGAGTGGTGTTACCACTCCTGCACCCTGCTACTGTCTTTATTGGGCTAACAAAATGTAATCTTGTGTATTTTTTCCAGGTCCTCCACAATGTGCATTCTTAAGGGCTCTTTCACACCTGCGTTATTGTCTTCCGGCATAGAGTTCCGTCGTCGGGGCTCTATGACGGAAGAATCCTGATCAGGATTATCCTAATGCATTCTGAATGGAGTGAAATCCGATCAGGATGCATCAGGATGTCTTCAGTTCCGGAACGGAACGTTTTTTGGCCGGAGAAAATACCGCAGCATGCTGCGCTTTTTGCTCCGGCCCAAAAAACTGAAGACTTGCCGCAAGGCCGGATCCGGAATGAATGCCCATTGAAAGGCATTGATCCGGATCCGGCCTTAAGCTAAACGTCGTTTCGGCCGGATGCGACGTTTAGCTTTTTTAGAGTTGTTACCATGGCTGCCGGGATGCTAAAGTCCTGGCAGCCATGGTAAAGTGCAGCGGGGAGCGGGGGAGCAGCATACTTACCATCCGTGCGGCTCCCGGGGCGCTCCAGAGTGACGTCAGGGCGCCCCAGGCGCATAGATGACGTGATCGCATGGCACGTCATCCATGCGCATGGGGTGCTCTGACGTCATTCTGGAGCGCCCGGGGAGCCGCGCGGATGGTAAGTATACCGCTACCCCACTCCCCGCTCCTACTATGGCAACCAGGACTTTAATAGCGTCCTGAGTGCCATAGTAACACTGAAAGCATTTTGAAGACGGATCCGTCTTCAAATGCTTTCAGTACACTTCCGTTTTTCCGGATCCAGCGCGTAATTCCGGCAAGTGGAGTACACGCCGGATCCGGACAACGCAAGTGTGAAAGAGGCCTAATATGTTTGCAACTGTTATGTTCACATGTAATGTGCCTAGTTCACCATCAGGTGGCAGCAAATATGGCAGAGCTACAGTTAGATAGAATAGAACCTTCAATTCTATTCTACACCCACCCACCCCCCCTCCGAGAGAAGTGGGTGAGTCTGACTTCCTGCAGGAAGGGTGGAGAGAAGTTTCTAGTCAGTCTGTGCAGGGGCACGTCTCTGCTAGACGTGATCAAGCCAGCCAGAGCACCCTCAGCACTGTTGGCCATGAAAGCCAAAGCTTAGAGCCTCAGGAGCCAGGAGGAAAGTTCCCTGGCCTAATCTAGAGACAGACCAGCAGAGTATTAAGCAAGCATGTCAGTACAGCAGAGAGAGAGAGAGAGAGAGAGAGAGACCAAGCAAGCATTAGAGTTATTGAAGAAGCCTGCCAGTTTAATGCTAAAGTCTTCTGGGACAAAGCTTGAAGACTGTTTCTGATGAACGTTTATTCAAGTAAAGCTGCTGTTCAACTACATACAAGGTCTGGATTCAATCTTTCTTACAAATCCCTCAATTAATCCCCCTATTTATTGCATTGGAGCCAAAGCCTGGGGTCCATCCGTATCCAGGTAGGAGCACCATGACACATTCAAAGGGACATTTTAGGCCGCGCTATACCACTCAGCATTCCTATACCTGGTTTGCATTACATAGAGGGCCCTAGGGGGAGGCGCTAGTTACAGTTGTTTTCCTATAGAAGGTACAAGTCCCACATTCTCCCTTTAAATCTTGCTTCTGTTGTCATCTCACTTGTCTGAAATGTTATCAAGTTAGTGACTGGAGCAGTGCTTAAAGGATTTTTAGCAAAGGTGGTTAATGTGGCATCTAAACATGACTTGACTGGCACAGCTGAGCAACGCTGATATAACACAAGTCGGTATGGCATTCCTTCAGCCAGGAATCTACTATGTAGGCTCGCCTCGTGCATTTAAGAAATCCTTTAAATATATTATTGTAATGTATTCCTAACCAGGAAATTTGTGTTAACTGTCAGGTTTAGTATCCTTCAACATATAATTTCTAATTAAATTATCACCGAAATAAAAAGTATGAATTTCCTTACCCAATTGCTCTGTTCTATAGACTAAACAGGTTCCCCTGTTGAAATCTAAATGATAGGTGTCAAGAATTAAAAAGTAGCACTTAAATACTGAATGAATCTAATTACTGTAGTGGGTTGTTTTAAAATACAACAAATGTGCACTAACGTCTCAGGAAATTTGTGCTCCTTGGAATGCTTTATACTGCATGGAATATAGGAAACATTAAAGAAATCAACACATTTTTGGAATTCCTTACGACATGATATATATTGAATACACAAAGGTTGCAAAATATTTGACTAAGGGAATCACAGAATTACCACCATTCTAAAATATAACCTTTAATTGTATTTAAAAAAAAGTCAATGCACCCTTATCTATACAAAAATTAGAAAAAAAATAAATACAAAAAAGAAATCAAAAAGTAGGGTCTAATGGTGTAACCCATCTAAGGCTGATAGGGAGGTGGTTGAGCAGTTGTGTTGGGCCTATAGGGAAAAATGTCCCTGATACTGGCCCTGATGTAAATGATCCTGCCTATATACGGAATAGCCGCCCTGATAAGGGCGATCCCGTCTCTCGTACCTCCTAAAAACCCTAAGGAACCCTAGCGGGAGAAGGAACACAAGGATTAATGATCTTAATAGAAGACCTATACTAAAGTACACAAAATAATAAATAGAAAAAGTACCCGAAGGAGATTAAATGTGGCAGTCAATAATCCAAAAGAAAAAGGTGAATATATATAAGGTAATAGAAATGTCCAATACCGTCCCTACGCGTTTCGCCTGGTTGTTGTCAGGCTCATCAGGGGACAAAATTGATCATGGAAGACCGACACCAAAAGTACTAAAGTGATATTATGTACAAGAAGATTTAATTTTTGATTTATGAGCTTTTTTAGAGCTATTTTAGATAAAATAATAACAATATAAGCCGCTGGCTCTAATGAGAATAGTAACACCTGTCAGTAAGATAACTGAATATTTGATACGGGGGATACCTAAGTAGCCGGTGGTGGATCGAGAGGTGGGGGTCTGGATTGATGAACTCTACAGATCCCCAAATCTCAAGAATTCCAGGGAGTGGCTAAGTGACGGTATAACACTTTATATATACAATGTATAATCCGAATAAGAAGGTCCCCCTGACTAGCTGCAAATTAGTTATAATATGAGAGGACACCACACATGAAGAGTCTGGACAAAATTAGATAATTAGATCAAGATATGGTATAGACGATGTTCAATAGGTACCACAGAGAGTAGCTATTTAGATTATAGCAGTGCAACAAGATAACAGGCAAATAGTGCTATTAAAGCACATGGTACTTGCGTTCCCTTAAAAAGTTAGGGGTCCACATATTGAGTCCATAGATGAGGAAGCCAGAGTCAGATGAAACGTCGAGGTGGCGCTCAGGTGGTGATGTGCGGCAGGTAGCAGAGAAACGCTAACGTGGTTGCCTATTTATGGAGTACTTCCGGGTATCGGGGAGGCCGGGCGTCCACGTGATAGATGTGACGTGAGGCGTCCTACGTAATATGCCCCCACGTGACCGGGAGAATGACGCGGCCGTACATGTGACCTAGTGAGGTCACTGTGTCGGTCACGTGACGGGCAACAGGGAGGCCGGGCGCCCACGTAATCGGTGTGACGCGAGGCCTCCTACGTCAGATGCCCCCACGTGACCGGGGGAATGACGCGGCCGCACATGTGATCTGGTGAGGTCACTGTACCGGTCACGTGAATGGGCGGAGCATTGGGGCCGAGATGGCTGATTGCAGTGGCCATCATTTATAAAGAGTACCAAAATGTGAGTGGACTCGATATTAAAAAGGGGTTGAGGAGGAATAGGGGCAAGGGGGATGGTGGGGGACATAATTAAAGTATCCTAAGGGGAAGTAAGTTAGTCCCAGGATGATGGCAAAGAAAGCCGGAGATCGGATTGCAAGGAATAATGGAAGTGTATCAAATATAGGTGTATGCATCCAAAATGGATACATTAATAATAGATAGCCAGGGAATAGTTGATAAGTAGGGATGAGCGAACTCGAACTGTATAGTTCGGGTTCGTACCGAATTTTGGGGTGTCCGTGACACGGACCCGAACCCGGACATTTTCGTAAAAGTCCGGGTTCGGGTTCGGTGTTCGTCGCTTTCTTCGCGCTTTTGTGACGCTTTCTTGGCGCTTTTTGAAAGGCTGCAAAGCAGCCAATCAACAAGCGTCATACTACTTGCCCCAAGAGGCCATCACAGCCATGCCTACTATTGGCATGGCTGTGATTGGCCAGAGCACCATGTGACCCAGCCTCTATTTAAGCTGGAGTCACATAGCGCCGCCCGTCACTCTGCTCTGATTAGCGTAGGGAGAGGTTGCGGCTGCGACAGTAGGGCGAGATTAGGCAGATTAACTCCTCCAAAGGACTTGATTAACTGATCGATCTGCAGCTGTGGATCATTGAGCTGCTGATCCTCAATTGCTCACTGTTTTTAGGCTGCACAGACCGTTTGTCAGTCTCATTTTTCTGGGGTGATCGGCGGCCATTTTGTGTCTTGTGGTGCGCCAGCACAAGCTGCGACCAAGTGCATTTAACCCTCAATGGTGTGGTTGTTTTTTGGCTAAAGCCTACATCAGGGTGAAGCTGTCACACCAAGTGCATTTAACCAGCAATAGTCTGTTCATTTTTTGGCCATATACAAAATCAGGGGCAAGCTGCGCCTGTCACCAAGTGCATTTAACCCTCAATGGTGTGGTTGTTTTTTGGCTAAAGCCTACATCAGGGTGAAGCTGTCACACCAAGTGCATTTAACCAGCAATAGTCTGTTCATTTTTTGGCCATATACAAAATCAGGGGCAAGCTGCGCCTGTCACCAAGTGCATTTAACCCTCAATGGTGTGGTTGTTTTTTGGCTAAAGCCTACATCAGGGTGAAGCTGTCACACCAAGTGCATTTAACCAGCAATAGTCTGTTCATTTTTTGGCCATATCCCAGTCTAATTCTGTCACTAAATCCATACCGGTCACCCAGCGCCTAAATACTAGGCCTCAAATTTATATCCAGCTAAATCTGTCCCTAGTGCTGTAGCTGGGCGAGTTATTTAGTGTCCGTTCAAGCACATTTCTTGTTCTGGGTTGAAATACAATTCCCAATTTAGCAATTTCATAATTTAGTGGTTCCTGCTATATCAGAGCTCTTTGAAATCTATCCCAAAAAGGGTATATAATATTGAAGGTGCACATAGGGTCATTCAGAGTAACTTCACACACACCCGCTACTGTGTATTTCCAAGTCTAATTCTGTCACTAAATCCATACCGGTGACCCAGCGCCTAAATACTAGGCCTCAAATTTAATTCCCTCTAAATCTCTCGTTACCCACCGCTGTACTGTTGTTGCTGGGCAAGATATTTAGTGTCCGTCAAAGCACATTTTTTGTTCTGGGTTGAAGTACAATTCCCAATTTAGCAATTTCATAATTTAGTGGTTTCTGCTATATCAGAGCTATTTGAAATCTATCCCAAAAAGGGTATATAATATTGAAGGTGCACATAGGGTCATTCAGAATAACTTCACACACACCCGCTACTGTGTATTTCCAAGTCTAATTCTGTCACTAAACCCATACCTGTCACCCAGCGCCTAAATACTAGGCCTCAAATTTAAATCCCTCTAAATCTCTCGTTACCGTTGTCCTGTTGTAGCTGGGAAAGTTATTTAGTGCCCGTCAAAGCACATTTTTTGTTCTGGGTTGAAGTACAATTCCCAATTTAGCAATTTCATAATTTAGTGGTTCCTGCTATATCAGAGCTATTTGAAATCTATCCCAAAAAGGGTATATAATATTGAAGGTGCACATAGGGTCATTCAGAATAACTTCACACACACCCGCTACTGTGTATTTCCAAGTCTAATTCTGTCACTAAATCCATACCGGTGACCCAGCGCCTAAATACTAGGCCTCAAATTTAATTCCCTCTAAATCTCTCGTTACCCACCGCTGTACTGTTGTTGCTGGGCAAGATATTTAGTGTCCGTCAAAGCACATTTTTTGTTCTGGGTTGAAGTACAATTCCCAATTTAGCAATTTCATAATTTAGTGGTTTCTGCTATATCAGAGCTATTTGAAATCTATCCCTAAAAGGGTATATAATATTGAAGGTGCACATAGGGTCATTCAGAATAACTTCACACACACCCGCTACTGTGTATTTCCAAGTCTAATTCTGTCACTAAATCCATACCGGTGACCCAGCGCCTAAATACTAGGCCTCAAATTTAATTCCCTCTAAATCTCTCGTTACCCACCGCTGTACTGTTGTTGCTGGGCAAGATATTTAGTGTCCGTCAAAGCACATTTTTTGTTCTGGGTTGAAGTACAATTCGCAATTTAGCAATTTCATAATTTAGTGGTTTCTGCTATATCAGAGCTATTTGAAATCTATCCCTAAAAGGGTATATAATATTGAAGGTGCACATAGGGTCATTCAGAATAACTTCACACACACGCTTCTGTGCATTTCCAAGTCTAATTCTGTCACTAAATCCATACCGGTGACCCAGCGCCTAAATACTAGGCCTCAAATTTAATTCCCTCTAAATCTCTCGTTACCCACCGGTGTACTGTTGTTGCTGGGCAAGATATTTAGTGTCCGTCAAAGCACATTTTTTGTTCTGGGTTGAAGTACAATTCCCAATTTAGCAATTTCATAATTTAGTGGTTTCTGCTATATCAGAGCTATTTGAAATCTATCCCTAAAAGGGTATATAATATTGAAGGTGCACATAGGGTCATTCAGAATAACTTCACACACACGCTTCTGTGCATTTCCAAGTCTAATTCTGTCACTAAATCCATACCGGTGACCCAGCGCCTAAATACTAGGCCTCAAATTTAATTCCCTCTAAATCTCTCGTTACCCACCGGTGTACTGTTGTTGCTGGGCAAGATATTTAGTGTCCGTCAAAGCACATTTTTTGTTCTGGGTTGAAGTACAATTCGCAATTTAGCAATTTCATAATTTAGTGGTTTCTGCTATATCAGAGCTATTTGAAATCTATCCCTAAAAGGGTATATAATATTGAAGGTGCACATAGGGTCATTCAGAATAACTTCACACACACGCTTCTGTGCATTTCCAAGTCTAATTCTGTCACTAAATCCATACCGGTGACCCAGCGCCTAAATACTAGGCCTCAAATTTAATTCCCTCTAAATCTCTCGTTACCCACCGGTGTACTGTTGTTGCTGGGCAAGATATTTAGTGTCCGTCAAAGCACATTTTTTGTTCTGGGTTGAAGTACAATTCCCAATTTAGCAATTTCATAATTTAGTGGTTTCTGCTATATCAGAGCTATTTGAAATCTATCCCTAAAAGGGTATATAATATTGAAGGTGCACATAGGGTCATTCAGAATAACTTCACACACACGCTTCTGTGCATTTCCAAGTCTAATTCTGTCACTAAATCCATACCGGTGACCCAGCGCCTAAATACTAGGCCTCAAATTTAATTCCCTCTAAATCTCTCGTTACCCACCGGTGTACTGTTGTTGCTGGGCAAGATATTTAGTGTCCGTCAAAGCACATTTTTTGTTCTGGGTTGAAGTACAATTCCCAATTTAGCAATTTCATAATTTAGTGGTTTCTGCTATATCAGAGCTATTTGAAATCTATCCCTAAAAGGGTATATAATATTGAAGGTGCACATAGGGTCATTCAGAATAACTTCACACACACGCTTCTGTGCATTTCCAAGTCTAATTCTGTCACTAAATCCATACCGGTGACCCAGCGCCTAAATACTAGGCCTCAAATTTAAATCCCTCTAAATCTCTCGTTACCCACCACTGTACTGTTGTTGCTGGGCAAGATATTTAGTGTCCGTCAAAGCACATTTTTTGTTCTGGGTTGAAGTACAATTCCCAATTTAGCAATTTCATAATTTAGTGGTTTCTGCTATATCAGAGCTATTTGAAATCTATCCCTAAAAGGGTATATAATATTGAAGGTGCACATAGGGTCATTCAGAATAACTTCACACACACGCTTCTGTGCATTTCCAAGTCTAATTCTGTCACTAAATCCATACCGGTGACCCAGCGCCTAAATACTAGGCCTCAAATTTAAATACCTCTAAATCTCTCGTTACCCACCGCTGTACTGTTGTTGCTGGGCAAGATATTTAGTGTCCGTCAAAGCACATTTTTTGTTCCGGGTTGAAGTACAATTCCCAATTTAGCAATTTCATAATTTAGTGGTTTCTGCTATATCAGAGCTATTTGAAATCTATCCCTAAAAGGGTATATAATATTGAAGGTGCACATAGGGTCATTCAGAATAACTTCACACACACGCTTCTGTGCATTTCCAAGTCTAATTCTGTCACTAAATCCATACCGGTGACCCAGCGCCTAAATACTAGGCCTCAAATTTAATTCCCTCTAAATCTCTCGTTACCCACCGGTGTACTGTTGTTGCTGGGCAAGATATTTAGTGTCCGTCAAAGCACATTTTTTGTTCTGGGTTGAAGTACAATTCCCAATTTAGCAATTTCATAATTTAGTGGTTTCTGCTATATCAGAGCTATTTGAAATCTATCCCTAAAAGGGTATATAATATTGAAGGTGCACATAGGGTCATTCAGAATAACTTCACACACACGCTTCTGTGCATTTCCAAGTCTAATTCTGTCACTAAATCCATACCGGTGACCCAGCGCCTAAATACTAGGCCTCAAATTTAAATACCTCTAAATCTCTCGTTACCCACCGCTGTACTGTTGTTGCTGGGCAAGATATTTAGTGTCCGTCAAAGCACATTTTTTGTTCTGGGTTGAAGTACAATTCCCAATTTAGCAATTTCATAATTTAGTGGTTTCTGCTATATCAGAGCTATTTGAAATCTATCCCTAAAAGGGTATATAATATTGAAGGTGCACATAGGGTCATTCAGAATAACTTCACACACACGCTTCTGTGCATTTCCAAGTCTAATTCTGTCACTAAATCCATACCGGTCACCCAGCGCCTAAATACTAGGCCTCAAATTTATATCCCGCTGAATTTGAATACAATACATTGGGCCAAATAATATATTTGTTGTTGTGGTGAACCATAACAATGAGAAAAACATCTAGTAAGGGACGCGGACGTGGACATGGTCGTGGTGGTGTTAGTGGACCCTCTGGTGCTGGGAGAGGACGTGGCCGTTCTGCCACATCCACACGTCCTAGTGTACCAACTACCTCAGGTCCCAGTAGCCGCCAGAATTTACAGCGATATATGGTGGGGCCCAATGCCGTTCTAAGGATGGTAAGGCCTGAGCAGGTACAGGCATTAGTCAATTGGGTGGCCGACAGTGGATCCAGCACGTTCACATTATCTCCCACCCAGTCTTCTGCAGAAAGCGCACAGATGGCGCCTGAAAACCAACCCCATCAGTCTGTCACATCACCCCCATGCATACCAGGGAAACTGTCTCAGCCTCAAGTTATGCAGCAGTCTCTTATGCTGTTTGAAGACTCCGCTGGCAGGGTTTCCCAAGGGCATCCACCTAGCCCTTCCCCAGCGGTGAAAGACATAGAATGCACTGACGCACAACCACTTATGTTTCCTGATGATGAGGACATGGGAATACCACCTCAGCATGTCTCTGATGATGACGAAACACAGGTGCCAACTGCTGCGTCTTTCTGCAGTGTGCAGACTGAACAGGAGGTCAGGGATCAAGACTGGGTGGAAGACGATGCAGGGGACGATGAGGTCCTAGACCCCACATGGAATGAAGGTCGTGCCACTGACTTTCACAGTTCGGAGGAAGAGGCAGTGGTGAGACCGAGCCAACAGCGTAGCAAAAGAGGGAGCAGTGGGCAAAAGCAGAACACCCGCCGCCAAGAGACTCCGCCTGCTACTGACCGCCGCCATCTGGGACCGAGCACCCCAAAGGCAGCTTCAAGGAGTTCCCTGGCATGGCACTTCTTCAAACAATGTGCTGACGACAAGACCCGAGTGGTTTGCACGCTGTGCCATCAGAGCCTGAAGCGAGGCATTAACGTTCTGAACCTGAGCACAACCTGCATGACCAGGCACCTGCATGCAAAGCATGAACTGCAGTGGAGTAAACACCTTAAAACCAAGGAAGTCACTCAGGCTCCCCCTGCTACCTCTTCTGCTGCTGCCGCCTCGGCCTATTCTGCTGCTGCCGCCTCGGCCTCTTCCTCCGCCTCTGGAGGAACGTTGGCACCTGCCGCCCAGCAAACAGGGGATGTACCACCAACACCACCACCACCACCTCCGTCACCAAGCGTCTCAACCATGTCACACGCCAGCGTTCAGCTCTCCATCTCACAAACATTTGATAGAAAGCGTAAATTCCCACCTAGCCACCCTCGATCCCTGGCCCTGAATGCCAGCATTTCTAAACTACTGGCCTATGAAATGCTGTCATTTAGGCTGGTGGACACAGACAGCTTCAAACAGCTCATGTCGCTTGCTGTCCCACAGTATGTTGTTCCCAGCCGGCACTACTTCTCCAAGAGAGCCGTGCCTTCCCTGCACAACCAAGTATCCGATAAAATCAAGTGTGCACTGCGCAACGCCATCTGTAGCAAGGTCCACCTAACCACAGATACGTGGACCAGTAAGCACGGCCAGGGACGCTATATCTCCCTAACTGCACACTGGGTAAATGTAGTGGCAGCTGGGCCCCAGGCGGAGAGCTGTTTGGCGCACGTCCTGCCGCCGCCAAGGATCGCAGGGCAACATTCTTTGCCTCCTGTTGCCACCTCCTCCTTCTCGGCTTCCTCCTCCTCTTCTTCCACCTGCTCATCCAGTCAGCCACACACCTTCACCACCAACTTCAGCACAGCCCGGGGTAAACGTCAGCAGGCCATTCTGAAACTCATATGTTTGGGGGACAGGCCCCACACCGCACAGGAGTTGTGGCGGGGTATTGAACAACAGACCGACGAGTGGTTGCTGCCGGTGAGCCTCAAGCCCGGCCTGGTGGTGTGTGATAATGGGCGAAATCTCGTTGCAGCTCTGGGACTAGCCAATTTGACGCACATCCCTTGCTTGGCGCATGTGCTGAATTTGGTGGTGCAGAAGTTCATTCACAACTACCCCGACATGTCAGAGCTGCTGCATAAAGTGCGGGCCGTCTGTTCGCGCTTCCGGCGTTCACATCCTGCCGCTGCTCGCCTGTCTGCGCTACAGCGTAACTTCGGCCTTCCCGCTCACCGCCTCATATGCGACGTGCCCACCAGGTGGAACTCCACCTTGCACATGCTGGACAGACTGTGCGAGCAGCAGCAGGCCATAGTGGAGTTTCAGCTGCAGCACGCACGGGTCAGTCGCACTACAGAACAGCACCACTTCACCACCAATGACTGGGCCTCCATGCGAGACCTGTGTGCCCTGTTGCGCTGTTTCGAGTACTCCACCAACATGGCCAGTGGCGATGACACCGTTATCAGCGTTACAATACCACTTCTATGTCTCCTTGAGAAAACACTTAGGGCGATGATGGAACAGGAGGTGGCCCAGGAGGAGGAGGAGGAGGATGAGGAAGAGGGGTCATTTTTAGCACTTTCAGGCCAGTCTCTTCGAAGTGACTCAGAGGGAGGTTTTTTGCAACAGCAGAGGCCAGGTACAAATGTGGCCAGCCAGGGCCCACTACTGGAGGACGAGGAGGACGAGGATGAGGAGGAGGTGGAGGAGGATGAGGATGAAGCATGGTCACAGCGGGGTGGCACCCAACGCAGCTCGGGTCCATCACTGGTGCGTGGCTGGGGGGAAAGGCAGGACGATGACGATACGCCTCCCACAGAGGACAGCTTGTCCTTACCCCTGGGCAGCCTGGCACACATGAGCGACTACATGCTGCAGTGCCTGCGCAACGACAGCAGAGTTGCCCACATTTTAACCTGTGCGGACTACTGGGTTGCCACCCTGCTGGATCCACGCTACAAAGACAATGTGCCCACCTTACTTCCTGCACTGGAGCGTGATAGGAAGATGCGCGAGTACAAGCGCACGTTGGTAGACGCGCTACTGAGAGCATTCCCAAATGTCACAGGGGAACAAGTGGAAGCCCAAGGCCAAGGCAGAGGAGGAGCAAGAGGTCGCCAAGGCAGCTGTGTCACGGCCAGCTCCTCTGAGGGCAGGGTTAGCATGGCAGAGATGTGGAAAACTTTTGTCAACACGCCACAGCTAACTGCACCACCACCTGATACGCAACGTGTTAGCAGGAGGCAACATTTCACTAACATGGTGGAACAGTACGTGTGCACACCCCTCCACGTACTGACTGATGGTTCGGCCCCATTCAACTTCTGGGTCTCTAAATTGTCCACGTGGCCAGAGCTAGCCTTTTATGCCTTGGAGGTGCTGGCCTGCCCGGCAGCCAGCGTTTTGTCTGAACGTGTATTCAGCACGGCAGGGGGCGTCATTACAGACAAACGCAGCCGCCTGTCTACAGCCAATGTGGACAAGCTGACGTTCATAAAAATGAACCAGGCATGGATCCCACAGGACCTGTCCGTCCCTTGTCCAGATTAGACATTAACTACCTCCCCATAACCATATATTATTGGACTCCAGGGCACTTCCTCATTCAATCCTATTTTTATTTTCATTTTACCATTATATTGCGAGGCTACCCAAAGTTGAATGAACCTCTCCTCTGCCTGTGTGCTAGGCCTAAATATATGCCAATGGACTGTTGCAGTGGTGGGTGACGTGAAGCCTCATTCTCTGCTATGACATGCAGACTGATTCTCTGCTGACATGAAGCCAGATCCTCTGTTACGGGAGCTCTCTCCTCTGCCTGGGTGCTGGGCCTAAATTTATGACAATTGACTGTTGCAGTGGTGGGTGACGTGAAGCCTGATTCTCTGCTATGACATGCAGACTGATTCTCTGCTGACATGAAGCCAGATCCTCTGTTACGGGACCTCTCTCCTCTGCCTGGGTGCTGGGCCTAAATTTATGAAAATTGACTGTTGCAGTGGTGGGTGACGTGAAGCCTGATTCTCTGCTATGATATGAAGACTGATTCTCTGCTGACATGAAGCCAGATTGTCTGTTACGGGACCTTTCTCCTCTGCCTGGGTTCTGGGCCTAAATTTATGAAAATTGACTGTTGCAGTGGTGGGTGACGTGAAGCCTGATTCTCTGCTATGATATGAAGACTGATTCTCTGCTGACATGAAGCCAGATTGTCTGTTACGGGACCTTTCTCCTCTGCCTGGGTTCTGGGCCTAAATTTATGAAAATTGACTGTTGCAGTGGTGGGTGACGTGAAGCCTGATTCTCTGCTATGATATGAAGACTGATTCTCTGCTGACATGAAGCCAGATTGTCTGTTACGGGACCTTTCTCCTCTGCCTGGGTTCTGGGCCTAAATTTATGAAAATTGACTCTTACAGTGGTGGGTGACGTGAAGCCTGATTCTCTGCTATGATATGAAGACTGATTCTCTGCTGACATGAAGCCAGATTCTCTGTTACGGGACCTCTCTCCTCTGCCTGGGTGCTGGGCCTAAATTTATGACAATGGACTGTTGCAGTGGTGGCTGACGTGAAGCCTGATTCTCTGCTATGACATGCAGACTGATTCTCTGCTGTCATGAAGCCAGATTGTCTGTTACGGGACCTCTCTGCTCTGCCTGTGTGCTAGGCCTAAATATATGCCAATGGACTGTTGCAGTGGTGGCTGACGTGAAGCCTCATTCTCTGCTATGACATGCAGACTAATTCTCTGCTGACATGAAGCCAGATTGTCTGTTACGGGACCTCTCTCCTCTGCCTGGGTGCTGGGCCTAAATTTATGACAATGGACTGTTGCAGTGGTGGCTGACGTGAAGCCTGATTCTCTGCTATGACATGCAGACTAATTCTCTGCTGACATGAAGCCAGATTGTCTGTTACGGGACCTCTCTCCTCTGCCTGGGTGCTGGGCCTAAATATATGCCAATGGACTGTTGCAGTGGTGGCTGACGTGAAGCCTCATTCTCTGCTATGACATGCAGACTAATTCTCTGCTGTCATGAAGCCAGATTGTCTGTTACGGGACCTCTCTGCTCTGCCTGTGTGCTAGGCCTAAATATATGCCAATGGACTGTTGCAGTGGTGGGTGACGTGAAGCCTCATTCTCTGCTATGACATGCAGACTGATTCTCTGCTGACATGAAGCCAGATTGTCTGTTACGGGACCTCTCTGCTCTGCCTGTGTGCTAGGCCTAAATATATGCCAATGGACTGTTGCAGTGGTGGGTGACGTGAAGCCTCATTCTCTGCTATGACATGCAGACTGATTCTCTGCTGACATGAAGCCAGATTGTCTGTTACGGGACCTCTCTGCTCTGCCTGTGTGCTAGGCCTAAATATATGCCAATGGACTGTTGCAGTGGTGGGTGACGTGAAGCCTCATTCTCTGCTATGACATGCAGACTAATTCTCTGCTGACATGAAGCCAGATTGTCTGTTACGGGACCTCTCTGCTCTGCCTGTGTGCTAGGCCTAAATATATGCCAATGGACTGTTGCAGTGGTGGGTGACGTGAAGCCTCATTCTCTGCTATGACATGCAGACTGATTCTCTGCTGACATGAAGCCAGATCCTCTGTTACGGGAGCTCTCTCCTCTGCCTGGGTGCTGGGCCTAAATTTATGACAATTGACTGTTGCAGTGGTGGGTGACGTGAAGCCTCATTCTCTGCTATGACATGCAGACTGATTCTCTGCTGACATGAAGCCAGATCCTCTGTTACGGGAGCTCTCTCCTCTGCCTGGGTGCTGGGCCTAAATTTATGACAATTGACTGTTGCAGTGGTGGGTGACGTGAAGCCTGATTCTCTGCTATGATATGAAGACTGATTCTCTGCTGACATGAAGCCAGATTGTCTGTTACGGGACCTTTCTCCTCTGCCTGGGTTCTGGGCCTAAATTTATGAAAATTGACTCTTACAGTGGTGGGTGACGTGAAGCCTGATTCTCTGCTATGATATGAAGACTGATTCTCTGCTGACATGAAGCCAGATTCTCTGTTACGGGACCTCTCTCCTCTGCCTGGGTGCTGGGTAGTGTTGAGCGCGAATATTCGAAAAGCAAATTTTTTTCGCGAATATCGCAACTTCGCGATTTCGCGAATATTTCGAATATAGTGCTATATATTCGTAAAAACGAATATTCGTTTTTTGTTTCCCCCCCCCCCCCCCACAAAATTACAGTACACATATAATTGATTGTTTCCCAAAGGTCCAACAGCTCAGATCTTACTCACATTGCCTAGAAAGTGATTGAGGCGCGAATCTTCGTAAGGCGATTTTATTAGCGCACATGCGAATATCGGCACGTCCCAGAACAGAGGCAAAGGGCTTTGCATTCATACATTAGTGAATTGAGTTGCGAATCTTCGTAAGGCGATTTTATTAGCGCACATGCGAATATCTACACTTGTCCCAGAACAGAGGCAAAGGGCTTTGCATTCATACATTAGTGATTGAATTGAGCTGCGAATCTTCGTAAGGCGATTTTATTAACGCAAATGCAAATATCTACACTTGTCCCCAGAACAGAGAGGCAAAGGCCTGTGCATTCATATAGTATAGCACCATATTCGCGAATACGTAGAACTTCGTAAAATTCGATTTACGAATATTCGTATTTTTTATTTTACTTTCCACCTTACAGATTACATTGATCTGTACTCTGTCAACTACTGTCATCACCCCCCACTGTATCTCGATTGATTCCCAAAAGTCTCACATTCCCTAGAAAGTGATTGAGGTGCGAATCTTCGTAAGGCGATTTTATTAGCGCACATGCGAATATCTACACTTGTCCCAGAACAGAGGCAAAGGGCATTGCATTCATACATTAGTGATTGAATTGAGTTGCGAATCTTCGTAAGGCGATTTCATTAGCGCACATGTGAATTTTGCATAGCATATGTATTATGCGATAATTCGAATTATCGCATATGCGAAATAATAACGAATTTGAATAATCGCGAATATTTTACGAATATTCTTTCGAATATTCACAAAATTTCGCGAATTCGAATATGGGACATGCCGCTCAACACTAGTGCTGGGCCTAAATTTATGACAATGGACTGTTGCAGTGGTGGGTGACGTGAAGCCTGATTCTCTGCTATGACATGCAGACTGATTCTCTGCTGACATGAAGCCAGATTGTCTGTTACGGGACCTCTCTCCTCTGCCTGGGTGCCGGGGCCTAAATATCTGAGAATGGACTGTTCCAGTGGTGGGTGACGGGAAGCCAGATTCTCTGCTATGGAACCTCTCTCCAATTGATTTTGGTTAATTTTTATTTATTTAATTTTTATTTTAATTCATTTCCCTATCCACATTTGTTTGCAGGGGATTTACCTACATGTTGCTGCCTTTTGCAGCCCTCTAGCTCTTTCCTGGGCTGTTTTACAGCCTTTTTAGTGCCGAAAAGTTCGGGTCCCCATTGACTTCAATGGGGTTCGGGTTCGGGACGAAGTTCGGATCGGGTTCGGATCCCGAACCCGAACATTTCCGGGATGTTCGGCCGAACTTCTCGAACCCGAACATCCAGGTGTTCGCTCAACTCTATTGATAAGGGGTGACCAACTATTGAATAAATAAATGAGGATCAGGTGTGGAGGGGTTAATCTCCCAGTCAACATACGTTGTACTAGATAAAAGATAAATTGATCCTATCAGATAAGGGGCCTCAAATAAAGCACGCATAATCTATGTTTTCGTTAAGTCCAGATGGTGCCACAGTGTTTAGTCTGAAGATCCATCTGGACTCTTTCTGTTTTAATAATTTGTCTATATCCCCACCTCGCTTAGACATTTTTAGGACTTCAATCATGAAGAAGTGGATACTTTTGGTGGACCCTGCATGACTTATCCACATGTGTCTGGATATCGGTTTGTCTCGTTTATTTCGGATATCTCCGATATGTTCAAGAATCCGTTTTTTAAAAATTCTTTTGGTCTTGCCTATATACTTGAGTCCACAGTCACATTGAGCCATGTAGATTATCCCAGCTGTGTTACAATTTGCAAAGCTGCGAGGATAGAAGGTCTGATCACCTAGGCTATTCATGAATGTTTTACCGGGGACTATATACATGCATGCCTTGCATTTACCGCACTTAAAAGTGCCCACTTGTCTGTTAGACAGCCATGTCTTCTTTTCTGGGGGCTCAAAGTGACTGTGGACCAAGGTGTCACCTATATTGCGTCCTAAAGATGCTTTGATTAAAGACTCACTTTAATATGAAGAGCTTTACAAAAGTATGTGGAGTCTTGAAATGTTTTTAAAATACACACTTGGTTAAAATACTTCCCATAGCAAGCTAACATTGTTTATTAAATGGTTTGAATCTTTAGAGCATTTGTATCTTAGACCTAAGTACATACCTACCCAGGGAACTGCCTCTATCCAGTCTCGACTCAGCAGTCTTCTGTCTAATTCTGAGGCAGGGTTAGTGCAGGCTTTGGTACCGTTTACTGCTAAATGAAGGAGATTTAGGAGTGAGAAATTGTAATCTTCATAATATCTGAATATCTACCACAATAAAAAGATATGGTTTCTCAGCAGACAGTGTCTAAATTTCACTGTCCCTTGGCTGATATACTGAACTCAAAACAACTCTGTAGGCAATTGATACTACCTTAGTAACACAAGAGATCCCTGGAAAATATGGCAAGTATTGTTGATGCTGTGTACAAGGAACCAAGGAGATCATGGACACTGGCTGGGAAGCACTGCTTTAGGCCAGCAATATATCTCATTGAAAGGGCTTGACTAGCCTATTAAGAAAAACAATTATTTATAAAAGACTTTCATTCCCTAGGTGGGAACCCACTTGTCCAAAAAGTCCAGCCAAAGCCAACCACAAATGCCTAGTTACAATACCATCTATAATGCACCTTGTATAGCGGCAGACACTTCATATTCAATCTAAGACAGTGCCCTCAAAAAGGACCAGCCACAGTGCCTTATCAGCAAAACTGCTGCCCAAATTGTGCCAGTCATATATGACCTACAATGTCAACTAGCTCCCCTGAATAATTACAGGTACAGTGCCAAATTCAGTTTTGGTCTATCAGCTGCCCAAACAGTGATAGCTGCATTTACCAACAGTTCTGATAAAAAATGACAACCACCCTGTCACTTACCGCCTTTAAAGACTTGCATCTTCTTACTTTCTTGAATTTTGGACTCAAAATTCCAGACTACCTAGTAAATCTGGAATACAATACAGCATCGACCACTTTGAATCTACCTCTTTAAGGATGGTGGACAATTATTTGTCAAACTAAGATGTTATTCTGGAGTTTTTTTTATAGTTTCTTTTTCTTTGCTTTGCATTATGGACATGTCCTGAATGGATAAATAATTTTTTTTATTGACATTTATGATAGGTTCAATCAGTGACCTGTCTCACTAAATGTAATTTATGCAGAATTTTATTATAACTAAGATTTATATAATTTGAGCTAAAATGAGTAACCATAAAACTGTCATAAAACAAGAAAATATTTTGACAACACAGAATACCTCCATAGTTATGTTTTAAAATATAGATGATGGAATATGGAATGTTAATTAATTGAGGTTTCATTGTCTTTCATAATGAGGTATTAAAGTATAGTATGGAGGCACTTTGGATCACGAGGCAAGGAGGAAATGAATACTCCTCTAAGGTTACTTTGTAAGCAATCAGCAGGCTTTCCTTTCCCTTCCCAGTTACCCACAGACAGTGTATGGCTGAAATAATTTAAAATCTTGAACATCTCCCTGAATGGTGTAAAATAAAAAAAATTATGATATTTATGGAATGTTAATTAGTTGAGGTTTCATTGCCTTCCATCATGAGGTATTAAAGTAGAGTATGGAGGCACTTTGTATCACTTTAGAAAAATGATTGCTAAAATTTCATGTGAGCACATACAAGCCCTTCACATAGCCACCGGCCGGGTACATAATGATCTGATGCTCCCAGCATTAATTAATGTAGGAGCATCAGGCCCTTATATACCTGACATTCTTTGTGGCCCCATTGAATTGAATGGGTCTGCATGCATCCTATCCACATTTTTTGTGGAAAAAATACAGTCGTGCACATGAGGCCTTAGAGGGTGATCGCGAGGCAACTATGATACTGATCATTGTGGAAAATTGTCCATTAGGTTTTCAGTTGGATTTTTCAAACTACCAATTGTTTGTCCATATCTATGTTATTAAATTGCATACATTATATATTACCGTGTGGTGATGTTAGTAATTATTCAGTATTTTTAACATTGAATGATTCCTGATCAATGGATAAAAACAACTGACTGAGTTATGAAAAAGGAACTGCCACTGCAAACTGGTTGTACCTTCTTTATCAACCCTAAGGCCTGTTTTGCCGGATTGGTGAATACCAGGCACAACTGTACGCTGATCCATTTGCTTGCGACGGGCCAGCTGCCGCCATCTTGCTTGAAGATCTTGGCTGGCGTGATGACGTCATCTCGGGCCACAAGAGAATTCGGGCCGGACCTTCAAGCAAGATGGCGTTGGCTGGCCCGTAGTGAGCAAATGGAACAGGCAAGTATTATTTTATATATTTTTTTTATTGTACACTTTAATATCAGATGCCATGATCATGTATAAACACGGCATCTGAGGAGTACAATGATGCACCCACTATTTACAAAGAAATGTGCCTCTCTGAAGAAGTAATTTGTCACAAAGCATATTTCTTTTTTTAATTCGGCGAAGCAGCCAAATCGAACTTTTAAATACTTTGCACATCATTACTGCCGAGATACCATTCAGCCCCATTCACTATAATGGGGATTGGTGGAGATTTGTCCGGTAACCGGCAAATTTGCCGAAAATCGACTGGATGAAAACTGCTCCATGCAGGCATTAGCAAATTAACGTCTGAAGGGCTGTGGCAAAGCAAAATTAAAAGTTTGAGAGACTTTGATTGGAAGTATTGAAGTCTTGATTGGAAAGCAAAATTCATCACATGGCAGAATACTACTGCAAAGACCTGCCCTGGAGTATGATATAGAATGTGGTAGTATTGATTTCAGTATGCACAGTTTAAGGGTCCATTCACACGTCCGCAGTGTATTGCGGATCCCCATAGAACTGCCTATTCTATTTTTTTCGGGAGCCGCGGACCAGAAGATGGGTTGCGGAACGGATCTGGACCCATTCTACGGATGTGTGAATGGACCCTAAGACTGCTTGTACATGATCAGGTTTTCTGATGCTGTTTTAATCCTAAAACCAGGTGTGGATTCACATGAAAGGTAGAATCTGCCTGTTATACATACTCTCCCTTTATGATCCACACATGGTTGTGCCTTCAAAAACTGCATCAGAAAATCTGATCAAAACCTGAATTTGTATGGATAGCCTTCTACTAAAGATAATGCTATTTGAGATGGGCAAAGTTGTCAAAAACTTGAGTGGGCTTCTTCGCCGAATTTCACAAAGAAATTAGATTTTTTACAAATAACTTTGTCACGAATCACATTCCATTGTATGTAGCGGGCGCAATGACAAGGAAGGATGATCACGAGCCCCACCCCGTCATTGAACCCGTCAGATGCCGCGTTCCTCACTGCCCTGATCATGGCATCTGACAGTAACATTGAGGCCTTTCAGGGGTTAATCAGGAATAAAAAAAACAAAAAAAAAACATACTCACCTCATCCATTTGCTTGCGGCCCTCACTGACGACATCACTCCGCCAGTGTTATGACATGGGGGTGTCCTCAGGTTACCGCGATCAAGATTTTATGTGGTTTCTTCAATCAAGATGGCCGCAATGGCCTCTTTGTAAGCAAATGGATGAGGCTTTTTATTTTAAACTGCCATTTCAGGAAAATAGTTTTGAATTGTTACCACGATGCGCAAGGAAATTGGCACCTAGATCGGCCATCTACTATTAATACTATATTATCTTTGATCTATTAGACGTTACGATTTGTGGCCGTACCATATATGCATTTTGTTTTATATTTTATGTATACACACCAGATCAGACAAAAAAGCTCTTTTTTCTCACATACTCTTCCTCGAACCATCCTCTTACACACAGACTGTTCCCCATGGTCCCCCTTCACACAGATTAGCCTCTATACCCCTTCTTTTTTCCGATAAACTGCTTTTATATAGATTTCTTCCTTGCACACACACAGAATGGTCTGAAAGGATCCTTCTATTTTTCATAGATTTCTATCCATGGCTCCCCCCTCACACACTGTTATTCCCATTATTACCTTCCTCCAGTTTCTATACTCCTCCCCCTCCGCTGTGCAAGTGTAGTACCTCAGACCTAGGGGTACTACAAATTATAGATAGGTATGTATTGTATCATATTTTATATTGTTATGTTGTGTATTTTGTATGTTCATGGTCGTAACTACCGGTAAGGTATGGATGGCACAGGTTAACAAGGAACAGGGCTAACCACCCTGTTCCTCCCCTTTTGGTAGGAGTGCGCTGGTCTTGCTTCCTGCCAGGAAGGGAACTCCTGTAAAATCTTAGAAAGGATAGGAAGCACATGTTTGGGCTACTGCTACAGATTCTCTAGAGAAATCAACCCTTATCATAATCCTTAAAGGAAACCTGTCACCAGTTTTATGGTGTCATAACTAAGGGCAACATAAATAAGTGACTGATTCTCTTAGCAAAATGCTGGGTCACTTTCTTTAATTGACCCAGTCAATCTGCCAACATCTTGTATTGAAAAGCTCCAGCTGATAATGATGAGTCATGAATATTTATGAGCTCCTGACTCTCCCTGCCTACCGGCTGCAGATTGACAGTTTTTTTTCCATATGAATCAGCAGCAGGTGGGCAGGGGAGTGGCTATAGCTCTGAATTAAATATACGCTGGACTCAATGACATCACGCTGGACTCAAATCAGCTCATTAGCATGCGGCATGTGGCATCTTTGTGTGTATATTATAAGGTACCCATCTGTCACACCAGTAAGTGAATACATCTAAGGCACTTTTTAGTAGTTAATGATTGTATATAATTAGTTAGATTTTAATCAAATATCCACATGACAGGTTCCCTTTTAGTGAACCAGTGAGATGAGATACAGCGGTTGAACAGCTAAATGTACAACCTAAGTGCTAAATTGCAGCCATCCAACCAGCCTCCATAATCCTTACTGGTGCCAGAGAAGATTGCAGTCAGATTCTGCTGCTATTGAATGTATTTGAAGTTCTATGTTGTACTTAGTAAAAAAAAAAATGACTTTGTTATGTTTAAGTCTGACCTCAGTCCTCATACTACATTTCCACTGCACTGATCTCACCGTGACACAACATCAACGCCACTACCACTCCTATAGTGTCACTAAAGGGCCGTGGACCTTTTCTAGTTACAATTTTGCTGTGATTTGTGCAATATCATGACGAAAGAAAAGCATAACAAAAACAACATGGTTGTGCAAGTTATGGTCAATTCCTGTTGGTTTTGCCATGTTTTTGTGCTCATCTTTGCAGAACTGCAGGATGTATATACAGTATATACCTGGTGCTCTACACAGGTTCAAGGACCCACAGGGGGAGTCACCAGCTCCCCAGTGGTCTAATTTGAAACTTTATTTGATTTCAGAACTTTTTATCATGCTAAAAAATATATTTGCTATTCCTATAACTGTACAAAAGTTTTCAAGTGGTTTGGAATTTGCCAAATTCAGTGGGTTTAAACTACATTTTCTAGCTGCCTGAAATGACAGTAAGTAAATCAGTTTTTATTACTCAACCTGAAGAATGTAAATGATAGACATTACCTCATTTTAATTTAATTAAATGAAAATATAAGTGCACAACCTGGTAGAAGGACATTGCAGAACACCTGAAATCTGATGGCTTGTTCCTTACATATCACATCAGAGACTGAACCTTTTAAAGTGAACATCCCTAATTGAATGTATCAACTTCAAATGGCTCTATGCACACTTCCCTATCCGTAGATTCTGCTCAGTAATTGTGTGTCCTTCACGTATAATTTAATTGTTGTGCGTGCCAATGGCAGATTCAATATCATCTTGGCATATTGCGTTCTTCTTCCTCAGTAATTGCATTCCCATGCTCTGTGAAACTGATGAGGACATCCTGTCAAAGTATAACAACATGAGTGTCAGTTAAATAATGGGAAAGGGCCTTACGCGAGTCATGCTCAATGACCCTTGTCCTGACAAACACCAAATTTGTGAATAAAAATAAGGGTATTACTGTTGTGGCTGTAAACATGCAATTATGCTGTGGCATTTGAAAGGTACCTGCAGCTAATGAAATTCTTTAATCCTCTTATCTTCTCATTCTCAGTGCATTTATGCTTCATTGTACCTGTGCATTATCCCCTGCATATGTAGCTATATATTGCTACCCTGCTTACATAACAAGTTTCTGTGTAGTTATTTATCATATGTACCAAATTTCATCATTTCTATTTTAAAGGGCAGTTCCATACAAGCTACTGTGTGTGGTCACCAATGCAAAATATACTGCTGTTTTCTGCTAGCTTGAGTATTGTGTTTTGTAGTATTAGTTATCAATAGTCACAGGACTTGAATATTAGGCTGAGCTGCCTGGGAGCTAAACACAGAAGATGCAAGCTGGGAATAACGCCAGGCGACTGGAGAGAATTAACAATGAAGACAAACATGCATCCAGGATGATGAGATGGAGACAGTATGAAAGCTGGTGGTGCATGTAGTTAGAGATGGCGTTGCGGTTTGCCCGGTGGTCACTTTGTGGCAAACTTTGCGTGTTCGCGATTCTCTGAACATGCGAACATATGGCGATGTCCACCGGCACCATACAGTATTCTTTTGCATTGTGCCTAACTTTGACCCATGACACATCCATCAGGTGGGACAGGACAGTCAAATGAGACATTTCAGCACATGGACACACCCCCACCCTATCACAGAACCCGATCTGGCAGCCATTTTACATTCTGTGTTTTGGCAGTGTAGGGAGAGGTTGCTGTGTGGAGCAGGGACAGACTGTTAGGGAGACCAAACGCTAGCTAATAGGGCCACAAAAGTCCTTTTAAGGACAGGTATAGGTGTGCTATCGATAGGTGTGATATACTTATAATATACTTTCTAACATAGAAAGTATATTATAGTGCATTTGTATTGTGCAGCAGTTGTGTGCGGTCCTGCTGTGATACCGCAGCTATATAGAAGCACTATTGGAACAACTATTTGTAACGGGTGTGATATACCTATTGCCCCCCAAAAAACTTATTGTGATATACCTGTTTCCACAAAATACTGATTGAAGGCTGCAATATACCTGTTGCCCCAAATATACAGGGTGGTGTGATATAACTGTTGTGGCAAAAAAAAAAAATTGAGGGGTGTGATATACCTGCTTCCACAAAATACTGATTAAGGGGTTGGATATACCTGCTACCACCAAATATTGATTGAGGGGTGCGATATACCTGCTTCCACAAAATACTGATTAAGGGGATTGATATACCTGCTTCAACCAAATATTGATTGAGGCCTATGAGATACCTGCTTCCACACAATACTGATTGAGGGCTGCGATATACCTGCTTCCACCAAATACTGATTGAGGGCTGCGATATACCTGCTTCCACAAAATACTGAGTAAAGGGTTTGATATACCTGTTTCCACCAAATATTGATTGAGGCCTGCTATATACCTGCGTCCACAAAATATTGATTGAGAGCTGCAATATACCTGATTCTGCAAAATACTGATTAAGGGGATTTATATACCTGTTTCCATCAAATATTGATTGAGTATAATAGAAAATGGAAGTGGGGCACTCTCTATAAGTAGAGGGATCTTTTATTGAGAATAGCAAGATTAACAGTAAAATTGGCAATAAGTATCACAGTAATAAATAAAAAACAGCAATAATATAAAAATCAGCAGAGGATAAGTGGTCAATAATAGTGGTATAAAATGGTAGTGATATTAAATTTAATGGTATATTAAAACCTAAAACGATAAAATCGACATAAATGTAGATCCCAATATACAGATGGCTTAAAAGACAGTGAGTTGGACTATTCGATGAATAATCGAAAAATAATCGAAAGAAGGTGGTCATAAAGGTATTATTCGATGGTAATAATTTGATGCGTTTTTTCAATGGAAAATATTCAATGATGTGAATAATGGCTTTCTGCCGAATAGAGTAAATATCGATTCATGGCCAGTCCTTTAAATCACATTAGTTATAATAGCCAAAGTTCAAAGCGTATGTGGCATTCGATAGTTTGTAGAGACAATGTTTCAACTGCTCATACGCACAGCGGCGTCCCGCTGTATTTGTATAGGAAGCGATCGCTAAATTTCAAGTAAGGATATGCACAGTCTTACCGGGAGGTCTTTTCACTGGACTGATAGCCCTCGACTCGGCCTGCTTTCTTTTAGGGTTCCGGTCTCAAGGGCTGTCTGTTCAAATTCGTATTTGGCGCCAAAGAAGTTGTTAGGTACACGTAGTCTTGATATCTTTCGTTTTACGATGATTTCTTACTTTGGCGAATTCGCTATTCATACAGTGGTGTCCCGGCCTCTTCAGTCTGGCAATATCCTTTTTCCAAGTTAGGGGATTAATACAGACGCGTTTCGGGGTTTTAAAACGGTGACCCCTTCATCAGTGGTTGACATCCCCCTGCTCATGCTCCACCTTTATAGTGGGTGAAGAGTGTGTAAAGAACTGGTCTGGAATAATCTTTTTAGAAATTAGGATCTTTAAGTGTCAGACTTATCCGAAATGTATATGTCTCTAACTATAAAAGCATATATTAATGACATTGTTCTTCTTAATCATACATGAATTCGCCATCATATTGTTTCTAAAAATCGGAAAGTATTACATGAATAAATAATAAATAAAAAAAGTATATAAAAACATCAAAAACATGATGATAGCAATTGATTAAATAAAAGACCTTTCATACAGTTGTTCAACATCTTCTTTAGAATCATATAGTATAAAAACGCACCAGTATCGCATGCAATTTCAATGCGAATCCAGTGCGTTTTTTTTTTAATTGGGCATTTTTTAAAAAGTTTTTCAAAAGGGAATCAACTTTCACGGTCTCATCTGTTCTGCAATAGTCTAAAAAAATAAAAATATTTTAATATAAAAAATCCTTTCATAGAATTTTTTTTTATATAGAAATCTTTTTTTCATATCAAAAATATCTTGTTAGACGAGGGCAATTTTTCACTATATGGATTCTTCTTTCTTGTGTACTTTACATTGATTATAGAATTATTGGATGGGGGCCAAATGTAGAGGAGAAACCGGACAGATTAGAATATCATCCTGTTAGTCGTCGACAGATGGCGCCCATCCTATAGAAAGCCAAATAATTCAAAATCTGCGTTCAGACCTGACGGTTGCAGTGTATTTAATTCAAAAATATAATTTTAGGTTTAGATGGTATCAATGTGCTTAGTATCTTATCTTTTTTCATTAGGTGCCAGTGTTTATTGATAATAAACTGGACCTTCCTGAAGTCCCCATTAAAAGGCAAAATCAGACACGAATTGGAATCCATTGTGTTGACTTCCTTGCTTTTTTTGTCAATAAAAAATTCCTCCCTATCCATTTCTTTTACCTTATTGAGAGCTGCATTCAGAATTTCTATAGGATATTCTATGTCCAAAAATTGATCTGTCATGGTTTTGGCTTCCTTTTCGAATTCTATGTCAAGTGTGCAGTTACGTTTTGCCCTACGTAGTTGTCCTTGTGGGATGTTAATTAACCAATTAGGGAGATGACAACTATTAAATAAAATATAACTATTGCATGCAGTGGGTTTGACGAAAGTTGTGCATTGCAATTTGCCCTGTTGATTTAAAATCTTTATATCTAAAAATTCCAATGATGTTTGGCTGGTATTGCCTGTAAAGGTCAGGTTCCACTCATTTACGTTAATATCTTCTAAAAATTGTTTTAAAGAATCCCTGTCTCCCTGCCAAATAAAAAATATGTCGTCAATATATCGTTGCCAGAGCACCAGGTCCGTCCCCAGTTTGGGTTGGATATTTTTATGTTCCCACTGTGCCATAAATTAGCATAACTGGGGGGCGGACCTGGTGCCCATGGCTGTCCCCTGCATCTGTATGTAAAAGTCTCCTGCAAAATTAAAATAATTGTGTGTTAGAATAAAATCTATAGCATAAACTACATACTCTATTTGTATTTGGTTCAGGGTCCCCTCCAACGACAATTGCGATATTCTAATCCGTCCGGTTTCTCCTTTACATTTGGCCCCCATCCAATAATTCTATAATCAATGTTAGGCCCCATGCACACGGCCGTTGTTCACAGCCGTGTGCGGGCCGTGGAACCGCGGCCTGGATCCCTCCTGAGAGCAGGAGCGCACGGCGTCACTGGTTGCTATGACGCCGTGCGCCCCCTGCTGCCGGCACAGTACAGTAATACACTGGTATAGATCGTACCAGTGTATTACTGTACTGTGCCGGCAGCAGGGAGCGCACAGCGTCATAGCAACCAGTGACGCCGTGCGCTCCTGCTCTCAGGAGGGATCCAGGCCGCGGTTCCACGGCCCGCACACGGCTGTGAACAACGGCCGTGTGCATGGGGCCTAAAGTACACAAGAAAGAAGAATCCATATAGTGAAAAATTGCCCTTGTCTAACAAGATATTTTTTATATGCAAAAAAGATTTCTATATAAAAAAAAATTCTATGAAAGGATTTTTTATATAAAAATGTTTTTATTTTTTAGACTATTGCAGAACAGATGAGACCGTGAAAGTTGATTCCCTTTTGAAAAACTTTTGAAAAAATACCAAAAAATACCTAATTTTCAAAAAATGGCGAATTCATGTATGATTAAGAAGAACAATGTCATTAATATATGCTTTTATAGTTAGAGATATATACATTTCGGATAAGTCTGACACTTAAAGATCCTAATTTCTAAAAAGATCGTATTCCAGACCAGTTCTTTACACACTCTTCACCCACTATAAAGATGGAGCATGAGCAGGGGGATGTCAACCACTGATGAAGGGGTCACCATTTTAAAACCCCGAAACGCGTCTGGTATTAATCCCCCAACTTGGAAAAAGGATATTGCTAGACTGGGGAGGCCGGGACACCACTGTATGAATAGCGAATTCGCCAAAGTAAGAAATCATCGTAACACGAAAGATATCAAGACTACGTGTACCTAACAACCTCTTTGGCGCCAAATTCGAATTTGAACAGACAGCCCTTGAGACCGGAACCCTAAAAGAAAGCAGGCCGAGTCAATGTGTTTTAAAGGACTGGCCATGAATCAATATTTACTCTATTCGGCAGAAAGCCATTATTCATATCATTGAATATTTTCCATTGAAAAAACGCATTGAATTATTACCATCGAATAATACCTTTATGTCCACCTTCTTTCGATTATTTTTTGATTATTCATCGAATATTCCAACTCACTGTCTTTTAAGCCATCTGTATATTAGGATCTACATTTATGTCGATTTTATCGTTTTAGGTTTTAATATACCATTGAATTTAATATCACTACCATTTTATACCATTATTATTGACCACTTATCCTCTGCTGATTTTTATATTATTGCTGTTTTTTATTTATTACTGTGATACTTATTGCCAATTTTACTGTTAATCTTGCTATTCTCAATAAAAGATCCCTTTACTTATAGAGATTGCCCCACTTCCATTTTCTAATTTATTTATTCCTATCAGACTGGGTGTTGTCTGTTAGTGGGAGCACCTCTGCTGGATCTCCACCCCACTCTAGTGCGACATTACCTCATATTTATTGAAATATTGATTGAGGCCTACGATATCCCTGCTTCCACAAAATACTGATTAAGGGGTTTGATCTACCTGTTTCCACCAAATATTGATTGAGGCCTACGATATACCTGCTTCCACAAAATACTGATTAAGGGGTTTGATATACCTGCTTTCACAAAATATTGATTGAGGCCTGCTATATATCTGCTTCAACAAAATACTGATTAAGGGGATTGATATACCTGCTTCCACAAAATACTAATTGAGGTCTGCGATATACCTGCTCTTCTCTAGAGACTTTGGCACAGGGTCATTTTGAAAATGACAGGCAGAGGAAGAGGCAGGCCGTTCTGCAGAGGTGGTAGGGATCGGGCAGGTGCACCAGGCCGGATCCTAAGTGGGAAGTTGGAGAAGGCACATGCTATTACTTCAAAGGACGCTCCAGAGCTGGTTAAGTTGCTCATTCAGCCTTCCGCTTTTGCACCCTCCTTATCCCTTATCCTCTGTATCTGCACACTCCTCACTCTATGCTGTGTGCACCCCCAAATATCCCATCACCACCATAGCGCCTTCACTCGAGTCAGAGGAAGTATTTTCCCATCCATTCCCAGACCTTACAGATGTAGAGCCATTCTTGACATCGGTTAACGAAAATGAGGTAGCAATGGCTGCCACCAAGCGGTCTGACGACAGTACCTAGATCAGCCCAAGGAGGGAGGTCCCAGCTGTTGCTGCCTACTTTGAGATCTCTAATGTCAGTGGTGGTGAAGGTGACGATGATGACGTGTCAATGGACATCACGTGGGTACCCACAAGAGAGGAATAGGAGGGGAGTTCAGAGGGAGAGACGGAGCAACCAGAGAGGGAGAGGAAAGAGGAGAAGCAGGCAGAGCTCGCAGGTCACAGGAGGCAAAAAGAAGACTGCAAATGTATCTGGAGCAAGCCACCCACCATGCACGGTCACTTTTGGCACTCCCAGGACGCCGGCACATAGCTCTGCAGTGTGGGCTTTTTTTAACGTGTCAGCTGCTGACAATAGTGTTGCCATCTGCAGCCTGTGCTGTCAACACATTAGTTGCGGTAAGCCCAACATTCACCTAGGGAAGACCGCCTTAAGAAGGAACCTGGCCTCCCATCACCGAGCCCAGTGGGAGTAATGCCATGAGAACCCACAAAGCCACACTCTCGGAGCTCCACGTCCTGCCTCTTCTCCTTCTCCTCTCTTTTCCCATTTGTCCTCCACTCCACCTTCCACCGTGCCGTCATCTCGTTCATGTGGCAGAAGGCAGGCTTCTGTGGCCCAAATGTTTGAGCGTAAAAAGTTGATGATGCCGGATAACCCTCTTGCCCAACGGCTGACCGCTGGCTTGTCGGAACTGCTAGCCCGACAACTACTGCCATATAAACTGATGAACTCGGGGGCCTTTATAAAATTTGTGGCCATTGGCACATAGCAATGGAAGGTCCCCGGAAGCAAATATTTCTCCCAGCGGCGACACCACCTGCCCGTCAGACGTCTCACTTGTGACAGTCCGACACACTGGAACACCACATTGTACAGTATATGCTTTATAGGCTGCTCCAGCAGCAACGTGCCTGTACGAACTCTGCAGCAGGATAGGTTCTTGGGAGCTTGGTTTCTTTTCACTGCGCCAATGGCTGCTCATGCGCTACACATGCAGACTTCTGCGGCCATTTGATGGGATCACCAAAACTGGTCAGTCGCAGCCAGGGCGTCATCAGTGACATCGTACCTTATGCCTTTTTTCTGGAGCATGCATTGCGTCATTTCATTAATAAAGCTGTCGAGAAGCAGGAGCAGGAAGATGTGGAAGTCGCAATGCTAAATGAATTCCCAGGGGTGGCTACTCCATCTGAGAAAAGTCAGCTGGAGTATGAAGAGGAGTCAGAGGAGGATGGTGGCTGGGGGGTAGGAGGAGGAGGAGCAAGATGAGCAGATTTTGAGGGGGACTTTAAACTTTTCGGGGATCCCTGGTGTTGTCCGTGGCTGGGGGGAGGAGACCGAGGACGACATTCTCCTGGGCGATGAGCAGGAGCCAGGGCGCAACACTGCTTCCAATTGAATGCAAATGGGGGCCTTTATGCTCTAGTGTTTGAAGAGGGACCGCCATCTAAAAAGCATATAGTACTGGGTGGCAACGTACTTAGACCCCCGGTACAAAAACAAAATGGCGGACATGTTACCAGCATCACAGAGGTCTGGCAGAATGAAGCATTTCCAAGCCTTGCAGCGAGAGATGCTGCATTCTTCTGTTGCGTACGCTGGCATAGGAATTTCCACCCACAGCGAAACAGGTGCGGGTACCAATCCTACCGCGCCTGCAAGAAGAGGGCAGTTTGAAGATGTGTTGGTCACTTCGGATATGAGATCATTCTTTCAACCACCCCATTGACTGCTGCCTTCCGGATCCAGCCTCAGGGATCGCCTAGACCAACAGGTGTCCGACTACATTGGGTTAACGGCCGATGTGGACGCTCTGAGAAGTGAGGAACCCCTGGAATACTGGGAGTGCAGGCTTGACCTGTGGCTGGCACAATTTTCCGTGTAACTCTTAGCTTGCCCCTCATCCAGTGTCTTGTCCGAAAGGACATTCCGTGCAGCAGGGGGGATCGTGACCGATAAGCGCACTCGCCTAGCTCACGACAGTGTGGACTACTTCACATTTCTAACCATGAATGAGGGAAAGGATGCAAATGAGCTCTTAACAATTTCTGCTTCTAATGCCTCCAGATGCCACCTGAAACAGCTGTCTGCAGATGAGGTGCTGGCTTATTTAACACGTTCTGGACTTTGGACGAGAACGCTCGTCCTAACTTGCAGGTACTTAACACACTAGGTCGAGAATTCTCATCCTAGGGTTAACGCGCTGCCCCACATCTGCTGCCGCAATCAGCAGCAGGGGCCCGGCTGATACTGACAGCCGGGTCCATGCTGTATCTGCCAACATCTGTGAGAAAACCGATGCCGGCGGATTAACCCCCTGTATGCCGCGGTCACGCTGACCGCAGCATACAGGGGCTTTGAGGCAGCTTGTACATCCCCATCAGGTCCCCGTGCAGCGGAGACAGGAACCGAGGGTTGCTATGGAAGCACCGATGAGCTACAGAATTCCAGGAGATCCAGCCATAGGGCTAGGTCTCCTAGGCAACTGTTAGCGTCTTACAGTGTAAGAAACTGACAGTTCAATACAGCACAATACAGATGTATTGTGCTGTATTGAAACAGGGATCAGACCCTGTCCCATAGTGGGACAAAAAATTAAGTAAAAAAAAAGTAAAAAAAAAAGTAAAAAAAAAAGTTTCCCCCCCCAAATTTTTTTTAAAAAAAGTAAAATAAATAAAAATGCCCTTTTCCCAAAATCAAGTAATTATTCTTTTTTTAAATAGGAAAAAAAGAAAAGTAGACATATTAGGTATCGACTGGCTCTATAAAAACATCAGGTAAACACTGTAAAAAAAAAACTCAGGTAAACACCGTCAAAAAAATTAAAATCTGTGCTAAAAAAAACATTTTTTGCCACCTTACATCACTAAAAGTGCAACACCAAGCGATCAAAAAGGCGTATGCCCCCCAAAATAGTATCAATCTAATCATCACCTCATCCCGCAAAAAATGAGCCCTTACCTACGACAATCACCAAAAAATAAAAAGACTATGGCTCTCAGCCTATGGAGACACTAAAACATGATTTTTTCTGTTTCAAAAATGCTTATATTGTGTTAAATTCTAAATAAAATGTATTTTTATTCAAATCATAAAAAAAAACTATTTTGTTAATTTCCCCCCCTTTCCAAATAAAAATTATATCATCAATAAAACAAAATGACAAACTAACAAAATGTAGAACGGAGATAGGACAACTAGAGAGACTGGGATTGATGGAAAATAAAGCACCCATCATAATGCCCTACAACAGCCAGATCCCGAAACTAAAAAGATAGTGAATAAATATTGGGAAATTCTCAAGGAAGACAAAATTATATAAGAATTAATTCCCAATGTTCCAAGTCAAGATTTATTTATCGTAGAGCAAGGAACATCGGCAATACTGTAGCACCAACCAGCAAATGTATAAATATGGAAAATAAAGGCATTAGAGATCACAAAAAAGGTGGTGGGCTGAAAGGCTTTTTCCCGTGCAAAAAATGCTTGGGGTGAAAAAAACTAAACAAAAAAAAATATATATTTTTACTTGCAGACACATGTAGAAAATACCGATCGGTCATACACTTATAAGATTGTAGAATTTATCTCATGCAATAGTCAAGGGGTCATTTATGCCATTAGGTGCCCATTCAATAAAATATACATTGGCCGTACTAAAAGGTTTCTGAAAAAAAGAATAGGAGAACATATCTATAGTATAGAAAGGAAATATGCAGGACACCCATTATCCTGTCACTATAAAGAAAAACAACAAGGAAAGGTTACAGGATCAACATTTTGTGGGATGGAGTTGATAAAGAAAAATGAGAGGGGGGGGTGACTACATTAGAGAAATGTCAAGATCAGAAACCAAATGGATATTTAACATGGATACATTGGCCCCATCTGGTTTAAATAGTGAAATTGAACTATATGCATTTGATTAAACGCACAGCAAGCCATCTATTGATACAAGCAAACACACACTGAACAGCAGCAATGAAACAGTTAACTCAGCATAGGATAGCGACTTTATCCGAAACTCGTCGAGGCTTAGTGGTATCTGTGACTATCAGTAGTCACAGTAGTGACGTCACTCCTGCTCTGTACAAGTGTGAACCGTGAGATTGAACTAAAGGAGCCGCGCTGCCGGCCGGGGCGCGCCTCCAGATTTAAGACACTCTGACCTGACCTGTGCCTGCAAAAAAACTCCAGACCTAGGACTTGGGAGAAAACATCCAGAGGTAACTCAGATTTGTGACATCCCACAGCTTAGTCCATACGGAGGGTGTGAGGGGGACTTATTCCCATTTCAGCTAAAACTGACAGATCATGGTACCAAGATTCTTTTACAAGTTCTTTTCTGTCAGGTGAATGCCAAATTTTTGGGGCCTGTACTCCCGTGGCCTAAAATAATTTTTTTCTAGGTTTCAGCAGGGCACATTTTTTAGAGTTTTATTTTTAAGACACATAAAAATGGCCCCTGATTAAAATACATATTTTTGGTGGGAATTTTTGCCAATGATCCCCCTCTATCGTAGTTTATGTTATGGGACTATTTGTGAACTTCTAGTAAGTATCTGGTGGCTGCAAATAGGACCTGAAGGTTTTTAAGGGTCGCTTGCCATTAAAGTCCAAGGGGCATGCCACGAATATGCGGTTCGCGGACATTTGATCACTAACACGCGTTCGCGAAACGTCCTGGCCGATGTTCCTCCATCACTACACGTAGTCACTGAGACACAAAAGAAAAACATACATAATCCCTCTGATACATTATGCAACAAATGCACAGATAACACTGAGCTGAAGCAAACAAGCCAAATGAAGCTAAGATATTATTTTATAGTCCTTTAGAAGTAAAAATGATGAAGTAGAAGTGTTAAAGAAATGAATATTTCATCATTTGTCTGCCAAATCAAATAGCGCATTTCCCAATAAAGATGATTAATCGACCTTAAGTGAATCAAGATTTGCTCACACTTCTCATGATGTCTGTATAAATTACTTGTGCACCAATTTTAGCCCAAAAACGCTGAACGTGTTTACTTATTTGTCAATTTAATTACTAGTAATCAAGTCAGACTTTTAGATTGATGAAGCTGAAGTGCTAATACTGGAGTGTGTTCAGAAAATAGGGATGAGAGGGGTACACATGTGGTGAAGTATGAAATTTAAAGGGAATGTGTCATCAAAAAATGACCTGTGGTTCAACTGTTTATGTTAAACAAATTATTTAAGACTTTTGGATTTCTTTTTTTCATTTTTCATGATACTATCTATATTTAAAAATAGTATTGATATATTGCAGTTTTAACACTGTTCTGTAGATTAATTTTGGTAGAGGGACACCCTTAAACTAATACTTTGTTGAAGCACCTTTTGATTTTATTACAGCACTCAGTCTTTTTGGGTATGAGTCTATCAGCATGACACATTTTGACTTGGCAAGATATACCCACTCTTCTTTGCCAAAAACACTCCAAATCTGTCAGATTGCGAGGGCATCTCCTGTGCACAGCCCTCTTCAGAGCACCCCACAGATTTTCAATCAGATTCAGGTCTGGGCTCTGGCTGGGCAATTCCAAAACTTTAATCTTCTTCTGGTGAAGCCATTCCTTTGTTGATTTGGATGTATGCTTTGGGTCGTTGTCATGCTGAAAGATGAAGTTCTTCTTCATGTTCAGCTTTCTAGCAGAAGCCTGAAGGTTTTGTGCCAATATTGACTGGTATTTGGAACTGTTCATAATTCCCTCTAGCTTAACTAAAGCCCCAGTTCCAGCTGGAGAAAAACAGCCCCAAAGCATAATGCTGCCACCACCATGCTTCACTGTGGGTATGGTGTTCTTTTGGTGATGTGCAGCGTTGTTTTTGTGGCAAACATATCTTTTGGAATTATGGCCAAAAAGTTCAACTTTGGTTTCATCAGACCATAACACCTTTTCCCACATGCTTTTGGGAGACTTCAGATGTGTTTTTGCAAAATGTAGCCTGGCTTGGATGTTTTTCTTCGTAAGAAAAGGCTTTCGTCTTGCCACTCTACCCCATAGTCCAGACATATGAAGAATACAGGAGATTGTTGTCACATGTACCACACAGCCAGTACTTGCCAGATATTCCTGCAGCTCCTTTAATGTTGCTGTAGGCCTCTTGGTAGCCTCCCAGACCTGATCAATTTTGGAGGGACATCCAGTTCTTGGTAATGTCACTGTTGTGCCATATTTTCTTCACTGTGTTCCATGGTATATCTAATGCCTTGGAAATTATTTTGTACCCTTCTCCTAACTGATGCCTTTTAACAATGAGATCCCTCTGATGCTTTGGAAGCTCTCTGTGGACCATGGCTTTTGATCTGAGATGCGACTAAGAAAATTTCAGGAAAGACCAACTAGAGCAGCTGAACTTTATTTGGGGTTAATCGGAGGCACTTTAAATGATGGCAGGTGTATGCTGACTCCTATCTAACATGATTTTTTATGTGATTGCTTAATTCACAGCTACATCCCCAGTTTAAAGAGTGCACACTTATGCGACTACATTATTTTATATTTTTTTATTTTCTTCCCTCCACCTAAAAGATTTCAGTTTGTTTTTTAATTCAGTTGTTCAGTTTATAGGTCACATTAAAGGTGGAAAAAGACGACCTGTTCTTCTAATACACGGAAGACCAGGAGTCTCTGCAGGCCTAACAGCAAGGAGAGGAAGCCAAGGGGAATGGCAGGGAAGAATCCAGTGGCGGGGATAACTACTGAACCAAGAACCCAGGAAGGCATGGTAACTTACCTGCCTCAGCTGCTGGACGGCACAACAGAAGACCACACCAAGGTAAACTGGAACCCATACAAACGTACTGCAATCCAAACACCAAATGGATGCAGTACGTACTGACACACAGGAACCAGCACTGCAGCAACAGTTCAAAGACTTGACTTTTGTTTCATCCCTCCGGGAAACCATGGTGCCCCCTTCCAGAGGCACATCAAACAGGGTATGACTTGCATACATGCCAGACATAAAACACCAACTGACTAGACATATAACAACAACAAGACAAGACACCACACCCTGAACATAAACCCACACAGGTAAGGAAGGGGAATATGGAGGATAGAATGGGAAGACAATTTTTGTCCAACAAAGGCTACTCTGTTTATAGCCTTCGGGAGAGGGCTCAGCATGTGTTGCATTTTGTTTTCTGGCATGCATGCTTATCCTCCGGAGGGAGGGTGAAAGGTGAGATGCTGTTAACAGTGCAGTTCTCTGTGACAGTTGTTGCAGTAGGTGTGAACCATCATTTGTGTTTGTGTCTCCCTCGTCTATGTCTCAGCGGTTCATTCACGTGTGTTGTGTGCTGGCTGTATTCCTTGTTGTACTGGCTCTTGTGTTTGCTGGTTGGAGATGCATGCTGGCAGCTTCCTGGTGTGAACCTTGTCTGAGGCGGTCTCTCCTAGCTGTTTGTTGGCTGGCTTGCCGGTTCCTAGTTGGTGGTTTCGGTGTGCTGACAGCAGTCTTGGAGAGACTTTCTTGCACTGATGCTGATTCTGCTACCCCCCCCCCCCCGTTGTTTGTGGGTGCCCCACTAGCTTCCCCTTTTTGGTTTGGGAGGGCTTTGAGGGGTGGGGGTGTCATGGCCTTTGGCGTGCGCCATGACACAGTTGCCAGCTTGTAGGTGCCTCCTCCTTTCTCTCCTTGGGCCTTTCCTGTCTGGTGCCAGAGGGGTTAATTGTGTAGCTGGTGGGAATTTAGGTGTGTCCAGAGTGTGGCCACGAAGTTTATATTTCCTGTGGATTCCAGGCTGGAGTCAGTTGTACTCCAGCCTTGTTTGGTGACGGAGCTCTGCTCCTTTCCTGGATGAACCTGCCCAGTCCTTAAGGGCCACCTTGGACATAAATTGTCTTCCCATTCTATCCTCTATGTTCCCCTTCCTTACCTGTGTGGGTTTATGTTCAGAGTGTGGTGTCTCGTCTTGTTGTTGTTACATGTTTGGTCAGTTGGTGTTTTATGTCTGGCATGTATGCAAGTAGTACCCTGTTTGATGTGCATCTGGAAGGGGGCTCCATGATTCCCGGAGGGGTGAACCAAAATTCAAGTCTTTGGGCTGTTGCTGGAGTGCTGGTTCCTGTGTGTCAGTATGTAATGCATCCGTTTGATGTTTGGATTGCAGTACATTTGTAAGGGTTCCAGTTTACCTTGGTGTGGTCTTCTGTTGTGCCATCGAGCAGCTGCGGCAGGTAAGTTACCATGCCTTCCTGGGTTCTTGGTTCAGTGGTTACTCCCGCCATGGATACTTACCTGCCGTTCGACTTGGCTTCCTCTGCTTGCTGTTAGGCCTTCAGAGACTCCTGCTCTTCAGTGTCTTAGAAGAACAGGTTGTCTCTCCCCTGCTCCTATGTGAGGGATTATCAGGGCGACTCGGGTCCTAAGTATGAGCCTTCCTACCATCCAGGTCCGCTCATATGGTGAGGTGTTAGGGGCGAGGATTAGGGACACTTTAGGAAGTGACCTGATCCCTTATCCTGGCATCCAGGCCTAGCTGCTTCCCCGCATACCTTATATTGTACAGTGGGGAGTTTCCTCCACTCCACTCCCCACCATGACAATTACACAGCACGATCTGCTGCCGACACACCACTGCCCTGTATAAGGACAAGCAATGGCATAGTGATCACCTCTCCCCATGTCACAGAGGACATTGCTGCATGTAATAGCAGCGGTAGCTTCCTCTAGCTATCTGACAATTGCTGAGAGGGAACACTCCGCCCCAACAATCATCTGTGGCATTGAAAAGTCTAATACACTCTTTAGACATGGTGTCTAGGCTTGCAGCAGATTTATTGCATGGGCTCAGGCTAGATGGTAAATCTGGGTCACGGATAGACAATCTATACTAACTATTGACAAAATTTGAGACAGAATTATATGACAGAATTGTGGCATAATATCACATCATATGCCATGTTTTGTTGCAAACCACTGTGCTTTGCGTCCTACCTCCTCAAAGGGCGTTGTCTAAGTGAACCCCTCGTTCTTCACAGTATTCCTGATGGTGGGAATAGGTTTTACCGAGAGGAACACGAGGTCGTTACCTCTTGAGGAGGATTGGCACACGAGGCAGCTGGTCTGGGTGGACCAGGAGGTATCAGAGGTACAGACATAGTCAGCAGGCCAAGTCGTAACCAGGAGCAACAGTGCAGGACCAAACAATGAGGCAGAGGCGATGTCAAACAGGCAATAGGTCAGGGCAGACGGCACAGGTACAGCTCAGGCAATTCGGGTCGGCAACAGGAGAGTCTAGGCAAACAGGCAGGGATCGAACAGGTAGCGGGGTCCAGAAACACAAGTACGAGTCAGGTACACAGGAACACAAGCAGCCTTTGCTGGACACAAGGACTTTGACACTCAGGCATCTGGGAAGGGGGCTGAGCCACTTATATATGTGCAGGAGAGCTAGGACATTTAACCCATAAAGCACAGGATGTGACACACACTGGCCCTTAAGGAATTGCTGCAGGCTGAAAGAAAACTGTGGAGCGGATCCCAGAACAATAGTACCTGCACAGACAGAGCCCAGGACTGCAGGGGTGAAAAGGGAAACACAGGCAGCACATCACCGCTGAATACGGTGCCCAGGAGCGCGGTAAGCAGGAGAACAGCGACACACAGCAGCTGCTGCTTCACACTTTTTCCCATGAAGACCTACCACTTCCCTCTGCCCTGCCCCCTTTTTTTAACATGTCGGAAAAAGTGTAAAAACCCTAGTTGCACCAAATTGCACTGAAAATTGTGATAGATTTTAGGTGCAGACATATTAGTAAATCTGGGCCGCTGTGTTTTGCAATTTTTTTCCCCATATTTGGTGAGAAATATGACAAACACATTTATATGTCCCATCGGGCCTGCTGTATGGAATAGCACAGTCTATTGCATGCGCATACAGTGTACAGTTTTTAACATAGGACTCTATGGCAAGTGGATGAACCTGTTGGAAGTATACTGTACATATAGAAATCCTCTGAAATACTCTGATAAACGCAGAAAAACGCAGTGTTAGCACCCTCACTTTGCATCTGTAACTATTGGTGTATAGCAGATTATATTATTCTGACTTACAGTGAAGTGTTTCAGGCTTGTGAGATTTCATCAGTGCAAAATATGGTGACTGTACGTTAGCAATAAAAAGGTAATGAGAGGCTAGGATAGCTGTCAAAGTTTCCTTTCATCCAAGTAAAAGGATATTCTCCTTGGTGACCAATTTAACTAATGAACTGGCACATAAGCAGTGATCCAATCATCAAACGGCGGATGTGTGAATGTGTTATCACGTCTGTGTGTAAGGTATGCTAACATATAATGGAAATTCATACACTCAGCTTTTGACAGTAGATTGATATCTATTCTATATATTAATATTCTAGCACAAAAGTCAAACATTATAATTTCTTTAAATCACGTAATTGTAAAAGGCTTTTTACTGCTGAAAATAAAACTGGCATTTAGCATTGCAATAGATCATACTAGCAGACAAATGTGATTTTAAATTTGCCGATATGTTACAAGTGTATGCATTATATCACTTAAATAATTAAATACAGTGCTGCCGATTCACAGAAGAGATGTTCAAGGATGTTAAGGTTATATAAGTCTCTTCAATCACAGCTGAGGTTATTGCATGTTCTGATAAGAAATTTAACCCCGTTAGAAATTATTACTCCCTGATTTTCCCTAAAGCCCTCTTTATACACTGTTAAGATCAAATGCCATAAGACTTGCAATTTTGCCCCTAATCTAACCTGATAACAAAGTGATGATAAATTGATGACAAACATTTGCACCTATTTTTCATTCCTACACCCACTGACCTGAAAAATACCAAACATGACGGATATAGTATAAAATATGATTAGGATGGATTCCTATATATATATAGTACGCCCTGTGCTGATGAATGGCAGGAAAAGTCTAAGGCATATTGGCATACCTTAGATTTTTTCAAGAGTGCAGGTTGTTAAATAATTTGTGATATAATATTAATTGGTATTTAACATAAAGTATGTATTACACTACACAGTGACACCATTTATAGTGATACACAAGGGTAATGGGAGGTCTGTATGAGGACGTCAAGACCGATATTTGAAGTCTACCATATATGACAATGTATAAGCCCATACATTAGTAAAGACACATCTGTATCTATGGTATAAATGACTGACAGAGACAGACAAGGGGTCTTCTTACACTCACTCTTAAGTCTGTTGGGGTTGTTGTTGCTGGAGAAGATGAAGAGAAGACACATGGAGCCTTGAGAAGAGGATTCCTGACCTTCAACAATGATACTTCAAGGACTATCAGCATTCACTCATGGACAATAGATTAAGACTTTTCCTAAACTATTTCTGTAAGTAATCAACTCCTATGAAGATTGAAAATAAATTGCATTATTCATTTTCTTGTTGAATCCTGGTGATGAGTCCTCCGGGTGTTCTTTACTCCAAATAAGCATACACTAGATTTAGAGAGGATTACCAAATCAGGTTGATATATTTTTCATACATAAATATTTTACATTTGGAGACATATTACGCAGGTGCCCAGATAGAGGGCTCTGAGTGCCGCTTTTGGCACCTGTGCCATAGGTTCGCCACCACTGCTATATACTAATATATCTTGGCATTAGTTTGAGTGTAATATAAATAAATAGGATATATAATAATTACCGTAATCTTTCGTGATCACTCTTTTAATAAACAAAAGACTTCCAGAATCTCCATAAAATCTGGTTTATTCAGTCATTTGAACAGGTACAAAAAGTGCAAAGTTTTGGCTGTATCTTAGCCTTTTTCAAGTTTTTTTCACATATATAAAGCAGAGGGGTGGAACCTACATATCTAAGATATGTCATTTTTAATAAAATACTGCATAAAAAGAACCCAAGTGTAAACACACATGATGTCAATGGCAGTGGAGCTGTAGTAAAGAGCTCCCTCCACTACAAGGTTGACAATGCTACAACCAAACAGTTGATCGGTGGGGTTGCGGGGTGTCGGACTCCTGCCGATCAGCTGGTAATAACCTGTGCTGAGGATAGGCCATCACTAATTAAAAGCTGGATAACCCCTTTAATAGCTGCACTAGCTGTTTATTTGGTCTGCCCTGGCATGTAGGGCAATAGTGAGCATTGCATAATAGAAGCTCAGCTAACCTGTGTCGTTAGGGGCATTTTTCTCCACTTTTGTGTTTTTGTGGCATTTTTTGTACCTGTGATTTTTGCAGCAAAACCCCCAGCTCCACATACAGCTGAAGGTCAATGGGAAATATAAAACACAGGACACAGTGATGTTTTTTGCCCCTGCCTTTTTTGGCTTCTATTAAAAAGCAGCATACTGAATTTTTCAGTTGTTTTTCTAATGCATTCGCTATAGGGAAAAAATGCCATCAAGAAAATGCTAGTGGTAAGGGTGCATTCATATCACCGTTTAGCTTTCCGTTAGGTCAGAAGAAGAGAGACAGAGAAAAAAATAACAGGATCTTGCATCAGTTATGCCTAGGATTGCATAGGATCTGTTTTTTTTACAGGATCCAGAAAAAAATGGATCCTGTTTAATCGGTTGTCATCTTTTTGAGCCATTAACATCTGACATCCGTTTTTGTAGATGCAGGACTTTTTTTCCTGTCTAAAAAACGGATCTCAGACAGAAATGGCTCAAAATGATGACAATTGATACAACAGGATCAATTATTTTTTACAGGATCCAGTTTTTTTTTTCTCTCTCTCTTGTTCTCACGGATCAGAAGAACGAAATGGTGATGTGAATGCACCCTAATACACACTCTGTGCAAAGTACCTCACAAATACCACAGCAAAAAAGGAAGTTTCCAAAAAAAGATAAATGTTTACACTTGTTTTGGTGTTTTTTTGCTGGCATAAAAAAAAGTCAGAGACACATTTTTGCATGTGAGGGCAATCTAATACATGGAACTAGCTTCAGTAATGCAAATTGAGGTACCAAAGAGTGAACAATAGTGGAATCTGGAACATTTTTGATCTGGCTGGGGACGAGTTAACATAGAGGTGTTACACAAAACCAGGTATCAAGCAGAAGTGAAGATTCAATGAACAGGTATATAAAAAGGAAACAATCAAAGATAGGTGATACACATGGGGATAGGAAGAACTAGGAGATGGGGCATAAGGTGTGGATTATAACATTACAAAATATCTAGCCCTGTTCAGGAAAATGGTCAGGGTTCATGAACTGCTCTTATCCATCAAATTCAATCCTACTGTATACGCAATTATATACCTTTAGTGACTACCTGAGAATAATTTTTATAGTTCTTCTCAATACAGTAGCTACTCTTTGTGAAAACAAGAGGAACGCTGCGATCTACTGTATATGCAGCCTCTAAGGTCTCTTTCACATGGGCATCCCGGATTTGCACCGGATGCGTTGCGTGTGCATTACGGGAAACCCGCGCAAGTAGGCACGCAATTGCAGTCAGTTTTGACTCCGATTGCGTTCCGATGTTCAGTTTTTTCCGCGCGAGTGCAATGCGTTTTGCACGAGTGTGAGAAAAAACTGAATGTGGTACCCATACCCGAACCTGGACTTCTTCACTGAAGTTCGGATTTGGGTTAGGTGTTCTATTCATTTTATTATTTTCCCTTATAACAAGGTTATAAAGGAAAATAATAGCATTCTTAATACAGAATGCTTACTAAAATGTTCCTTGAGGGGTTAAAAAAATAAATAAAAAAGAACTCACCTCATCCTCTTGTTCGCGCCGCCGGCATAGTCTTCTTTCTTCTTCTTTCATCAAAAGGACCTTTGATGATGTAATTGCGCTCACCACGTGGTGAGCGCGGTGACGTCAGCGCAGGTCCTGATGAATGAAGATCCTTCTATCTTCATTTAGCAGGACCTGCACTGACTTTGATTACGTCATCAAAGGTCCTTTTGCAGGTCCTGAAAGAAGAAGAAAGAAGAAGTGGATGAGGTGAGGTTTTTTTTAACCCCTAAGAGCACATTTTACTAAGCATTCTGTATTAAGAATGCTATTATTTTCCCTTATAACCATGTTATAAGGGAAAATAATACACTGATTAGACTTTAATGGGGTTGTTCATCCCTATCATCTCCTAGCAACCATGCGTGAAAATCACAGCGCATCCGCACTTGCTTGCGGTTGATTGCGATTTTCACAGAGCCCCATTCATTTCTATGGGGCCTTCGTTGCGTTAAAAAAACGCAGAATATAGAACATGCTGTGATTTTCACGCAACGCACAAGTGATGTGTGAAAATCACCGCTCATTTGCACAGCCCCATTGAAGGGAATATGTCCGGATTCAGTGCGGGCACAATGCGCTCACCTCACACATTGCACCCACGTGGAATTCTCGCCAGTGTGAAAGGGGCCTAAGGACAATACCATATACAGGTCCTTCTAAAAAAATTAGCATATTGTGATAAAGTTTATTATTTTCTGTAATGTACTGATAAACATTAGACTTTCATATATTTTAGATTCATTACACACCAACTGAAGTAGTTCAAGCCTTTTATTGTTTTAATATGGATGATTTTGGCATACAGCTCATGAAAACCCAAATTTCCTATCTAAAAAAATTAGCATATTTCATCCGACCAATAAAAGAAAAGTGTTTTTAATACAAAAAAAGTCAACCTTCAAATAATTATGTTCAGTTATGCACTCAATACTTGGTCGGGAATCCTTTTGCAGAAATGACTGCTTCAATGCGGCGTGGCATGGAGGCAATCAGCCTGTGGCACTGCTGAGGTGTTATGGAGGCCCAGGATGCTTCGATAGCGGCCTTAAGCTCATCCAGAGTGTTGGGTCTTGCGTCTCTCAACTTTCTCTTCCCAATATCCCACAGATTCTCTATGGGGTTCAGGTCAGGAGAGTTGGCAGGCCAATTGAGCACAGTAATACCATGGTCAGTAAACCATTTACCAGTGGTTTTGGCACTGTGAGCAGGTGCCAGGTCGTGCTGAAAAATGAAATCTTCATCTCCATAAAGCTTTTCAGCAGATGGAAGCATGAAGTGCTCCAAAATCTCCTGATAGCTAGCTGCATTGACCCTGCCCTTGATAAAACACAGTGGACCAACACCAGCAGCTGACATGGCACCCCAGACCATCACTGACTGTGGGTACTTGACACTGGACTTCAGGCATTTTGGCATTTCCCTCTCCCCAGTCTTCCTCCAGACTCTGGCACCTTGATTTCCGAATGACATGCAACAGTCCAGTGCTGCTTCTCTGTAGCCCAGGTCAGGCGCTTCTGCCGCTGTTTCTAGTTCAAAAGTGGCTTGACCTGGGGAATGCGGCACCTGTAGCCCATTTCCTGCACACGCCTGTACACGGTGGCTCTGGATGTTTCTACTCCAGACTCAGTCCACTGCTTCCGCAGGTCCCCCAAGGTCTGGAATCGGTCCTACTCCACAATCTTCCTCAGGGTCCGGTCACCTCTTCTCGTTGTGCAGCGTTTTCTGCCACACTTTTTCCTTCCCACAGACTTCCCACTGAGGTGCCTTGATACAGCACTCTGGGAACAGCCTATTCATTCAGAAATTTCTTTCTGTGTCTTACCCTCTTGCTTGAGGGTGTCAATGATGGCCTTCTGGACAGCAGTCAGGTCGGCAGTCTTACCCATGATTGCGGTTTTGAGTAATGAACCAGGCTGGGAGTTTTTAAAAGCCTCAGGAATCTTTTGCAGGTGTTTAGAGTTAATTAGTTGATTCAGATGATTAGGTTAATAGCTCGTTTAGAGAACCTTCTCATGATATGCTAATTTTTTGAGATAGGAATTTGGGGTTTTCATGAGCTGTATGCCAAAATCATCAATATTAAAACAATAAAAGGCTTGAACTACTTCAGTTGGTGTGTAATGAATCTAAAATATATGAAAGTCTAATGTTTATCAGTACATTACAGAAAATAATGAACTTTATCACAATATGCTAATTTTTTTAGAAGGACTTGTATTTACTGGATCCACTGAGAGGGTGAGCATTTTCACTTATGTAAATGAAGGGGATCATGACCATATGTTTCATTAATGCATTGTATATAAAGGTCTAAATTGATGTCCCATGCCCTTTTTCAGCCCATGTAACTATGTAAATAGGAACTTTGCATTTTATAAATAAAACTGTATAGCGCCTATGCAGCAATTAATAGCAGATAAGTGGCAGCCCAAAGTAATAAAAAAGAACTAGGAAAGTTCAAAGATAGAACAGTGACCTGAATAAGTAACAGTACACGGTAAGGAAATCATGAAAGCTGCTCATTTGTTATGCAAAGTTAATATGATTCTCACAATATTCAGAAGGTATTATGTACAGTAGCCTATATTTTGCAGAAGGGGTGAATTATTATGCAGCCTTGCTTATTATTCAATTGCTTCTACCTTTAATGTAGCAACCTTGCTAATAACATATATGTTAATGAATTGCTATTTTTACAGTCGTCTAGTGCACAAATGTCGGTTTTGAAAAGTTGAAGCTAAACTATAATAAAATTGAATGCATTTGTGCAGTAGGTAGAACTCTAAATGAAAGTTTTAAAATATAATAAAAAATGGAAGGAAATCTTATTCCTTTAGAGTAGTTTTATTTGGCTTGCTCTTTAGATTTTTTCTACCCTGGTTGGTCAGCTGAGATGCATAGGATTGAAACTGTCAATAGCGCTTTAAATCTAGAGCTTGTCTACTGAATTATAGTTCTGGAGGGAAGCACTCACACAAATGAGTTTTATTGTTTTTGCTGTAATATATGTGTTCCGTTTTATGGCCATTTTACTTCAATGCTTTTCACAGGAATTCCTGTAATACATTTTAGTATAATTTTAACAAGAACAAAAGGTGATAAAGATGTATATATAAATTGTTTGAATCATAGTAAAAATGCTTTCCTTTTAATACTAAATTGATAATATTTTATTGCATAATTTTGGTGACTGACATACATAAGGTATGAGTTCAATAGGTAATTGACAGAGTGTGGAATTAACCCCTTCGCTACCAGCGTCATACATGTACATCGCTGGTAGGGTCTTTAAACATGGCATCCACTCACGCATGCAGCAGGCGCCACAGCCGGCGGGTCTTTTTTTCAAACAGAAGAGGCCCGCGATTAATGTCTGCGACTGGCAATAATGCCGATCGCGGTCATCACAGCCTTTAGATGCTGTGTTTAAGTGTGATCACAGCATCTAAATACAGACAAACCTCGAAGCATGCACCAGCATAAGACCAGCATCCCTGTGCAGCAATCACGAACAACAAATTGTCAATTTGTCAGCATGTAATTAATAAGAAAGTAACAGGAGTTAAGATATGGCCATGTGGTACTTGGCTGTGTCTCACCCTTAGGACTCATGCACATGACCGTTGTTGTTTTGCGGTCTGTTTTTCACGGATCCATTGTTCCGTATCTAAGGGTTATTTTTCTCCAATTTAAGTCCTCTTCCGTTCCATTATTGCACAAAACATATCCGTATGGTTTTCGTATTTGATCAGTTTTTTGCGGATCGTATACAGAAACAGTAACTTATTAATCACATGAGCAATATGGGCTGGGCATAGCATTTCTACAGTATGAATCCGCAAAATACGGATGAAAAACGGATGACATACGGATGTGTTCCATGTGCGTTCCGTATTTTTTTTAGCCCCATTGACTTGAATGGGGCCTCAGACCGTGATTTGCAGACAATAATAGGACATTAAAAAGAAGAAAACTGATGTGTGAATGATTACGTTGCACTAATAATTAGTGCTGGTAAGGTCTATTTATTGTATGTTATGCTGAAATATAAAGGAAGACAGTTGCCCATACTCTTTCATATGTGGTCACAGTAATTAGATTTATGTTAAAAGATTCCACCGATCCATGCTCTCATCGAATATTGTTCTATTACATGGCATGATGGAACCCATTGCTACTATATTTGAACCATGTTTAATTGATATCTGGGTAAAGATTGGCTGTATGATTTATTCATGTTGTAATAAATGTTTCATGGTTTTTGTAACGTTTCCTATTATAAATATGTGAGGTGGCACTGAGTCTTGCAGTCATATTTTTATTAGACAAAAAGGACTCAGCAGTGCTACCAATATGATGTAAATTATGTTAAAAAGAGACCTAGATACATGGTAATGCAAAACCAGTTTCCTATGAGATTTACAATGATGTTAGATATATTTAAAATAAAGTTAAATATATACTGTATCCATAGATGAAGATGTTATAAAACACATTATATGATATACATGTTATGCAGTGGGTGTGAATTCACTGTGTCACTTAAACAGATTTGGCTTGGGGTTACTCCCAAAAGCGTTATCTAAATGGCCCTCCCGGTTTTCATTCCTATATAGGGATCTGGACCTCACTGCAGGGGAACCACCAGGCCTCTATCTTATGGAGTAGTCTCTGTTCAAGTGACTGCTGACTCTGGCGGTCAAGAGAAACCAGTACAGAACACTGAAGGATCAGGAAAAACCTTAGTCAGGGACAGGCCAAGGGCAGGCAGAGTATATACAATATAATAAATAGTCCAATTTCAGGACAGGATCAGAAGGGAGGTGAGGTCAGACAGCAAAGGGTCAAATCAGGGAAACAAGCAGAAGTTGGCACAGAAGCAAATGATCGTAAGAGAGTAGACCTTTGCAGGAACTTAGTGAAATGGTACCCATTGCACAAGCACCCTCCCATTGGGAAAGGTGGCATAAGTACCTAAAGGTGGCCAGCCATTGGCTGGAGGAGATTAAGTTGCACGTGCAATGAACCTTTAAGAACCAAACGGAGCAGGCATGTGCAGCCTACGGGCAGACAGAGAAAGGCCCAGCTGGCAAGAAGCATGGACACCCTACAAGCAGAGAAAGAAAGGGCCAGCTGGCAAGAGGCATGCTGGAGCCTGCATAGAGAGACAGAGCTACCCCAAATGGCAGGCCCACTGGAAGGAGGGTAGAGGGCGGCTGATATACACCGCCAGGAGCAGGTAGAAGATGGAATGGTATGATATATCTCTGTATGGCACAATTGTAAGTTGAATCCTGTACAAACACAAGTTAATATTGTCAAATTATATGTGCCAGACCCTGAAGATGCTCCCATTATTGTAGAAAGTGATTCACCAGGAACCTCATGACTCATCAGTAGTGTTGATCATGAATATTCGAATTTCGAATTTTTATCGCGAATATAGGTACTTCGAAAATTCGCGAATATTTCAAATATAGTTATATATATTCGTAAGTTCGAATATTCAAATGTTTTTTTTCATATTTTTTTTTTCATTCGATTTTTTTTATTTTTATCAGTACACATGATCCCTCCCTGCTTCTAGCTTGACTTTAGGAGTAGTAGTGTTTGCGAATTTTGCTCTATATTTGTTTTTTCGAATATTCGCTATATTGTTATATATTCTTGTTTCAGAATATTACGAATATTTGAAAAAACTTAGTTATAGCAATATAGCAAATATTCAAAAAAAATATATAGAGCAATTTAGATAATATAGTGCTAGAATCTTTTTTTTATAAAAAAAATTACAACTATTAGACAAAGAAGATCCAGCTGTTGCAAAACTACAACTCCCAGCATGCCCGAACAGACTACAGGTATCAGACTACAGCAGGGCATTGTGGGAGTTGTAGTTTTACAACAGCTGGAGGGCCGCAGTTTGAGGATGCCTGTATTAGACAAAGAAGATTATAGCACTATATTAGCTAAATTGCTCTATATTCGTTTTTTTTTAATATTCGCTTTATTGCTATATATTCTTGTTTTAGAATATTACAAATATTCGAAAAAACAAAGTTATAGCAATATAGCGAATATTCGGAAAAAAAACGAATATAGAGCAATTTAGCTAATATAGTGCTATAATCTTCTTTGTCTAATACAGGCATCCTCAAACTGCGGCCCTCCAGCTGTTGTAAAACTACAACTCCCACAATGCCCTGCTGTAGTCTGATACCTGTAGTCTGTTCGGGCATGCTGGGAGTTGTAGTTTTGCAACAGCTGGAGGGCCGCAGTTTGAGGATTCCTGGTCTAATAGTTGTAATTTTTTTCTCATCTGATGTTCAGATTGGAAAAAAATTACAACTATAAAAAAAAAGATTATAGCACTACATTAGCTAAATTACTCTATATTAGTTTTTTTTTCGAATATTCGCTATATTGCTATATATTCTTGTTTTAGAATATTACGAATATTCAAAAAAACTAAGTTATAGCAATATAGCGAATATTCGAAAAAAATCAAATATAGAGCAATTTAGCTAATATAGTGCTATAATCTTCTTTGTCTAATAGTTGTAAGTTGAAAAATTCGCAATAAAAAATCAAATCCGAAAATTAGAATTATGAAAATTCGCATATTACACAATCATTACATTGCCGATTTTTCGACGAATATTCTAAAAAATATTCACAAAATATTGCGAATTCGAATATGACCCCTGCCGCTCATCACTACTCATCAGCAGCCGATCAGCCAGACTTCTGGATTGGATAGATGGCTGATCACCATAATTGGCTGAGTGGCCGGGAACTGTGATTTTTTTTCACCTGGCCGTAGTGCCAGTGTCACTGTACCGACAGAATGACATTGTGTTGTGTAGTGTAGTGGAGATTGACATTGTGTAGTGCAGATTGTTATGTTTGTAATACTATCTTGCAGATCCATTTCTTTATTCTCCATATTATGAAAGCAGCTAGGGGAGGCACCTTTTTCCTATCTGCCTTAAAGAGGACCTTTCACCGATCCTGACATTGTGAACTAAGTATACAGACATGGAGAGCGGCGTCCAGGGATCTCACTGCCCTTTCCATTATCCCTGGGTGCCGCTCCGTTCTCCCGCTATGCCCTCCGGTATCTTCGGTCACTAAGTTATGGTAGGCGGAGATTTCGGTCACTAAGTTATGTTAGGCGGAGTCTGCCCTTGTTCTGCTGTAGCGCTGGCCAATCGGTTATTTTCTCCCAGGCTGTGAGCTCTGCACTGCGATTGGCAATTGCTACAGCAGAACAAGGACAGACTCCGCCTACCATAACTTAGTGACTGAAATCTCCGCCTACCATAACTTAGTGACCGAAGATACCGGAGGGCATAGCGGGAGAACGGAGCGGCGCCCAGGGATAATAGTAAGTGCAGTGAGATCCCCGGGCGGCGCTCTCCATGTCTGTATACTTAGTTCACAATGTCAGGATCGGTGACAGGTCCTCTTTAACCGCTACCCGACCACCTAACGCAGGATTGCGTCCTGCGGGCGGCCGGGTTATTCCTCGTTGATGCGCCGGCGCGTCATCTCGCGAGACGCGAAATTTCCTGTGTGCGTTCACAGGATCCGAAGGTAAACTAGATGATCTACAGCCTGCCAGCGGCGATTTTTGGGGCCCTAAAGCGTGAGAAGAAGTCTGGAATCCAAATGCCTAAAAATACCCTCCTAAAAGGTACTCATTGGAATTTGGGCCCCTTTGCGCACCTAGGCTGCAAAAAAGTGTCACACATGTGGTATCACCATACTCAGGAGAAGTAGGGCAATGTGTTTTGGGGTGTATTTTTACATATACCCATACTGTGTGTGAGAAATATCTCTGTAAATGACAACTTAAAAATAAAATATTTATACAAAGTTGTCAATTTACAGAGATATTTCTCACACCCAGCATGGGTATATGTAAAATACACCCTAAAACACATTGCCCTACTTCTCCTGAGTACGTCGATACCACATGTGTGACACTTTTTTGCAGCCTAGGTGCGTAAATAGGCCGAAAGTCCAAAGAGTATCTTTAGGCTTTACAGGGTTGTTCACAATTTAGCCCCGCCTAAAATGCCAGAACAGTAAACACACCCCACAAATGACCCCATTTCGGAAAGTAGACACCCCAAGGAATTCGCTGAGGTGCATATTGAGTCCATGAAAGATTGAACTTTTTGTCACAGGTTAGTGGAAAGGGAGACTTTGTGAGAAAAAACTAAAAAAGTATCAATTTGCGCTAACTTGTGCCAAAACAAAAGCTTCTATGAACTCGCCATGCCCCTCACGGAATACCTTGGGGTGTCTTCTTTCCAAAATGGGGTCACATGTGGGGTATTTATACTGCCCTGGCATTTTAGGGGCCCTAAAGTGTGAGAAGAAGTCTAGAATCCAAATGCCTAAAAATGCCCTCCTAAAAGATACTTATTGGAATTTGGGCCCCTTTGCGCACCTAGGCTGCAAAAAAGTGTCACACATGTGGTATCACCGTACTCAGGAGAAGTAGGGCAATGTGTTTTGGGGTGTATTTTTACATATACCCATGCTGGGTGAGAGAAATATCTCTGTAAAATGACAACTTTGTATAAAAAATGGGATATTTATCTCACCCAGCATGGGTATATGTAAAAATACACCCCAAAACACAATGCCCTACTTCTTCTGAGTACGGCGATACCACATGTGTGACACTTTGTGACGCAAAGGGGCCCAAATTCCTTTTAAGGACTGGAATAGGTGTGCTATCGATAGGTATGACTTTAGTGGGGTGTAATATACTTATAATATACAGTATTTTTCGCCTTATAAGAAGCACTGTTCGTCCATCAATGTTCCCAACACCTGCCAAACATATACAGTGCATATTGGATCTTTAAAAATGGTACCTACTCAGGAGCTGAGCCAGTGACATAGCCAGCAAATGCCTGCAGACATCTGACCGTAGAGCTTGTGATTGGAGATTTTTAAACCTTCAGGTACCATGGTCAATTGGGACCACGGCATCTAAGTAGTAATTTACTGCTGCTAGTGACCAAATGCCACCCCTTCCCCCACAACAAGATCGCAGGCATCATTCGGTTGCTGTGGCTGATGAGGATACTCATTTTAATGTTGACTGCAATAGTAGACAATTGCAGTCTATGGTAGAAGCAATCTGATGATCGCATAATCAAGTCTCCCAGGGGATCTAAAAAAATAAAGTTAAAATAAAAAAAACAAAATATAAAAAAATTCAAATGACCCCTTTTTCCCATTTTAAAAATAAAAATAAACAATAAAAAATAAACATCATTTGTACTGTTGTGTCAAAAAATGTAAGAACTATTAAAATATAAATGTTTATCCCGTATGTTGAAAGACGTAATGGAAAAAAAATCTATTGTCATTTTTTGCTTGCTTTGCCTCCCCAAAAATGTTGTAAACCCCTAAGCTGGCACCAGCCTATACATAACTTTAGTGGATCCTCTGCCAGTTCTAAATGTAAGACACCTTCCTAGCTGTTTTACATTTAAACCTTTTTCTACGCCTGAAACAGCATGAGCAGGGAGAAGTTGCAGATTGCGGTGCAACGAACAATTGCACGACAGTCTGCTCCTAATATAGGCGTATTTCAGCATCATAAATGACCCCCTAAGTGACTAAAAAGTAATACGTACCACAAAATATTAATAAAAATTAGATTGCCCCATAAAAAAAATACCTTTACTGAGCTCTGTAAATAAAAATAAAAAAGTTATGGAAGTGAAAACATGGTGTGCTTTACACCGCTCCATCTGATGCTTGGCATTGTTAGCCATAGAAACTCATGCCATGAAAATCCAAATGCACAGAGAAGGTTTGGAACTCTGAAGTTACTGAATAATCCTCCTCAACAATTGGCAACCCAGTTCTTTGACTGACATCTGTCAGCTGCGCTGATGACTTGATCTGTAGCCCTTATTTCTAGTTCCCTAACAGCTTGTTAACACTGTTTTAAGCTAAATTCTAATTACACTGATATGAATTTAGCTTAAAGGGAACCTGTCACCAGTTTTATGGTGTCCTAACTAAGGGCAACATAAATAAGTGACTGATTCGCTTAGCAAAATGCTGGGTCACTTTCTTTAATTGACCCAGTCAATCTGCCAACATCTTGTATTGAAAATCTCCAGCTGATAATGATGAGTCATGAATATTCATGAGCTCCTGACTCTCCCCGCCCACCTGCTGCTGAATGACAGTTTGTTTCCATATGAATCAGCAGCAGGTGGGCAGGGGAGTGGTTATAGCTCTGAATTAAATATACGCTGGACTCAATGACATCACGATGGACTCGAATCATCTCATTAGCATGCGGCATGCGGCATCTTTGTGTGTATATTATGAGGTAACCATCTGTCACACCAGTAAGCGAATACATCTAAGGTACTTTTTAGTAGTTAATGATTGTATATAATTAGTTAGATTATAATCAAATATCCACATGACAGGTTCCCTTTAAATAAGTGTTTATGAGCTGTCAGGAATGAAGACAGATTAAGCTGACTGGAGGTGTCTGACAGATTTCTGTCATGATAGGTAGGTAAACGGGGAAATAGCCAAACATAGGAAAACAAACAGAACAAATGACTAGGCCCAAAAGCTAGAGAGAAGAGGGTCACCTCCTAGCGATCCCTAAAAGTTTTCCCTAAACTGCTGTGCGCATGTGAATATCCTAATGGTGGATATGCACATGCCCTCATGCCTAAACCTATACACCCTGGGCAAACTCTAAGCTGTAGGGAAAAGGGAAGAGGCAACCTGCTTCTTCAAACCCGGAGGAAGCAAACGTCTGCCTAGAGGTTTAGATAAAAGACACAATGGGAAATAATGGAGAGGACTTATCTAGAGCAGAGCTCGAGTAGCCGATCCACCACACATCCAGAGCTCACAGGAAAGAACTATAACCCGCACAGGCCACTGGGGGAAGGAGGGATAAATAGCCTCACTAACAATCAAACCCAGCACACCCTGAGGGAAGGTGGATCCCGCTCAAACCCAAACCAAAACAAACAGAGAAGTCAGACATGTGCATCCAGTCTGACAGACCTCCGCACATTCACAGGGGAAGGCGTGACAATTTAATGGAAGAAGGAAAGGCAACAGTCTGCAGGTGCAGTGAAACTACATACTGATGAAGATGAAATGTTTTTTATAAAATTATTTTTATCCCAAGATATGTCAATCGAAATAATAAAAATGATTTCCCCAAAATTGGCCATTGCCTTTAACATCTGTTTCTCTTACCAGTCAGTTACCATTATAACCGAATAATGTCATGTTACAGCCATGTTTTACCTAAAGGGGTTATCCCATGACTAATGTAAAAAATGAAAATCAGACATCCTATAGCACATGACAATCGCTTTCTAACAAAGCTAGAACCAGTCTTGTACCTCACATGGGTCCAGTGAGCTCCCCATTCATTGCTCTGCTAGATTTATATCAAGCTGGAAGCTCTAGGGGAGGGTCTTATCTGCTGGAGGTCAGGGGGCGTTTCTCAGCTTTCCCTATCACAGCTCAGGAGGCAGTTGAAAGATGAAACTGAGCATAAGTGGCCATCCCAGTGAGTAGGTCAAAGAAATACGAAAGAAAACAAACAGCTGGCGCTATACAGGTATATTTTATTGAATAACTCAGTGGCAATGCAATTTTTTTTATTACATCCAATTACAAAAGTATTCAGATCCAGTTGCTGGTTTGAAAACTGTAGAATATTTTTCATGGGACAACCTCTTTAAAGCAAAAGAATATAGGTAGTTGTAACTACCTCTACGTCAATCCTCCAGACACACGGGTTAGTGGGTGCAAAACATCTGTGGTGCTCAGTGGAAAAAGTCAAGCATAAATATCGAAACTCATATTTTAAATGTTAAAAGATTATATTGAAATGATTCTTAAACCTGCTAGTAGGGATTTTATGGTGTGCTCTGTTATGGGAGCAATACATGTTCATGGGCTAGGAAGATATACACGTGGACAAAATTGTTGGTACCCTTCTGTTAAAAAAATAAAAACCCACAATGATCATCAAATTAACTTAAAAGTGACAAAAGTAATAAACATTTTTAAAGAAATTGCTAAAAATGATCTAATGAAAATCAGATATTGCTTTTTAATTGAGATGCAACAGAATAATAATAATAAAAAAAATTAAGCTGGCCTGGACAAAAATGATTATTTCCCTAACTTAAAGGGGTTGTCCAAGTTATATTCATTAATGACCTATCCTCAGGATAGGTCATCAATATCAGATCGGCTGGGGTCCGACACCTAGCAGCCCCACGATCAGCTGTTTGAATGGAAGGCGCGTGTCGTGCCGCGCTGCTCCCCTTCACTGTTCACTTTATAGCCGTTGCATCTGCAGTGGTGAGCAGATGTAATTACACCCAAGCCGTCCCATTTATTTCAATGGGACGGATCGCTCCTATATAAGTGTATAGGAGCGAATTTCACCTGCTTACCGCTGCAGATGCAATGACTAGAAGGTAAACAGTGAGGAGGAGGCAGTGCTGGCATGGCACGCGCCTTCTTTTCAAACAGCTGGTCGGTGGTGGTGCTGGGTGTTGGACCCCAGCCGATCTGATATTGATGACCTATCCTGAGGATAGGTCATCAATAAATATAACTTGGACAACCCCTTTAATAGTTTGTTGCACAATCTTTTGAGGAATTATCTAAAAATACACAAAATACTAGTGTGGGATCATATATATATAAAAAATAATAATAAATACCAACGCCACACATTAAAGTACAAAAGACATCTTTATTAATCCATGTAAAAACTACACAATAATGATGGTAATAAAATGCAGGAGTATTAAAATAGAAACTCCCCCCAAACCATTAAATAAAAGGTAATAAATTAATAAATGGATGTATAGCCACAGAATGACAAATATAAAAGTCTGAAAGGCATAAGGTGTACTGGATTAACAGGCATAGCAAAATTATTACATTGGTATATGAAAAGCCAAGGGTAATAAATATCCACAGGGGAAACTCTGCCCCATATAATTCCTAGTTAGTCATATAACCCCATATCACATATATGCAACTCTGTCCTGGAGCACAAAAGGAATCAACCCTGTTCTAGTAACCGGATACAAAAATTATGACCTGAACTAGCAACAACAAGCTAGTAGCTAGTCTACCTTGGCAAACAATCAACATGTGGCATAGTACAAAACTAACAATCCAAGAACTGACCTGTATAGCTAGAGACCTGACATATGTTTCGCTATTGTGCTTCTTCTGGGGGGCGTGTTTTATTCAATGTGATGTAAGTACTTACAGTATATATGCCTCCTAATTAGGGTTGAGCGAACCCGAACTGTAAAGTTCGGGTTTGTACCGACCTTTAGGATTTTTGGGCCCCGGACCCGAACATTTCAGTAAAAGTTCGGGTTCGGTCTTTGGCGATTTCTCAGCGCTTTTTGAAAGGCTGCAGAGCAGCCAATCAACAAGTGTTTAACTATGTGACCTTAGAAGCCATCACAGCATGGCTGTGATTGGCCAGTGCAGCATGTGACCCAGGCTCTATATAAGCCTGAGTCACGTAGTGCTGCACGTCACTCTGCTGTTACTAGTGTAGGGAGAGGATGCTGCTGGACTGCTGAATTCAGGGAGAGAATAGGACAGAATCTGTGATCAGAACTCAACTCTAACTCAGCAATCTACATACAGTTAGTTGTGTGGGTGCAGTGCACAATCTTTTTACCCTGCCAGTGACAGAAAAAAATCTGTCTGTTAGTTAGGTGGGTGGCGGCCATTTTATGCAAGCTCAGTGTGTAACATCCCGAAGTATGTTACTAAACTCTCTTTCCTTGCTACAACAGGTTAAGTGTAATTTCATTGTCCGTCTATGTAATTATATTGTCATTGATGTCATTTAATGTATTTCTAGACCTGTTTTATATTATGCTGTAATTTCCCTGTACACCAGCAGGTGGCAGCAATGTGTGATCAGGTCCATAGCCAGTTTAGTATTGCTAGACTGGAATAGTTCATTCCAGTTTTAGCTCCCCCTCCTCTGTGAGCAGAAGTGGGCTGGTCCCATGTCCTGTCTCATGGGGAGGAGAAGGAAGTTATTTGAGTGTACCAGCTACCCCCGCTTGGGGTAGGCTGTGTTAGTAGGAGCTCCCAGAAACAGAGATCCCAAGAGAGGATCTTGCCTCGGCTGAGGCCAAAGATCACCCTTCCCAACCTGAGCCTTCAGCCTCAGCTGGTTGACAAGAAAGCAGCCATCTCCAGCCTCCAGGAAGAAGCATTCCCTGTGAGCCAAGCTGTGAGTACATATCCAGAGTCCAGGAGAAGCCAAATTCCTTCTCAGCTAGTCAGGCCCATATCAAGCAGAAGACAGACAGAGCAGAAGATAAATACCTGCCAGATTCTCCAGGCACATAGTATAGAAGCAGAAGAGATAGTGATCCCTGCCATACATTGCCTATACCTGCTGGGACCCAAGACTATTGCTGTAACTTGTATGGATTTAAAGCTGCCATTCAGTAAACACAAGTTGCATTATATTTCAAGTCTGGATCTCATTTACTGCTACCAAAATTCCTCAATTACTCCTATTAACAATACTAATTTTATTGCAAGTGAGCCAGGATCCAGGAGTCCAGCAATACCAAGGTAGGAGACACCGTTGACACTACACAGAGACATTGTCCCACTCTGGCATTCCTCACCTGGTACGTGAAGTATAACATCTTAAAGGGCCCTGCTACAGTACCTGTGCAAGCTGCAATTGGCATCATAAACAAACCATAAACTTATATACACATATCCTGACCCACCGCATCGTTGGCCAATGTACCAGTGTCCTGCTCATTGCAAGTGCACCAGCACTGCATCTGAGCTTTTGCGACATTCAAATCCAAGCTTGAAATACTGCACTAATAATTTGGTTAAAAAAAACACACCCTTTTTGGCAATATACAACATCATGTGCATTTGCAGGATTAGTCAGTGTGCAATTTAAGCTAGAAATACAGCCATCATTTTCTGGGTTTTTACAAACACCCTTTTTTTGCAAAATCCACTATTTTACAGATCTGCACGTGTGAAATTCAAGCGTAATATACAGCTTTCATATTCTGTTACTAGAAAAACAATTTTTTGGGGCATTATCCAACATCTGGATTATCCAGTGTGCAATTTAAGCTAGAAATACAGCCATAATTTTCTGGGTTTTTAAAAACACACTTTTTGGGCAAAATACACAATTTTACAGCCCTTGCAGAATCAGCATGTGTGAAATTCAAGAGTTATATACTGCTGTCATATTCAGTAATTAAACAAACACCCGTTTTGGGCAAAAAGGTTTATTTTGCAGCCTTTGCTGCATATGTCATTGTGAGATACAAACTTTAGATACTGTGGTTCTATTCTTCTATTATTAAAACACCCTTTTTGGGCTAAATACACAATTTTTTCTGTCCTTGCTGCATCAGCACGTGTGAAATTCAAGGCTTATTTACTGCTGTCATATTCAGTTATTAAACAAACACCCATTTTGGGCAAGAAAATATAAAAATCAGCCTTTGCTGCATATGTCAATGTGAGACACACACTTTAGATATTGTTTTTATATTCAGTTATTTGAAAAACAGCCATTTTGTTCACAAAACGTAAATTGTACAGCCCTTGCTGCATCTGAACGTGTGAAATTCAAGGGTTATATACGGCTGTCATATTCTGGTATTAAACAGGCACCCATTTTGTGCCAAAAACGTCATTTTGCAGCCTTTGCTGCATATGTCATTGTGAGATACACCCTTTAGATACTGTGGCTCTATACAGATATTTGCAAAATAGCCATTTTGGTCAAAAAACATTAATTGCCGGCTAGTCTGGATCGGGGCGTGTGAGATACACCCTTTATATACAGTGGTTACATTCAGTTATTTGAAAAACACCAATTTTGGTCAAAAATCTTTAATTGTGGCCCAGTCTGGATCAGGGCATGTGAAATACACCCTTTACATGCAGTGGTTACATTCAGTTATTTGAAAAACACCCATTTTGGTAAAAAATCTATAATTGCGGCCTAGTCTGTGTGAGATACACCCTTTAAATACTGTGGTTCTATTCAGTTATTAAACAAACACCCATTTTGGGCAAAATAATTTAATTGCGGCCTAGTCTGCATCTGTATGTGTGAGATACAACCTTTACATACTGTCGTTCTATTCTGCTATTAATTAAACACCCATTTAGGGCAAGATCCTACATTTGAGAAATATTAGGAGAGCGTCAAATAAGGGACGTGGCCTAGGTCGTGGTGCTGCTGGTGAAGCTCCTGTTGCAGAGAAAGGACGTGGTCGATCTGTGCCAGCTACACGCTCAAGTGAAACCCCTTCCTTAGGTGGGAGTAGGCGACAGAACCTGCAGCGGTATTTGGTCGGGCCTAATGCGGCTCTACAAATATTGAGGCCAGAACAAGTACAGGCAATAGTAGATTGGGTTGCTGACAGTGCCACCAGTTCCTTCACATTGTCTCTGATTACTGGGTGGCCACTCTGCTGGATCCATGTTACAAGGACAACGTACCGTCCTTAATTCCCTCACTAGAGCGTGATCATAAGATGCGCGAGTACAAGCGCACGCTGGTAGACGCACTGCTAGTGGCATTCCCACCTGACAGCGGTGCAAAGTGGAAGCACAAGGCGAAGGAAGAGGAAGAGGTCGCAATGCAGCTGGGGCACCGACTGCACCTCAGAAGGCAGGGTTAGCATGGCCAAAATGTGGAAAAGCTTTGTCAGCACGCCACAACAACCAGCACCACCAGCTGATATGGAACGTCTTAGCAGGAGGCAGCATTTCACCAACATGGTGGAGTAGTATGTGTGTACACGTCTACACATACTGAATGACGGGTCTGCCCCCTTCAACTTCTGGGTCTCCAAATTGGGCACATTGCCTGTGCTTGCCCTTTATGCCTTGGAGGTGCTGGCCTGCCCAGCAGCCAGTGTATTATCTGAACGTGTGTCAGGGGGCGTCATCACAGACAAGCGCAGCCGCCTGTCTACAGCCAATGTGGACAAGCTCACGTTTATTAAAATGAACCAGGCATGGATCCCACATGACTTGTCCGTACCTTGTGCAGAATAGACATGTATACCGGCCTTAACCAGCCATTGTTATACTGCAGCGCAATTGCTCATTCTTGTATTTAGGATATTTCACACTCTTTTGAAATGCACCCTAATAAAATTTTGAAAAATTCATTAAAGTCAAAAAACAGTGTTGGCCACCTCGTCCTCCTCCACTGCCACTTCCACCTACACCGCTACATCCACCGCCTCCTCAAACTCCTACTCTATATTGAACTCCACCTCATAAATCAAAAAAACATTTTTTTATTTGTACGTATTTTATTTTATGTCATTTTACTACTTTGTGTGTAACATTTTCGGGTAATATTCACCAATCTTTGCTATATCTAGCAGACAGGTTAAAAAAATAACACATTTGTCTGTTACATTTTCAGATGAGATTCACCTATTTTTGGGTGTTATGTACCACTGCTATACCTGGTAGAAAGGTAAAAAAAAAAAAAAAAAAATTAGTCTGTTACATTTTTGGGAGAGATTCACCAATTTTTGAGTGTGATGTACTACCGCTATACCTAGTACACAGGTAAAAAATAAAAAAATTGTTACATTTTTGGGTGAAATTCACCAATTTTGGGGTGTGATATACCACTGCTATACCTACACAAACAAAAGATAAACTGAGACTAAATAGGGTGTAGTAACAAAATATAAATATACTTTATTGAATGATACATAAAAAATAATTATATATGATGTAATGCATCAGATAAAAAAGGTGGACTACACCTGAGGGGGCATCCACCTTTTTTTATCTGATGTATTACATCATATATAATTAATTTCTTATGTATCATTCAATAAAGTATATTTATATTTTGTTACTACACCCATTTTAGTCTCAGTTTATCTTTTGTTTGTGTATGTTTATGTACACTAAGTGGGTACGTTACTATAGGGTACTCTTTATCGCATAGGATCACTATAAGTGAACGCAAATCTATGTGTATTTTGTGACTGTTGTATTTTAATCACTGCTATACCTAGTAGACAGGTAAAAAAACAAAAAAAAAAACATGGTGGGAGAGTATGTGAGCACACTCCTACACCAACTGACTGATGGTTCTGTCCCCTACAACTTCTGGGTCTCCAAATTGGGCACATGGCCTGATCTTGCCCTTTACCCCTTGGAGGTGCTGGCTTGCCCTGCACCCAGTATATTGTCTGAATGTGTGTTTAGCATAACTGGAGTGGGTTATCACAGGTTATTTTTCCCAATGTTTTGGGATGTATCCTAATTTAAAAAAATATAAATTAATTTAAAACCAAAAAACTGTGTAGGCTACCTCCTCCTCCTCCACTGCCACTTCCACCGCCACATCCACCGCCTCCTCAATCTCCTACTCTATATGGACCTCGTCCTCCGAGATCACGATTATTATTTTCTATTTTTATGTATTTTATGTTATTTAAAGTCATTTCCCTTCCCATTTTGTTTTGTTTTCAGAGCACTTGCCATTCTCTTAACAACATTTTGATGGCATTTGCAGCCCTCTAGCCCTTTCCATTTTTACAGCCATTTTAGTGCTCCAAAGTTCGGGTCCCCATTGACTGCAATGGGGTTCGGGTTCGGGGTCAAGTTCATGTCCCGAACTCGAACTTTTTTGTGAAGTTCGGCCGAACCCGCTGAACCCGAACATCCAGATGTCCGCTGAACTCTACTCCTAATAGATGCTAATTACACGGGAGAAAATCCAAGATCTACCATCCCCTATCCCCTCGCCTCTCTAAGGCGTAGCTTAGCGGTGTTAGCATTGCAAGAGTATTGACATGGTAAACCTAAACGAGACCGCTCAATGCGAATGCCCGATCACGTGATCGCGGACCATTCACATGATCTCCCACATGATTGCTGGAGCACAGATAAAGCGCAAAAATGGTATGGGATCATGTGAGTATATCACATGATCGCTGAAGTGCAGATGAAACTCTAAAATTGTATGGGATCATGTGAGTATATCACCTGTCAAGCACATGATAATATTACATGATTGCTGAAGCGTAGATAAAGCTCAAAAATGGTATGGGATCATGTGAGTATATCGCCTGTCAAACACATGATAAAAAGAAATAAAACCCTATGCCCACTAAGTTAGATGCTGGGTAACCCATAAACCAATAACCTACTAGGGAGAATGGTCTACCATCTGACTTCAGAGGAATTACATAATCATGCGCCCAATGGTATTATAAAATGAACCATTCGGCAAAAAGTTATCCCTGTATTGGATTACTAAACAACAATGATAAAAATGTCCATGCGATAATAAGAAACCATACGTACATATATAGACAATATATATAGCAACCCTATATTCAATATATGAAATAACCATATTAAAGTGACAGTGCCATACTATAAGATACAGTATATTAATACATATAATAAATATGTAAAATATATTTACATCATTCAATATTAATAATAAGTGAATAGACACAATAATTACATAATGTAATAGTAAATTACTAATGATGCAAAATATATATCCAAAATTGATGACAATAATTAAATATTATAAAGAAGTGAATGACAATGGTGAAACCCCAGAAAAAATATACATGTAAAATAAAAACTGTTCGTGCTGTGAACAAAAGAAAAAAAGAAGTGCAGAGTGATCAAAGTGCAAACTAATATATTTATATAGATATAAACAATATACCAATAGAAACCAATTATATATATATATATATATATACACACACACACACATATACACATGGCGCCAACATCATAGTTAGATAAATTCATAACATAACCATTACATTAGCATAATTAGACTAAAAAAGTATTTTGAATAAAGATGTTCTTAAACATGAAAGTCGCCCGCTCAAGTAAGTAATTGGAGATAGAAAAGTTGTCGGGAATTTATTAGGCCCCTCTGTATGGGTCCCAGAAATACATATATTTCTAAACAAGAGAATAGAACAATGAATAAAAACACAAAAAGGACTACAAAAACTGTTAAAACAATGTAATAATCAATTACAAAACCACAATTAAAAATACAGGTAAAAAAGGACTCATACCTTGTGGTCACAAAAACAGACTTTCAGGTTACTATAAGAAGGGAGCAAAACTGTTGCCGTCATTGAAACCGAAAGGTGTGACAGTGTTCAGTACAAAAATCCAGCTTGTTTCTTTCTGGCTCAGGAGTTTTTTCCAATTGCCACCTCTAGGTGAGATATTTACATGGTCAATTCCCCTAAAACGAATAAGGGAACTGTTGCAATCATGTTTTTCTTTAAAGTATTTCAGGATGGTAGTTAACATATCAATGTCCTTGAATTCCTTAGCCGCTTCAACACCCAGTACATGTTCACGAATACATCTCTTAAATTGGCGTGAAGTCATCCCCACATAAATCTTCTTGCAGGGGACAAATTGCCCAATATATCATGCCAATGGTCATGCCAATGGTCATGCATATAATAGGATAGGTAATCTTATATTACCTCTGTTGTAACGAGTCCCAGAATACATCAGTCCTGTCCATATTGGTGCATGCCACACATCTCCCACACTCTTTGTTACCCCAAATTGGGCCTTTGGTGCCAAATATCCGGGGTTGTTTTATCATATAATGACTCTTGACCCAGTGATCTCTTAAATGTCTTGCTCTTCTGTAGGTAACCTGTGGATGTGGGAATAGATGTACTACTTAACTGAGGATCCATTCTCAATATGTCTTAGTATTTTTTTCTAAAGCTGCCCGGAACCTCCTTCTATTTTGTATTATATGTGGCAATTAATCTCATCAGCCCTGTGTCCTTCTTTTGTGTTTTTTTGTGGCGTAGATCAGAACGATTGGACAGTCAGGCTCTTTCATATCCTCCCTCGATGGCCCGCCTGGAATAAACCCTCTCCTGGAATATTTGACGTAAATCATCGGCCTGTCTTTCAAATGCCTGCTCAGTCGAGCATATTCTCCTTGCTCTCAAAAACGGAGCAATTGGTATGCTATACATCGCATGTTGCGATAATCATATCTGGATCCAGATGTACATCTTCCAACTTTTTTAGAACATCCGTGGTGTCTTTCCGGTATGAGGGTAAATTTTCCACTAGAGGGTGTACATAGCATTCCACATATCTGAAAATAGCGCCATTAAGGCTATTCACGCCTGCTACAATCGGTCTACCCGGGGGCTGTTTGATGTTCTTGTGAACCTTTGGAAGAAAATATAATGTTGGGGTTATCAGGTGTTCCGGTTTTAGGTAAGTCCTTTGTTTGGATGTTAATATTCCATCGTTAATTCCCTGATTTAAGATCAATGCCAATTCTTTTGTATAGGCTGTTGTGGGGTTAAATGCTAATCTTTTATAGCAGCTAGAGTTATTAAGCTGCCTCCATGCCTCCCTCTCACACATGGCTTTAGGCCAAATAACCGTATTGCCCCCTTTATCTGCCGCCTTAATGACTACAGCTTCCCAATTTTTTATCTCTTTTAATGCCTGCCTGTCACCGCCAGCTCTCTGAGGAGGTCTTGCAGACGTTCTTCTGTACCTCTTGCATGATGTTCTTTGTTTTGGTTTCAC